>NC_091983.1:166546608-166863160 GCF_044704955.1 Pristiophorus japonicus
AGAATCATCCCAAAGGGTCAAGGGGTGCACATGTTCTATAATCCCTAGAGATTTCTTTGTGCTATGGTAACATTTGAAGTATGGTGGGTGTTATAAGCAAAATGATGTGGCATTGCACTTTACTTTAAACTCCTCTGCAAAAGAACAATAAATTATGGTTCTTAAATTGAAAAATTCGTATTATTAATGATCAACAGTGAGCAGAAAGAATGCCCCATTTAATTCAATAACAAAAGTACAATATGTGCTGAGGATTTTCAGTATTTTATGACAACGAAAATAAAAAATCATAATAAATATCTTAACTTTGTTCACCTCACTAGACAAAACACACACGTGGATTGATTGGCAGCTGCTAATTACAATGTCAGTAACAATGTATGCTGCAGTTCTCTCTGTTATTTTGTATGAAGCTCATACACCTGGTCGAACACTTTTTTTAAAAAATTACATTTTACAAACTTTATCCTCCTTTGAGCATCTCACCCTATTCCACCCCTCTCACCTCTCATTTAAAATTCTCGTTCTGTACTGCCCATAAGTACCATAAAAATGTTATTACCGATATTTCTTCACTACTTTCCTCCCTCTCCCTCTGCACCGAACGACTTCTCATCCTTGGTGATTTCAACCTCCATTTCAATTCACTATGCTTTCTCTCCTCTGAGTTCACTAGCCTCCTATCCTCCCTTAATCTCTCCCTCCATATAAACTCCCCAACCCATATTCATAGCAACTCCCTTGACCTTGCCATCCCTCATGGCCTCGCTATCCCATCATGTGAATCATAGATAAGGCTTCCTCGTATCGCTCGCCACTCACATCCCATTTCTCACCCACCCCCCTGCAACCCTACCTCCTTCTGCATCCACCCCTGGAAAAAACTCTCTCCCAACTCTCTTACAACTACACTTATGAATTCCTAACTGTCCAGCCTTTGGCCCTCCATTCACCATGACATTTCTGCAGCTACCAATCTGCTCAGTCGCGCCCTCACCACCACCTTTGATGTCCTAGTCCCTGTTAAAACAATCACCCTGGCCATTCCCCCTGGTACAGCCCTGATCTTTGCCCCCTTCAGTCAAGGGACGCAGACTTGAACAGATATGGCAGACAACTGGTTTAGCCATTCATCGCCAGATCTGGCTGGACCACATAAAGCAGTATCAGGTCCTGCTCTCGTCTGCCAAAATCGTTCACTATTCCAGAATCATTCTGGAATGTAAAGATAAACCCCGGCTTCTATTCTCAACTGCAAACCACCTTTTTAAGCCCCTCTCCCCAGTCTCCACCCTCACCTCCGACAATAAGTGTGAGGAGCTCATGGACTTCTTTGTTTTTAAGATTGAGACCATGTGTTTGGCCACCTCTGCCTCTTCCCTTCCTTCCTCTAGTTCACTGGGCCAAACTTCCTCTAAAAAATGTGAGACCAGGCACTCGCCCTGGCCTCACATCTTTCTCCAGCTTCTCTCCAGTCTCCCCTCATGACCTTTCCGAACTCATCCTGTCATTGAGACCTTCTTCCTGCTCCCTTGACCCTATTCCCACCAAACTGCTGATCACCCAACTTCCTTTTCTGGTTCCCATGCTAGCTAACATTGTTAATGGTTCTCTCTCCTCGGGTACAGTCCCCCCCTCTCTCAAATCAGCTGTCATAGAAACATAGAAAATAGGTGCAGGAGTAGGCCATTCGGCCCTTCGAGCCTGCATCGCCATTCAATAAGATCATGGCTGATCATTCCCTCAGTATCCCTTTCCTGCTTTCTCTCCATACCCCTTGACCCCCTTAGCCGTAAGGGCCATATCTAACTCACCCCTCTCCTCAAAAAACCACCCCTCGACCCCCTCCGTTCTTGCAAACTACCGCCCCATCTCCAACTTCCATTTCCTCTCCAAAGTCCTTGAACGAGTTGTCACCTCCCAGATCCGTGCCCATCTTTCTTGTTTGAATCCCTCCAATCCGGATTCCGTGCCTGCCACAGTACCGAAACAGCTTTCATCAAAGTCACAAATTACATCCTTAGTGACTGTGACAAAAGCAAACTATCCCTCCTTGTCCTTCTTAACTTGTCTGCAGCCTTTGACATGGTTGACCACTCTATCCTTCTCCAACGCCTCTCCACCGTCGTCCAGCTGGGTGGGACTGCGCTTGCCTGGTTCCATTCTTACCTATCTAACCATAGCCAGAGAATTACCTGTAATGGCTTCTCTTCCCACCCCCGCATCGTTACCTCTGGTGTCCCCGAAGGATCTGCCTTGATCACCTCCTTTTGCTCATCTACATGTTGCTCCTTGGTGACATCATCCAAAAACACAGGGTCAGTTTCTGCTAATGACACCCAGCTCAACCTCAATACCACTTCTCTTGAACCCTCCATGGTCTCTAAATTGCCAGATTGCTTGTCCGATATCCAGTTCTGGATGAGCAGAAATTTTCTCCAATTAAATATTGGGAAGATCAAAGCCATTTATTTTGGTCCCCGCTACAAACTCCGTTCCCTAGACACTGACTCCATCCCTCTCCCCAACTCCTGTCTGAGGCTGAACCAGACTGTTCACAACCTTGGTGTCATAATTGACCCTGAAATGAACTTTCAACCACATATCTGCAGCATAACTAAGACCGCCTATTTCCACCTCTATAACATTGCCCATCTCTGCCCTTGCCTCAGCTCATCCGCTGCCGAAGCCCTAATTCGTGCCTTTGTTACTCTCTAGACTTGAATATTCCAATGCACTCCTGGCTGGCCTCCCACATTCTACCCTATGTAAACTAGAGGTGATCCAAAACTTGGCTGCCCGTGTCCTAACTCGCACCAAGTCCCGCTCACCCCATCACCCCTGTGCTCGCTGATCTACATTGGCTACCGGTTAAACAACGCCTCGATTTCAAAATTCTCATCCTTATTTTCAAATCCCTCCATGGCCTTGCCCCTCCCTATCTCTGTAATCTCATCCAGCCCCACAACCCCGCAAGATGTCTGCGCTCCTCAAATTCTGCCCTCTTGAACATCCCTGATTATAATCGCTCAACTATTAATGGCCGTGCCTTCTGTTACCTAGGCTCCAAGCTCTGGAACTACCTGCCTAAACCTCTCCGCCTCTCTACCTCTCTTTCCTCCTTCAAGACGCTGCTTAAAACCTCTTTGACCAAGCTTTTGGTCACCTGCACTAATTTCTACTTATGTGGCTCGGTGTCAAATTGTTTTATCTCACAATACTCTTGTGAAGCGCCTTGGGATGTTTCACTAGGTTAAAGGCGCTATATTGTTGTTGTAGTGTTACTGCTATTCAGCAAGAGAGTAAATGACATTTTTGAAAACTTTAGTTTTGAAGAGGAGTTTAAAATAAAGTGCTGTGTCGCACAGTCTTGCATCATCATCATCATAGGCAATCCCTCGGAATCGAGGAAGACTTCCACTCTTAAAATGGGTCCTTAGGTAGCTGAACAGTCCAATACTAGAGCCACAGTCCCTGTCACAGGTGGGACAGATAGTCGTTGAGGGTAAGGGAGGGTGGGACAGATTTGGCGCAAGCTCATTCCGCTGCCTGTGCTTGATTTCTGCATGTTCTCAGTGATGAGACTCGAGGTGCTCAGCACCCTCCCGGATGCACTTCCTCCACTTTGGGCGGTTTTTGGTCAGGGACTCCCAGGTATCGATGGGGATGTCGCACTTTATCAGGAAGGCTTTGAGGGTGTCCTTGGGTAACGTTTCCTCTGCCCACCTTTGGCTTGTCTTGCATATAGCATATATCACTGCAGCACAAAAAAATCCATACTTGTCGGCCATTGGCATTTTGGAAATTGGTTTGTATGGCAGTGCAGACCAGGCACCTCTCCCTCAATGGCAGAAATTACAGCAAGAAAAGGAATTTAAGCAGCAAGACTCAGGAGCGGGTAGGGGGAGGAAAATTAATGCCATTGAAGGGCAGGGGGAAGGTGACAATTGAAGGGGCAGAATCTGGCTGTGGTGCTTTGGGGAGGAATGGAGCAGAGGAATAAGAATGCCAACATTAACTGAAAAGGAAAGTGAAGGGAGACACGTGGCAGATGAAATTTAAAACAGAAAAGTGCAAAGTGATACATTTTGGTAGGAAGAATGAGGGGAGGCAATATAAACTAAAGAGTACAATTCTAAAGGAGGTGCAGGAACAGAGAGACCTTGGAGTGTATGTACAAATCGTTGAAAGTGGCAGGGCAGGTTGAGGAAGCGGTTAAAAAAGCATCTGGTATCCTGGGCTTCATAAATAGAAGCATAGAGTACAAAAGCAAGGAAGTTATGATGAACTTTTATAAAACACCGGTTCGGTCTCAACTGGAAGGATGTGAAGGCCTTGGAGAGGGTGCAGAAAAGATTTACAAAAATGGTTCCAGGGATGAAGACTTCTGTTACATGGATAAACTAGAGAAGCAGGGTTTGTTCTCCTTAGAGCAGAGAAGGTGAGAGGAGATTTGATAGAGGTGTTCAAAATCATGTGGGCTCTAGGCAGGGTAGATAGAGAGAGACTGTTCCCATTGGCGGAAGGGCTGAGAACCAGAGGACACAGATTTAAGGTGATTGGCAGAAGAACCAAAGAAGACATGAGGAAAAACTGTTTTACACAGTGAGTGGTTAGGATCTGGAATGCACTGACTGAAAGAGTGGTGAAGGCAGATTTAATCATGGCTTTCAAAAGGAACTGAAGGAAAAAATGTGCAGGACTACCGGGAAAGGATGGGGAGTGAGACTTAATGAAGTGCTCTTGCAGCGAGCCGCCATGGGCTCGATGGGCCGAATGGCTTCCTTCTGTGCTGTAACCATTCTATGATTCTATGAGAGTGCCAGTATTAACTGAAAAGGAAGGTGATGGGAGAGTGCCAACACTAACTGGGACAAGGAAGGGATGATTCATAGTATGATCTGGAGGAAAGAGTGCCAGCTTGAATTGAAGACGATGGTGTGGGAATATAATCCTAATTTGAACTGGGGGAGGAGGAGAGTGGACTGCCAGCTGAATGAGGCATGGAAAGCTACTTGCTTGAATTAGGATGGAGGGGGAGAGGAGGTTGAAATGAACTGAGAGGGAATAGAGCATCAATAAGAATTCGAAGGGTTGGAGGATGAGAGAATGTGACTGTGAAAGGGTGGCAGTAGGAGGGTGGAGAGGGCCTCTATGTAAGTCATAGGACAGCAATTTGCAAATTAAAAAAGGCCTACTGCCTGAAACTGGCAAGTACTTCAGTTGGCCAATGGTAGAATCATTTCAAAACGTTGGTGGCCGCAATGAAGGTGCAAACATGGCGGTAATTCTGCACCACCATTTTTATGTATTATTGCCCTGTTTGCACCAGTTGGGATAAGTTAAAATTGACCCCACTGAGAGTTGTTAAGAATTCTTAATGAATTTAAATTTGAACAGTTTCAATCGAGTTCCCCATAGATATGATACCACAATACAAAACTGCGCACAGTTCACAATTGACATAATAAAAACAATGTAAAGAAAAGAACCATAGTTTTTGGCAACATGTTTGCCCTTTGAGGTACTCAGTGGACTTACTGAGTGCTGTTAAAGTAATGACTTCAGCCAAAACGTGCAATAAAACAAATTGACTGCAACTTCACTGCCTGTGGCTGAAAATATTTCATACTTCTCTTGGGCCTGAGAACAGAAGAAAAAGTAATAAATAATACACAAATATTGACTGCATTTAAGGTCTATAGTGTTAAGCTGCTGCCATGAGGGTGACGGATGTGACTGAGTGTGTGCTCTAATTGGCTTTGGGCATTATTCCATACTCAAGGTCATTCCTGTCACCGAAGTAACAAAACTTTGCCAACTGTAGTTTAAAAACTGCCGTCTGTATTTATTTCATTAAACTCATGAACTAATTAAACAAAAATAGAGGCAGTATTTCAACTGTTACAGCTGCAGGCGATGCTATGAGATGTCGATGGATAGTGTTCACATTAAGGAGGAAGCTGGATAGTTTTTTGGTGAAAGAGGCAGGGATATAGGTGCTTTTGATATGCTGCATAAAGGTGTTGAATTTCCACAGAAGAACTCTTGCCGTAACTTTGGCTGAAAATCAGCTTAAACACCAGAGAAATGCCGTTAACGGCTCACGCTGTTTCACTGGAGTTTGCACCAATATTCCGCTGATGTCACAGTGGGAGATCGGGACGACGCACATGAAAATGCTTTTTTGAATGTATGGACCAGCAGACAGGCCACAATGGTACTTTTTGGTCCTATATATTCCTATCTTCCCATTTAGTATTTGGTTTTCTTCCACTCTGCTAATATCTGGCAAAAGGACCAGAGGGGAGAGGAGGAGAAAATACGAGTTGTTCTGATCTGGAATGCACTGACTAAAAGGGCGGTGGAAGCAAATTCAATAGTAACTTTCAAAAGGGAAATGGATAAATGCTTGAAAAATAAATATTTGCAGGGCTATCGGGAAAGAGTGGGATTAGTTGGATAGCTCTTTCAAAGAGCCAGCTGGCATAGGCACAGTGGGCTGAATGGCCTCCTGTGCTGTATGATTCTATGAACAGTCCCTTTCTCTTTCTTATGGGCAGGAATTTACTTGCCATTATGTTGGGAGACACATCAGCTTCCTCCAGCTCCCAGCAACAATGGCTTTTCTTAATTTTTAAAACTCAAAATATACAAGTATTTTATCTGCTAGTCTGCTTGTGTGACAGAATACTGAGTCGGAATAGCACAAACAGACCATCATTTGGTGGTCCTTAAGACTTGGCCCTGGCCAACCTGCGCTTAAGTTCTCTAGACTTGTGTTTGTCGCTATGGGGAAAGAGTGTTCACACCATATCGGGCAATGGCATCTCTACTTATGTGGATTTCTCAATAATTTAGTTTAAGACTCTTAAACATAGTGTTAAGTTTCTGCATGTCTTATTCACCTAATTAATGAAAAGAATGGGATAATTGATTGGTATACTTGCATCTGATCTGGGGGAAGAGTAGAAATGATGGAATGCTGCATTGTCAGTGATACCATCCTCATGAATCAAAACCTCATCTGCTGTTTTGGTGTTTTAGGTGGACGTTAAAGATCTATTTGAAAAACATCAAGGATTTCTATCAGTTGTCTTGATTAACATTCATCCCTCAACCAGTAGCACCAAAATTAGATTATTTGGTAATTCATTTCATTGCTGTTTGTAGGATCTTGCAGAATTGAAAACGGCTGCTGTAATGGCCTGCATAACAACAGTCACTTTAATTCATTATGTAAAGCTCTTTGAGACATTTCTGACAGGCACAGTAAGCAGCAAGGTTTTTTTTTAAACTTAGTCGGTGCCTGTGTTTGCTGGTGGGGAAAGGAGACTCACAAGGCACCTTGATTGGATCTTCAGATGTAGCATGGTTAATATCCAAATTTTGGGCCTCTTCATGCAAAAACAAAGCCAAGTACGGAAGGAAGTCAAAACTTTCCTTTTTTAATTGTGACGAAAATAACTGGACATAGTGCTCCACATATGGTATCACATAAGTGCAAAGCTTTTTCTAATTTTACATACAATAAAGGCTGGTAATGAAACAGAATTACACTAGCTGGAAAAATTATAAGGTGTTGCTGCAAGCAGATGTGGTACTAATATTTTAGGGACAGAATTGTAATTTAGAATCTTTAGTAGTTACATCCTTTGAATAATGCAAAGGCTGCATTGACTGTAATACTTAAAAGCCTATAAAGCATTTCCCCTGAAAGAGACCCCTTTGATCCAATGGACTCACGCACATTTTTTTCTTCACTCATAGAATGTACTTTTTTCCCGTGATCAAAATTGAAACAGCTGTCCAAACAACCCCTCACACTGCTAATGATTTTAGCAGCAGCTACCAGAGCACAAAAGTATTCTCCATGTCCCAAATGTCTGCTTTTGTTTTTGTACTTGTAATTGTAATTATACAAATATAGTTTTAAAGGAAAAAAAATACTGTTTTTAGATATATAAAAGATGTCACAGAAGTTAAGATTAGCATCATAGCCCCTATTTTCCTCAGAGCCAGTTGCAGTGCAGACCCTCACTGGCAATGGGCACAGGTCATGGAATCTCGTCGCCAATCTCGTGCCAATTCATATTACAACCAATTTTTTGATGGCTGATTTTTGAGGGAAATAAAGGCCTCTCTGCAGGCGTGTGAAACCCAGATTACCCTGTGTTAATTATGTAAATTGGGCCCCCTGTTGCATTTTACAAGTTTCCCACCCCCCCCCCCCCACCCTCCCCCCTTGGCCCCCCAAGCATGGTATTCACCATGTAAAATAAGCACACGACAGGATCTGGTCTGCTTTAGGGTGTTTCTGTAAGCTGCGTTATTTTCTGATTCGCTACTACTTGACTTTTGCCCGATGACAAAAGTTAAAATTAACCCCATCCTCCCAACTTAGTTTAGTGCAACTTGCATGGCAGCAACGACTGATTGAATATTTTTAGTTTATTCCTTTTTTTGGCAGCTAGCATTTATCTGCTTGTGTATTGAATATCTTGTATACTAATTTTCCCTTCACATTTTTGACTTTTTGACAAAGCTTTCACTTTGCTGAGACACGCTTTCTGGGAGGCTTGGCAATCGCTGCTGCCATGCAAGCTAAGTTGGGAGGATGGGGTTAATTTTAACTTTTGTCATTGGGCAAAAGTCAAGTAGTAGCGAATCAGAAAATAAAATTGGGGGAGATGCAAAAAGGGCAGCCGTATCACTATCACTTGTTCTGCGCCCATCGATAAAAGTTAAAATTGCCCCAATAAATTTGCTCGCAGTGATTTGGTCCCAACTTATGTTTCACATGGAAAGTTAGCCACTGAATGTGGTGCCAGCAGCAAAATAAATCATTTTTGATAGCATCTATCAGATGTGCCATAACAGGCGGGCCTCTCTATGGGACCAACATGCCAGTTTTGCTTACTGAGCTTTTTGAGCTCAGTTTCTCCAGTATGTAGCTGGACTATCCAGTATTTATACTAGAAAGTTCCCCATTTTTTTAAATTCATTCCCAGGATGTGGGTGTCACTGGCGATACCAGCATTTATTGTCCCATACAACTGAGTGGCTTGCTAAGCCACTCAAAGAGCATTTAAGAGTTAACCACGTCGGTATGTCACATACAGGCCAAATTGGGCAAGGATGGCAGATTTCCTTTCCTAAAGGACATTAGTGAACTAGTTGGGTTTTTCCAACAATCCGGCAGCTTTTTATTTCCAGATTTTTTAAACTGAATTCAAATTCTCAAACTATCATGGTGGAATTTGAATTATGTGGCAGAGGGGCGGGGGGCAAAATTGGGATAGCTAGTACCTGTTTTTTGGGCACTACGAGATCCCTTAAGGTTTCAAAATGGTATCCTTGGCACGTGCGCACACTTCTGACATGAAGTGCGCTGGACGCCATGTTGGTAAAAGGGTCAGCACACCGGTACACCTCACGTCCGCCGGCAGCATGCAGAGCAGGCAAACCATGGCGTTGATCAGCATGTAACACTGATTTGATGCAAGCACTGCTCTTTTGGAGCTCCACATTCTTAACCTCCCAAAGCTGAACACACATTCAACAGCATGAAGGACCTACCACCAGCGCTAATTAAAGGGATCATAAACTACATACAGGTTAATGGATTATTTCTTTTGGCTGTTACTGCAATTCTAACCATTTTGGGTGCTTTTCCATGCTTGCTAAAACTTTCAATGTCTGGCTGGTACTGAAGTATTTTTTCGGTGACTTAAAGGCTTATGCACAAGCCAGTTGTTTCTAGACATAGATGATCTAGTAGGGCTTCCTTTTGGCATTGAGCATGACTGGGAGAATGAGCAAAGGTCACACAGATTAGGACAAGCTGCTAGAAGAGGGAGGAGGAGGAGGGGGAGCAGGGCTCTCAACAAGCGCCGAGGGTCTTTAGGGAGCAGATCTGTTGGATAACAAATTGCAGGACTGCTGTGAATGCTCTGGAAGCCCCTTTTCACACTGTTATCCAGATCCATGGTGGCAGCAATCTGAGCTTGCATGGTAGCGCTCAGACATTGGGCGAATGCTGCTTGTGTTGCAATGGATGCTGAAACATTGGCTATCAGACACTGCATCATGGTTGGCTCCACAGGTGTGTTGCTGGAGGTGGCCACCCATTCATGTTAGAAAGGATGGGCTCCAAGCTCTGTAAAGCCCTGTGCCAAGTTGGTGCCAGACTCCTCCATGCTCCTTGATATTTAATGCAGGCTTTCTGGCAGGCTTTCCAGTGCACCAAGCATTTGGGTGTGTACAACTATCAGCCTTCTTCTGTGGTCTAGTCCAACAAAGTCCTCATCTGAGTCCTCGGCAGCAGAACCAGTGTGCGACCTCACTTCTGGCAAGCTGGGACCTGCATTACCCTTACCCCCTGCCCTGGTTGTGGGCCACTCATGCCGGGTGTCTCGCCATGTGTAGGTCCTGCCTCTAAGCTATAAGAACATAAGAAATAGGAACAGGAGTAGGCCATTTGGCCCCTCGAGCCTGCTCCACCAATTCAGTAAGATCATGGCTGCTCGGATCTTGGCCTTAACTCCACTTCCCCACCAGCTCCCATAACCCTTGACACTCTTATCATTCAAAAATCTGTCTACCTCCACCTTAAATATATTCAATGACCCGACCATCACAGCTCTCTGGGGTAGAGAATTCCAAAGATTCACAACTCTCAGAGAAGAAATTCCATCTCATTTCCGTTTTAAATGGGTGACCCCCTATTCTGAAACTATGCCCCCTAGTTCTAGATTCCCCCACGAGGGGAAACATCCTCTCTGCATCTACCCTGTCAAGCCCCCTCAGAATCTTACACGTTTCAATAAGATCATCTCTCATTCTTCTAAACTCCAATGAGTATAGGGCAACCTGCTCAACCATTCTTCATAAAACAATCCTTTCATCTCAGGAATCAGCCTCATGAACCTTCTTTTAACTGCCTCCAATGCAAGCATATCCCTCCTTAAATAAGGAGATGAAAACGGTAAACTGTAATCCAGGTGTGATCTCACCAATGCTCTGTACAGTTGGAGCAGGTCTTCCCTACTTTTATACTCCATCCCTTTGCAATAAAGGCCAACATTCCATTTACCTTCCGAATTACTTGTATGCTGTACTTGTATGCTAACTTTTTATGTTTCATGTACAAGGACCCCCAGATCCCTCTGTACCGCGGCATTTTGTAATCTCTCCACATTTAAATAATAATTTGCTTTTTTACTTTTCCTCCCAAAGTGGATAACCTCACATTTTCCCACATTATACTCCATCTGCTAAATTTTTGCTCGCTCACTTAGCCTATCTATATCCCTTGGCAGATTCTTTACGTCCTCCTCACAACTTGCTTTCCCACCTATCTTTGTATCATCAGCAAATTTGGCTACAATACACTCGGTCCCTTCATCCAAGTCATTAATATAGATTGTAAAAGAGTTGATGCCACAGCATTAATCGCTGCGGCACCCCACTCGTTGCAGTTTGCCAACCTGAAAATGACCCATTTATCGTGACTCTCTGTTTTCTGTTAGTTAGCCAATCTCCCAACCCCATGAGCTCCTATCTTGTGCAGTAACCTTTTATGTGGCACCTTATTGAATGCCTTCTGGAAATCCAAATACATGACATCTACCGGTTCCCCTTTATCCACCCTGCTCATTACATCCTCAAAGAACACCAGCAAATTTGTCAAACATGATTTCCCTTTCATAAAACCATGCTGAATCTGCTTGACTGTATTAGGATTTTCTAAATGTCCTGCTACTACTTCCTTAATAATGGACTCCAGTATTTTCCCAATGACAGATGTTAGACTAACTGGTCTATAGCTTCCTACTTTCTGATTCCCTCCTTTCTTAAATAGGGGAGTTACATTTGTGGCTTTCCAATCCACCGGGACGTCTCCAGAATCCAGGGAATTTTGGTAGATTACAACCCATGCATCCACTATCTCTGAATCATAGAATCAAAGAAGTTTACAGCACGGAAGGAGGTAATTTCAGCCCATCGTGTCCATGCCGGCCAATAAGAGGCTATCCAGCCTAAACCCACTTTCCAGCTCTGGGTCCGTAACCCTGAAGGTTACGGCACTTCAGGTGCATATCCAAGTACTTTTTAAATGTGGTGAGGGTTTCTACCTCTACCACCTTTTCAGGCAGTGAGTTCCAGACCTCCACAATCCTCTGTGTGAAGAAATTTCCCCTCAAATCCCCTCTAAACCTTCTACCAATTATTTTAAATTTATGCCCCCTGGTTGTTGACCTCTCTGCTATGGGAAATAGGTCCTTTCTATCCACTATATCTAGGCCCCTCATAATTTTATACACCTCAATGAGGTCTGCCCTCAGCCTCCTCTGTTCCAAGGAAAACAAATCCAGCCTAGCCAATCTGTCCTCATAGCTAAGATTCTCCACTCCCAGCAACATCCTCGTAAATCTCCTCTATATCCTCTCCAGTATAATCACATCGTTCCTGTAATGCGGTGACCAAAACTGCACGCAGTACTCCAGCTGTGGCCTACCTAGTGTTTTATACAGTTCAATCATAACCCCTCTGCTCTTGTATTCTATGCCTCAGCTAATAAAGGGAAGCATTCCATATGCCTTCTTAACCACCTTATCTACCTGGCCTGCTACTTTCAGGGATCTGTGGACATGCATTCCAAGGTCCCTCTGTTCCTCTACACTTCTCTGTGTCCTCCCATTTAATGTGTATTCCCTTTGCTTGTTAGCCCTCCCCAAATGCATTACGTCACACGTCTCTGGATTAAATTCCATTTGCCACTGCTCTGCTCACCTAACCAGTTCATTGATAGCTTCCTGCAGTCCGCAGCTTCTTCATTATCAACCACACAGTCGATTTTAGTTTCATCTGCAAACCTTTTAATCATACCCCCTATATTCAAGTCTAGATCACTGATGTATACCACAAAAAGCAAGGGGCCTAGTACTGAGCCCTGCGGAACCCCACTGGAAACATCCTTCCAGTCACAAAAACACACCGACCATTAGCCTTTGCTTCCTTCCTCTGAGCCAATTTTGGATCCAACTTGCCACTCTGCGCTGGATCCCATGGGCTTTTACTTTTGTGACCAATCTGCCATGTAGGACCTAATCAAAAGTTTTGCTAAAATCCATATATACTACATCATACGCTTTGCTCTCATTGACCATCCTGGTTACCTCCTCGAAAAATTCATTCAAGTTAGTCAGGCACAACCTTCCTTTAACAAATCCTTGCTCACTGTCCTTGATTAATCCGTGTCTTTCCAAGTGAAGATATATCCTGTCCTTCAGGAATTTTTTCAATAACTTTCTCACCATTGATGTTAGGCTGACTGGCCTGTAATTACTCGGTCTATCCCTTTCTCCCTTCTTAAACAAAGGTACCACATTAGCAGTCCTCCAGTCCTCTGGCACCACACCTGAAGCCAGAGAGGATTGGAAAATGATGGTCAAAGCCTCTGCTATTTCCTCTTTTGCTTCGCTTAACAGCCTGGGATACATTTCATCCAGGCCTGGGGACTTATCCATTTTCAAAGCTGCTAAACCCTTTAATGCCTCCTCTCTCGCCATGTTTATTCAATCTAATATTTCACACTCCTCCTCCTTGATAGTAGTGCCTGCATTGCCCCTCTCTTTTGTGAAAACAGACGCAAAGTATACATTAAGAACCATACCCACCTTTACGCACAGATTGCCCTCATGGTCTCTAATTGGCCCTACCCTTTCTTTAGTTATCCTCTTGCTCTTAATATATCTTTGGGTTTTCCTTGATTTTACTTGCCAAGAATTTTTCATGCTCTCTCTTAGTTTTCCTAATATCCTTTTTTAATTTCACCCCTGGACTTTCTATACTCCTCCAGAGATTCTGCATTATTTAGCTCTCGGTATCCATCATAGGCCTGCCTTTTTTTCTTTATCCTACCCTATATGCCCTCGATATCCAGGGGGCTCTAGATTTGTTAATCCCTCCCTTTTACTTTAAGGGCACATATTTGGTTTGAACCCTCCGGATCTCCTCCTTGAATGCCTCCCACTGCTCTGACACTGATTTACCTTCAAGTAGCTGTTTCCAGTCCACTATGGCCAAATCAACTCTCAGCTTAGCAAAGTTGTTTTTTCCCCAATTTAGAACTTTTAATCCTGGTTTATCCTTGTCCTTTTCCATAACTACCTTAAATCTAACTGAATTATGGTCACTACCATCTAAATGCTCTCCCACTGATACCCCTTCCACCTGCTCAGCTTCATTCCCAAAAACTAAATCCAGAACTACCCCCTCCCGTGTTGGGCTTGCTACAGACTGGCTAAAAAAAGTTCATTTTAGGAATTCTGCTCCCTCTATACCCTTCACACTAATTTTGTCCCAGTTAATATGAGGATAGTTCAAATCCCCTACTATTACTGCCCTATAGTTTTTGCAATTCTCAGAAATTTGCCTGCATATTTGTTCTTCTATCTCCCTCTCACTGTATGGGGGTCTATAGTACACTCCCAGCAGTGTGATCGCCCCTTTTTTGTTTTTCAGTTCATAGAAATATAGAAAATAGATGCAGGAGTAGAACATTCGGCCCTTCGAGCCTGCACCGCCATTCAATATGATCATGGCTGATCATGCAACTTCAGTACCCCATTCCTGCTTTCTCTCCATACACCTTGATCCCTTTAGCCGTAAGGGCCACATCTAACTCCCATTTGAATATATCTAACGTACTGGCCTCAACAACTTTCTGTGGTAGAGAATTCTACAGGTTCACAATTCTCTGAGTGAATAAGTTTCTCCTCATCTCGGTCCTAAATGGCTTATCCCTTATCCTTAGACTGTGACCCCTGGTTCTGGACTTTCCCAACATCAGGAACATTCTTCCTGCATCTAACCTGTCCAGTCCCATCAGAATTTTTATATGTTTCTATGAGATCCCCTCTCATTCTTCTAAATTCCAGTGAATATAAGCCTAGTCGATCCAGTCTTTCTTCATATGTCAGTCCTGCCATCCCAGGAATCAGTCTGATGAACCTTCACTTCACTCCCTCAATAGCAAGAATGTCCTTCCTCAGATTAGGAGACCAAAACTGTATACAATATTCAAGGTGTGGCCTCACCAAAGACCCGTACAACTGCAGTAAGACCTCCTTGCTTCTATATTCAAATCCTCTCGCTATGAAGGCCAACATCCATTTGCCTTCTTCGCCTGCCGTACCTGCATGCCAACTTTCAATGACTGGTGTACCATGACACCCAGGTCTTGTTGCACCTCCCCTTTTCCTAATCTGTCACCATTCAGATAATATTCTACCTTTGTGTTTTTGCCACCAAAGTGGATAACCTCACATTTATCTACATTATACTGCATCTGCCATGCATTTGCCTACTCACCTAACCTGTCCAAGTCAGCCTCTTAGCATCCTCCTCACAGCTCACACTGCCACCCAGCTTAGTGCCATCTGCAAACTTGGAGATAGTACATTCAATTCCTTCGTCCAAATCATTAATGTATATTGTAAATAGCTGGGGTCCCAGTATTGAACCTTGCAGTACCCCACTAGTCACTGCCTGCCATTCTGAAAAGGACCCGTTTATTCCTACTCTTTGCTTCCTGTCTGCAAACCAGTTCTCTATCCACATCAATACATTACCCCCAATACCATGTGCTTTAATTTTGCACACTAATCTCTTGTGTGGGATCTTGTCAAAAGCCTTTTGGAAGTCCAAGTACACCACATCCACTGGTTCTCCCTTGTCCACTCTACTAGTTACATCCTCAAAAAATTCCAGAAGATTTGTCAAGCATGATTTCCCTTTCATAAATCCATGCTGACTTGGACCGATCCTGTCACTGCTTTCCAAATGCGCTGCTATTACATCTTTAATAATCAATTCCAATATTTTCCCTACTACTGATGTCAGGCTAACCGGTCTATAATTCCCTGTTTTCTCTCTCCCTCCTTTCTTAAAAAGTGGTGTTACATTAGCTACCCTCCAATCCATAGGAACTGATTCAGATTCTATAGAATGTTGGAAAATGATCGATGTGACCAACTCACTAAATGTGCTATTCACGACATCCTCAGCATCGCGGATGCTCCAGAGTGAATCCATACGCAGCTCCAGTGCCGCAATGTGGTCTGTCAGGAGCTGCAGATGGACATACTTCCTGCACACATAGTAGTCACAGGAGGAACATGACCCGGTTTCGACCCATATGGCCTCGTTTGATAATCCCTCTAACATATCATCCCTCCTCACAGTTATAGTTTCTTTAATCAATATCGTGCCCACCCCCCCTCCCATTTTACACCCCTCTCTATCCCATCTGAAAGTCCTGTAACCAGGAATGTTGAGCTGCCATACCTGCCCCTTTTAGCCATGTCTCTGTAATAGCTATATTATCATACTCCCAAGTGTCTACCTGTGCTCTCAGCTCATCTGCCTTATTCACTATTCTCCTTGCATTGACGTAAATACCATTTAGTACAGTCAGACCTCCTTGTTGACTACTTTCTAGCCCTTGTTTCCTCTATCCTTCAAATTCACTTTTTGCTTTCCAATTCCAGCTTCACTCCACTCCCTACTGAATTTATTCTCAGGTTCCCATCCCCCTGCCAAGCTAGTTTAAGCCCTCCCCAACAGCACTAGCAACCCCCCTGCGAGGATATTGGTCCTGACTCTGTGGAGGTGCAACCCGTCTGGCTTGTACAGGTCCCACCTCCCCCGAGAAGCAGTCCCAATGCCTCAGGAATCTAAAGTCCTCCCTCCTGCGCCATCTCTCCAACCACACATTCATCTGCTCTATCCTCCTATTTCAATACTCACTAGATCGTGGCACCGGGAGTAATCCGGAGATTACTACCTTTGAAGTCTCTCTCCTAGCTCCCTAATTTCTGCCTGCAGGACCTCATCCCTCTTTCCATCTATGTCATTGTTACCGATATGCACCACCTCCTCTGGCTGTACACCCTCTCCCCTCAGAATATCTTGCAGCGCTCGGTGACTTCCTTGACCCTGACACCAGGGAGGCAACATACCATCCTGGAGTCTGCGGCCGCAGAAACACCTGTCTGCTCCCCTGACTCTTGAATCCCCTACCACTATAGCTCTTCCATTCTTCTTCCTCCCCCCTCTGCAGCTGAGCCACCCGTGGCTCCCCAGAGGCAGCATTGCCCCCACCGATACTCAGAAGAGAATACCGGTTGAAGAGCAAGATGGACTCAGGGGACTCCTGCATTACCTGCCTAGTCCTCCTCTTCTGTCTGGTGGTCACCCACTCCCTCTCTGCCTGCACATTCTTAAGCTGCGGGGTGACCACCTTTAGAAACGTGCTATCCACATAGCTCTCAGTCTCGCGGATGCACCGCAGTGACTCCAGCCGCCGCTCAAGCTCCGAAACGTGGAGCTCGAGTTGGTGCAGCTGGAGTCACCTCCTGCACACATGGTCGTCCAGGCTGCGTGAAGCGTCCAGGACTGCCCACATGCCACAGGATGTGCAGACCACGGGAATGAGCTGCCCTGCCTTCCGTCAAAAGGAACTCTAAACTTTAGCAAATCAACTCATTTAATTAATTGGGTTTCTTAGATTAGAAGTATCACTTATTAATTTAATTGGAGCTCCTTTATTTAAAGGACTAAGAGCTAACCTTTATTTAAAAAATTAAGAACTAACCTTTATTCAAAAGACTAAGGGGCCGAAATTGATGGCCTTACCGCCCACTGCCGCCGACATTCCTCTTCAAGTTGCGCCCAGTGCCAGTTTCGATTTGGTCTGGAGCAGGCGGGAGGGGAGAACCACCGGGAACCGCCTGCTGGCATCAGCGGACGGCCAAGTGGCACAACTGACCTCCCGCCCACCGAGAGATGTCAGATTTCTGCGGGCGGGAGTCAGCGCCAGAACGGGGGTGGACCACTGCGAGGCGGCTGGTCTAACCCCGACGGTGAGTATGAAGAGCTGAAAAAAAAGGTTAGTGAACTTACCTGGATGGAGTCCCCTGAAGATCTCCCGATGTTTTTTTTGATGCTTTTTATTTGCAGCTCTTCGACCCTCCGTGAGCCCGACTCCACCCACGATGGCACTTGAGCAGCAAGCATCTTTGCCGCCAAGAATGAGAGCCCCCGCCCGCTGCCGCCCAGATTGACAGCGTAAGTCCCTCTTTTGCCGCCAGCCGCCCTTTCAGGGACCTTTTTACCAAAAACTCTGTCCAGAGTACCATCAGGTATCTCGGCAGCCATCGGCGGTCCTTTGGGCGGCCCTTTCCCTTCACCAATTTCGGCCCCTAAGAACTAACCTTTATTTAAAGACTAATTACTGACTTAACAGAAAAAAAACCACTCACCCACTACTCACCAATCAGCTACTTCCCTTGTGCTGATGTCACTTTTAAACTCTGACGTCCCTTTCGAATGTTTCCTGTTGAGCCTTGCTTTAAGCGCTCCACCTCGCCTCAGCTCCTGCTGCTGCTCCCATGTAGATCTGCTGTCTCTGCAGCCATCTCTTTTAAGACCCTAGAATGCAGGCCATCAGGACCAGGGGATTTGTTCACCTTTAGTCCCAATAGTTTGCCTAGTACTTTTTCTCTAGTGATAATAATTGTTTTAAGTTCCCCCCCCACCCCCCCCCACCCACCAATAGCTGCTTGATTATCAATTATTGGGATACTTTTAGTGTCTTTTACCATGAGGACTGATACAAAATATTTGTTCAAAGTCCCTGCCATTTCCTTGTTTCCCATGATTGATTCCCTCGTCTCATCCTCTAAGGGCCCAACGTTTACTTTAGCTACTCTGTTCCTTTTTATATACCTGTAGAAGCTCTTGCTTTCTGTTTTTATATTTCTTGTTAGTTTACTGTCATAAACTATCTTCTCTCTCTCTTTATTATTTTTTTAGTTGTCCTTTGCTGGTTTTTAATAATGTCCCAATCCTCTGACCTTCCACTATTTTTCACAACATTGTATATCTTTGTTTTCAATTTGATACCATCCTTAACTTCCTTAGTTAGCCATGGATGGTTCATCCTTCTCAGAGTCTTTCTTTCTCACTGGAATATATCTTTACTGAGAGTTATGTAGGGCCGGATATTCAGCTTTCAGATTTTGTTGGCGAAAATGGTAGTGATATATGAAACTTATCATTTTCGCTGTGCTACTGTTTTTAGATTGAACTTTTGGGTTTTACGTCTGCACTAGGCTTGCATTGGTAAGGGGGGCATTGCACAATGATTCACGGCGCAAAAACGCGAGTTTCGCCAAATTTAGTCCGGGGCCGGAAGTGCTGCGAGAGAGGCCTTGGGATGGGAAAAAAATTTACAAAAAAATTCCAAAAACATTTACAAGACCCTTAACTATCTAATCGTTGTAAAAAAAAAATTAAAATAATAACTTTAACTTACCTTTTTTGCAGGTTTTCATACTTAGCGCTGCTGGCAGGGCTGCACCGACAGGTTTGACCCGGTCGGTTTTCTGGGTGCGGCGTACGGGTCGGGAGAGAGCCGAAAATCCGATGCAAACGCAATCTGTGTCATTGCACCTCTCGGCGCACCTCTCCCCGGCGGTATTTGAAAGCGTGCCGCAAACAGGTACCTGAGGATCCTGCCGGGCCATGTGACCAGGGTTTTCACCGTGGAGGGTTAAATCACAGTGAAAACCTCTCGAAAAAATCTGTCCTGAAAATGTTTGTCACTGCTTATCTACCATCTTATCCTTTAATCTATTTTCCCAGTCCACTTCAGCCAACTCTGCCTGCATACCTTTGTAATTGCCATTATTTAAGTTCAGGACACTAGTTTGAGATCCTCAAACTGAATTTGAAATTCTACCATGCTATGATCACTCTTCCCAAGAGGATCTTTTCCTATGCGATCATTAATTAATCCACTCTCATTACACATTACCAGATTTAAAATATCCTATAATTTCTGCGCAGTGTCTGAAACTGCAACTGTGAAATCGAGTGATGGTGTTTCTTCATCTTCACTGTCTTTTTGTTCTTCCACCACTGTCTGGGTTGGGTTGTGGTGAGAGGAGAGGAGAAAGTAAGAAGTATGTGCTTATCCTATCTGCAGCTTGTAAGTCAGATGAGATTGAGGGATGTGGGATGTGGGAGGGAGGATTAGTTATGAGGATACCGTGATCTTCGATGGCTTCAGCCCACCGGTGACCATGGCTTCAGCGATTGCCCTTCCCATAATGGAAGTTCATTAAACTTCTTCCTGCACTGTATCCATGGAGCTGTACTCCTGGCATTGACATCCTCCAACCACCTCTTGTCACTGCCTTCTGATCATGTGACTGGAGGGCCTCCGACCTCCCTTGGGAACAGGGCATCTGCCCTTCTTTCCACCTCTACAACCAAGATCTCCAGTGCAGCATCTGAAAACTTTGGTGCCTGCTCTCTCTCATGGTCAGCCATTCTTCACTCTTTCCCAGGTCCGACCCACTTGTAAAATGACTCCCGGCACCTACTGCAGCCACAATGCATCTTCCTTTTAATAGGTGCAGGCTAGCTTTGGCCATTCACGTTATTGGGCCCCCTGCTGCTGTGTGCAGGCAATGAACAGCGCAGAAGGGCTGATTGCACACAGAAATCATTATAATGAGCAGGTAGCACAAAGTTAATGTGCTGCCTGCTTCCACTCAAGGAGGGCTAACCAATTTAACCCCCAATGTTCTCTGGATAACTAGTCCAGTGACATAACCACTACGCTGCTATAGCCAATTCCTGATCTTAGCTGGAATAGAGGTAATGTACTACAATTGGTTCTAGTGTCCCCAACTGGCCACAGTTGCTGGTCCTGATCATCTTCCATTGCACTGCTGGAAGACATTTTACATTTTTGATTTCTTTCAGTCTTTTTGCAATTTGTATCTCCATCTTCTCCTCAGAATGCTGATTCATGCTAAAGTTCCACAAACACTGGCCGTCCTCCAGTCCCTCAGCTAAGTAGCTATTCTTCACGTGAAGTATCATGGCCACCTTCAATCCTATACCCACCCATAGTTCACGTACATCCACTTTCCAGTGATGAGGAAAGATAGCCTTGCCTGATTACTGTGAATTAATGGATTTATGCAAAACTTCTAGACCAGCATTGCAGTGGTATTATGGACCCCTTTACTATGATCCATTTGTTAATCAGTATTATAGCACTGCATGCGCACAATACTTGTCTGTTCGGTATACTGGCCTGTCAGTCATTTAGATTTGTAGTGAGATCATCTCTATTGTTTAGTTTCTGGTTAAGTATTTTTCAGACTTTAAGCAATTCTACGACCATACATCCAAGAAAAACAATTTTGTTTCACGTTGCTGTTTTGAACACTTTTTAAAACTTATGTTCCTAATGAGATTCATATACATTGCCCAGGGAAAAATCCATTGAGAATAGAAGGAACAATATACATTTGATAAAACAGCAATGATATTGTCCAATATTAACATCTAATAACAGTATAATTTTAATAAGACACATACATTTCTGTATTATATTTATTTCAAACGAAACATTACTACAGTATAATGCACCCACTTTAAATTTAGAATAGTACAGAATTTCATGTTGCGCTTCCTACATTACAGTTTAAATGTTTTTCAAAACAAAGATCTTGAAAATCTATCAACAGTTTTGCATATAGTGTGTACTTCCTATCAGTGTCGCACTTACTTCCCGTAACACTTTTCCTGTTACACTATTTCTGTCATGCTACAATTTTTATTATTTATTACAGGGTTGTGATACAGTTCTGCTGGCTAAGCCTCCAAGCTAGGTGGTAGTGAGACACTATTCTATTGATTGTGCTTACCTCTGGTTGGCTGAGTGGGTTACGTGATTAACTCTGGCGTTTATCTTCCCGGTCCATTGCTGAGCAGTAAGCCTAGCCCCAGCAGTAGCTCCCTCCTTGCCCCACTTGGCACGCTCCGTTTTTTGTTCACCAATATCTTTATCGAAGGCCTGCACTCTTCCCCGCCCCCGCCGAGGCTTAATACCTATTCAGTTTTTCCCAGTTGCTTTTTAATAGTCCAGCTGTGCTGTGCTTTTTCTTTCCCTGCTCTATTTTTTAAAGCTTTTTTTTTGAATAGCCCCATTGTGCATTATGTGTTTCTAATAGCTTCATTGCATGCTTTTTGTTTTTTTTTTCTTCCCTGCTGTGTTTCTTTTTCCCAAAGATTTCTCACCATTGTTTTTGATGACCCATTTGCCATGTTTTTTTCTGAACAACTGCTCTCCATTGTTTATTTGAATGCCTATTCCCCATTAATGTTCCCTTTTTTTTAGAATTTCTGTTCTCCACTACCTTTTTGTAAGCTCCGTCGACTTGTTCCCCTAATGTCATGCTCCTTTTTCTCTTCATCCACCAACCCAAAATCCAAGTATCCAACTCCAGGCACCCCAAATGCTCAATATTTCAATTCCTTAAATATTTACCACCCCATTACTTCCTTTAGCCCTTCAACTACACAATACCCCTCCTTCCTATAAGCCAAGTACCAGAAATAATCGATGTTTTCCTTACCAGTACACACTCCCACTCCCACGCCCCTCTCAAATCCTTACAAAGCAAGTAACCTGCTCCCACAAACATTATCTCATGTACCGTAGCCAATTCCACAATACATCCGCTTCCATATTATCTGACTCCTGATGACCAATGCCACAGAAGATGAACTCATGTAAGTTTTTAAAATTGTATCAGCACCTGACCTCTCTATATCTTTTCCTCTTTGAGGAGCCGATTGGTCTGTGGGAACCGTGCAATATTATTGGTCAGATATTTAGTAGGGGCCTTTATAAATGGTGAAAAGTGAATGAGTTATGTTGGAGTGAGAAGCTATCTAAGGTAATCAGACTGACGCAAGGAAGTGAAATGGCCATTCCTCTCCTCACAATGTATATCAACGACAAACTATTTATATTGCATTCTCTATATAATGACAGGAAGTTAGTTAAAATTTTAGGTTAGTTCTGATTTCAGTTAATGTAGAAAATAAAACAGGGTTTCTGGAACATTCTTAGAAAGTGTGAACAGCATCGATTCCTGCCCACACTACAACACCAATGAAGAGTGGGCTGCCTCACAACAGGAAATACAGGGAGCGGGACTATCTCAAGACTTGAAGACATAGGGTAGCCGAAATTGTCCCTTCCCTTAAAGCCTGTTACCACCGAAAATCGGCGGCCACACTACGGAGTGCAATAGCCACCGATTTTTTAGTGTAATGGCCGCCATTTTGAAAATTCCGCTCCTGCGGTATCCCGGCAGTGTCCCGTTGGCCTCCCCCCCACAACCGTGTCATAAGAGCATGCATCGCTGATTTCCCACCCCCACTCCGATGGCAAAATTCCACTGAAAAAATCTTGCTCCTGCTGCGCGGTGCCAATGGCAGCTTTTTCTGCCAGTGCAGTGAGGCTGTAGTCCTTCTAAAATTGTAGTGTGGCTCTCATTAAAGGGAAGGACGCACTGCCACTGTCGCCATGTTTTTTTTTTGTCGGCCGACTGCCATGTCAAGCAAACAATAACGCCCCCGGGTTTGGCCGGGCCACCAACAGGCTGAAACCCTCCCTGGTGGCTCAGTGTACCTAACTTAAAGAATCGTGCAGGCTCTCCCCTTTAAGTGAATTGTTATGTATGTTAACTGGGTTTTACCTGCCACCGGAGGGCGCGACTGTTGGAGTCCTAATGGTCACTGGCAGACACATGCAAGCCGTATATATAATGTTGGCAGCCATGTTGAATCCAGACTTTGAGAATAAATAAACTGGAGTAAGGTCATGCCTGAACTAACTCACCGTACTTAGCCTCGTGGAGTTATTCGATACTTAACAGTAATGATGACATCAGCACTACGCTGATGACTGAAGGCGGCGGACACTCCGGCCACCCCCCAACTTCCGCCCCTCTAGTGTGCGAAATTTCATTTACCACCGCATATCCGCCCCCATTATGACCGACTTCCAGTCCGCCGGAAAAAAAAAAGCCAGAGTGGGATTTCGCTTAAGAGGCCACCGCAATCACCGTGCTAGTAAAAACAAGAGAAATAGGGTCAGTGCGCCCCTTTGCAGCGTTGGGCAATTTCGGCCCCAAGGAGCGGTGCTGATTCATAGTGGGTGAAGGGATGCTGTTAACATGCGTCTTATGCAGCCCCACTCACAGCAAGTTGTGCTGATTCGGAAGTTTTTCTTTGAGAACTTCACTCATTGGCACTGGCTTTACTGACAGTGTTTTGTCTGTCTTCCAAGTTTTTGAGCACTAAAATCCAAAAGGGACAAGGAGTAATGGTCACAGTGTCATTAAATTAAGAGCGATTCGCTGGAGTCCTCTGCAGTTGTCCAGTCTCTTTCTCCTGGCATGGATTTAAGGCTACAATATTACTCTCATATTTTGTCCATAAGCAATGCCATGGGAGATCAGCTAATATTATTTAAAAAAATTAAATGCCAACATAAAATGAAAACATGTATATACCATCTTATATTGATGTATCATGTGTCATCTTAGTGCAGTACGTGATCAAACTGTTACTTGTCACATCTTGGCAATAGCAAAACATGGTTTTCTATATTAAAGATTATTTGCTTATTGTTTCATCCATTCAAATAAGTTAAAGTTAAGGGACGCTCAGCAAATCAAATAGTACTCTCAGGTATAGGATTTGATATCATGTGTCAGACATTTTGATATTACAGCAGTATTGATTCTGTATGACCCTGTTTGAAAAGTTTATTTGAATTTAGCAGCTGCAGTATATTATTACCTAGGTGTTTTCAGATGACCTTGTAAGCGATATGCCCTGGAGTATTTTATAATGGATTATTGTAGATGTAAGACTTGTAAATTTATCAGTCTGGATCTTACTGTAAGTATTATAAAAATCATTAGCCATTAAATATTTGTGGTGCTTGTAAATGACATCAGTAATGAGCCACTATGATAATTTAAGCGTTCAGTGCTGGCACATTTCATATTTCAAACAATTAACCAAGCTAACAGCCTAATACTTAGCAGTGGTTTGCAATACTTGTACCCAGAATTAAAGTGACCACATAACCAACAAATTCATAAGTTGCTAAGGTGGTTGAGCTCATAAAACGTATAGAGATTGTAAATTTATATTTTTGGGGTGGTTTCATGTGCTTATCAAAGTGAGGGATCGCTCTATTCAGAAATGAAACACACGGAAATCAAAAGTACAATTTTAAAATTTGCGGACGACACCAAATTGGGAAGTATAGTTAATACTGGGGAGGAGTGACAAAATACAAGAAGACATAAAAAAATATCTCACAGAATGGGCAAATTAATTTCAATATAGATAAGTGTGAGGCGGTGCATTTTAGTAGGAATAAGGCCACATACACCTTGTTAAATAAGAATCGAAATGGGGAAAAGGAGCAACGGGTTCTAGGGTACAGATACACAAATCATGAAACGTAGCAATGCAGGTTAATAAGGCCATTTTTAAAAAAGCAAACAAAGCGCTGAGGTTCATTTCTAGAGGGATGAAATTGAAAGGCAGAGAAGTTATGTCAAACTTGTATTGAACCGTGGGTTGGACCACACTTGGAGTACTGTGCACAGTCTCCATATTATAAAAAGGATATAGAGGCACTGGAAAAGATGAAAAAAAGATTTACAAGGATGATACCATAACTGAGAGGATATACTTGTCAGGAAAGATTGAACAGACTGGGGATATTTTCTCGAGCAAAGAGAAGGCTGAGAGGTGATTTGATAAAGGTCTTTAAGATTATGAAAGGGTTTGATAGGGTAGATGTAGAGAACATGTTTCCACTTACGGCAAGTCCAAAACTAGGGGTCATAAATATAAGATAGTCAATAAATCCAATAGGGAATTCTGGAGAAATGTCTTTAACCAGAGAGTGATTAGAATGTGGAACTCGGTACTAAAAGGAGTAGTTGAGGCGAATAGCATAGACGTATTTAAGGGGAAGCTGGATAAACACATGGGAAAAAGGAATGAAAGGGTAGGGTTAGATGATGTGGGTGAGTGGAGGCTCATATTGAGTGTAAACACTGGCATGGACAGTTGGTCCGAATGGCCTGTTTCCGTGCTGTACATTCACTGTGCTATAAATTGCATCATAAAGCTTCTCCCCTCAGTCACAGAGGAGCACCTCTATGGCTCAAGTGTGAATATTTCTACTTCTCACACTGCTCATCTTTAATGTGATTGTTCCTAATTGTGGGCAGGTTTGTTCACTGGAGTCACACCACTAAGAAATGGTCTGAGAAAGCCCAAACAACTTTCATGTCGGACTTTTACACTAGAAAGCAACTTTCATTCCACCAGTCTGGGCTGGATTTGAATTCTGAGGTAAAAGGATAGTGTGCTTGCCCATTGTGTCACCAATCAGAGCTACAAATACCGTAAACCACCTATTTCAATTTATTTTTTAAGAAGGGGTAATTATTTTTTTGTTCAAACTGAATGCTGTGCATATCATTGGGAAACAATCCTCCAGTAGCTCATGAGCTCCATTAATGATAATTCTGAAAAGTTGCTTTTGTTGGTGATTATTGTTTAAGCAAGTCACTGAAAATGGGTTATACGCTACTGGATGTGGATTTGAAGGAGTGAGTTATAAAAAATGGAAAGTAAAAGAATTGTGTAGTTTTTTTTATTAATTCTGATTATGCCACCTACATAAAGGTGAATTGTTGGGTTCAATATGTCCTTCATTTTTTTACTGTTTTTGTCTTTTTATTCCCCTTTTTTCAAATATTTTGTAATCCAATTTCAGACAGGAATTTTCCCATGACCGAGCGTATGGGTTTAATAAGAACATAAGAACATAAGAACATAAGAAATAGGAGCAGGAGTAGGCCATATGGCCCCTCGAGCCTGCTCCACCATTCAATAAGATCATGGATGATCTGATCATGGACTCAGCTCCACGTCCCTGCCCGCTCCCCACAACCCCTTATCCCCTTATTGTTTAAGAAACTGTCTATTTCTGTCTTAAATGTATTCAATGTCCCAGCTTCCAGAGCTCTCTGAGGCAGCGAATTCCACAGATTTACAACCCTCAGAGAAGAAATTTCTCCTCAGTTCTGTTTTAAATGGGCGGCCCCTTATTCTAAGATCATGCCCTCTAGTTCTAGTCTCCCCCATCAGTGGAAACATCCTCTCTGCATCCATCTCGTCAAGCCCACTCATAATCTTAGACGTTTCGATAAGATCACCTCTCATTCTTCTGAATTCCAATGAGTAGAGGCCCAACCTATTTGGACCTCATTGAAGTGCTTGTTGAGAGATCCTTAAGAGTGATTTTAATGCGAGTTTTTGGTGTGAACTGCAGGAGCATGGGATTCACGGAGGTCAGCCACCTCGCCTGTGAAGGGGAGGCTGAAGCTCAATGGCCATTGGCGAGTTCATTCATTGAGAGCTGGGAAAAGCACATAAATACTCCCACATTACACCTCATTATTTGCCTCATGGAAAGGCTCTTTCTGACTCCATTCTGTCCATAGATTTGGGAGTTTTCAGCTTTCAGGTCATTTTTGAAACCTCTGAAGACACTCTCGCCACATTGGTACTCACTATGACAACATTGAGGGATTGGCCCTCTGATCGCCACTTTTCCTGCCACCTACTACATCAGCATGGGTGCCGCTTATACTGTCTCACCCTGGTCCTCTGAATCGGACCAAGATGAGCCAAACCACCAACAACACCAGCCACAACAGCAACCACAACACCTGCCTTCTCCTCAACAACCTGATGCTCCATAGGAGAGAGGAGATCAGCACAGTGCTACACCATGCCAGAGGCGAAACCCCTAACATGAGGTATACAGGCAGAGGATGACCTTCCTCAACATGACTGAGCAGAAGTGCTTCAGGAGGCTCAGACTATCACGGCAGGTTGTTGCAGACATTTGCAACTTGCTGCAACAAGACCTGCTGCCCAGAGGTCCTGGTGGGCAAGCCTTACCAATGGCTGTCAAAGTCACCACCGCCCTCAACCTTTAGACTCCTTCCAGGGATCTGCAGCAGTCATTTGTGTAACCTCGCAGTCGGCTGCCCACAGATGCAGGCCACACCTGGAATACTATGTGCAGTTTTGGTTTCCATACTTAACGAAAGGATATACTTGCTTTGGAGGCAGTTCAGAGAAGGTTCACTTGGTTGATTTCGGGGATGAGGGGGTTGATTTATGAGGAAAGTTTGATTAGTTTGGGCCTCTACTCATTGGAATTCAAAAGAATGAGAGGTGATCTTATCGAAATGTATAAGATTATGAGGGGGTTTGACAAGGTGGATGCAGAGACGATGTTTCCACTGATGGGGGAGTTTAGAACTAGAGGGCATGATCTTAGAATAAGGGGCCGCTCATTTAAAACAGAGATGAGGAGAAATTTCTTCTCTCAGAGGGTTGTAAATTTGTGGAATTCGCTGCCTCAGAGAGCTGTGGAAACTGGGACAATGAATAAATTTAAGACAGAAATAGACAATTTCTTAAACGATAAGGGGATAAGGGGTTATGGGGAGCGGGCGGGGAAGTGGAGCTGAGTCCATGATCAGATCAGCCATGATCTTATTGAATGGCGGAGCAGACTTGAGGGGCCGTATGGCCTACTCCTGTTCCTATTTCTTATGTTCTTATGTTGAGAATGCCAAGTACTGAGGCCGAGGAGCATAATAATGAAAGCCACATCTCCACCAGATGTGTCATACAGCAAGCAATAGGCATGCTGAAGATGCACTTCAGATGCCTTGACAGATCTGTAGGAGCCCTTCAGTAGGCACTAGCCAGGGTGTCCAGAATCGTCATTGTCTGCTGAGAGCTGCACAACATAGTGCAGCAGTGAGGATTGGAGCTGCAGGAGGAGCAAAGTGCACAGCCTCTTCAGAGGAGGAGGAGGAGGAACCTGATGTGCAGATGACACTTGCAGCGGTGCACAATGCTGCATGGGAGGCTCATGATGGCCTCATCATGGCCAGATTTACTTAACTCGCTCCAGTGCAGCAACATGCTGGACTAATTTCTCCCACCCGGCCCCACGCCTCCCCCCCACCCCCCCCCCCCGCCCTCCCCAACAACACCATAAACTATCCCTACAATGACCAAGACAATCCTCTCACGCAAAGCCCCAATGCTCGAAGTGAATTAATATTTCACCATTCACTCTAAGTGACAAAGCCACTTCCAAGGTTTGAGGCAAAAATGGACAAGACCCGAAAAGAAAAACATTTATGTGTGTCATCAAAATAACTGAAACATAACACTAGAATTTTTTCATGCACCCATGTGCATCTACTTTTGTGTCATTTTTCTTTTCTGATTGCTTCTATAACGTGCAATCCCTGTGGCTTCAGCAGAGGTAGAGGCAGCCTGCTCACTTCTCTGCTATGACTCGTTAGACACTTTTGGTGGACATCCTCTGGGTTTTGGAGCCTGTGATGGCCCCGCCAAAGTCTGCGCCTCCTGCGACTGTGCAGGGGCAGACTCGGCCATCGGGGTTTGAAGAAGCATTTGGGGTTCTGTTGTATGCCATGTGGCTTCATAAGATGTGATTCTGTCATCAGGTTGCTGGGATGTCCCCCTCTCTCCATCTCCCACCGGCAGCATCTCTCCAACTCGCGAGATCACCAGAGTCCCCTCCTCTGCTGCTGTTAGTTGTGCAAAGACTGGAGGGTGTCTTCCAGTTCTCTGCCTCTCCCTGTTGTTCTGGGCTCTTTTCTCCTGCAAGGAGGGAAAGAAGAGAAGTTTGAGTTAGAGTGATGGAATGAGTGTAAGGAATGGATTGGGCTATCTGTAGAGGGTGGCTATGTTGGAGTGGGGTCCAATGCCAGATGGCCTCCTTCTGTGGTGTTACTTGCTATGATTGCAGTTGGATGAGGATAAGTGTGAGGAGTGGTTAGTCAGATGGGGATGTGAGTATGTACATAGAGAGAGAGGGATGGGTGGATGTGCAAGGTATGTTGGTGTGAGGAATGATGTGTAGGAGTAGGCTTGGGATGAGTGATGGGAATGTGTTGACAGGAGTGAAACATTGCACTCACCTTTCCTGACCTCATGAGAGCATTGAATCGTTTCCTTCATTGGATCCAGGTCCTTCTCACCACATCCCTGCTGCTGACCTCCTCAGCAATATCCAACCAGGCGCTTTTTGTTTTCTGTGGAGGTCTCCTTCGGCCATCAGTAGGGAAGAGGACCTCCCTGCGTGCCCTGACTACCTCCACCAGAGTGTGCAGGGATGTTTCTGAGAAGCGTGGTGCACCTCTCTGCCTTTGGCTACCCATCCTTGCTCCTTTATAACAGCACTCAGGCCTTAGTTTGCCAGGTTCCACCCTCCTCTTGCAACCTTCAAATGAGTTGATTGCAGGGCTGGTTTAAATATCGGCACTGGAAACGAGTTGTCAATGATGTCATCAAACCCTGCACCATTTAATAGGGCCGAAAAACACGTATGAGTCTTTCAGTTGGGGCCATTAAATTAAATTCGCTCTGAACAACGCGCTGCTCAGTACGTCACGTTCCCGACCCGCTCCACAGCCCGCATGCACCCAACCCGACTCCAAGGTAAACTTGCCAGCCTCAATGTCTTTAAAATGAATTAACATTTCACCGTTGAACTGACAAACTGGATAAGGTACCCTCAGGTTGAAGAGGCAGTTTCGTCATCAAGATTGCTTTTAAATAGTAATCAGCTAAGTACAATTGGGATCAGATTTGACATCTCTTTAGACTTTAAAATAAATTGTTTAAGCAATGTGTGCTAATGACCTCATTTGAGGAATGCGTTGAGAAGTTGCTGAGCCAAAACATTGGCAGGAATGCAATTTACGTACATGCAGCTAAGGTCAAACAGTCTTGAAATAATTATGATGTAGTTTGAATTAGTTGTGCTGTTAGGTCTTGTTCTAAAAAAAATTTACACAGGGAAATAAATCAAGCAGAACGTGAAGTTAACTGACATTTTAATTGATTTGTAAGGTGACATTTTTTTAAGACTGCAATTGGTAATGGCCCATTTTCGGGTCCTTAACCAGCGGCATACCAACAGCACATGTCCCAACTGGCAGGTCCGAGGCCGGCACAAAATTGATCCTCCAGACCTCATTAACATATTTTTGGTGCGGACTGCCAGTGCCTGTCGCGCCTCCACAGGTGCTTCACGCATTTTACTCAAAGATGAAAATCAGCCAGCAGTGGCCCAAAGATATGTCCCGTGAGGGTGGAAGGGTGGGGAGGCAGGGGGGGTGTTGGAGCGTCAATGGAGGGGGATGCAAATCAAAGAGACTGGAATCAGGGAGAGCACTCCTGCCCCTCATGGCTCCACAAGATTGCTATTAAATTTTTTTTAAAATTAAGCTTGTCCATTAGTGGCGGCGGCCAATTAGCTTGCAGTAGCCGCTGAAGAATCCTGGGAGGAGCAGTCCGGCGGAAAACAAATTCCAAGTTGGTCCTTAAGCAGCTTCTAGGCCCCTCACTAACATATGCAAGGGTCCTAATGCCTGTTTAAGGCAGCCACCTTAGCAGTGGGACGTGTGCTCACGCAAGCCATCCCAATAAATTTGTCATTGTGCCTGTATTACGACCGGGAAACAGGTGCATCGCATTCCAATTTCTACCCTGTGATAGAATCCTTCTCCCTTCCCCCTTAGTGAAAGCCAATAGTGGGAAATTCAGAACGGTTCCTGTTGACATCAATTCAACTTTCTGTTTGTGAATTATTTTTAAAATGACAACAAAACCATGAATCAATATGGAAGTTAATTCCAATCACTTTTCAAAATAGTTTAATTGTGAAAAGAGGAATTGGCAATTGCCTTTGTGTCTCCATGTTCAAATCCCAACACGGCAGCTGGGGAATTTAAATTCAGTTAATAAATAATTCTGGAATAAAAAACTAGTATGGTGACTATGAAACTACTGGCTTGTCGTAAAAACTCTGTTCTTTCGGGAAGGAAATCTGCCGTCCTTACCTAGTCTGGATTATATGTGACTCCAGACCCACAGCAATGTGGTTGACTCTTAACTGCCCTCTGAAATGGGCTAGCGAGCCACTCAGTTGTATAAGGCAGCTCATCACCACCTCCTCAAGGTCAATTAGAAATGAACAATAAATGCTGGCCTTGCCGGTGACACCGCATCTCGTCAACTAATAAATGTTTTAAAAACTGTCAGAGCATTATTTGCAGGCACAGCTATTAAAGGTAAAGTTATTTGAATTCTCCCATGTTATTTATTTGTGGCAATCATGGGGAATTATAACTTACAAAATATTACTTCAGTTATAACAGTAAATAGCATAATTTAAAAAACACAAAATGTAATGATTTGGGAGAGTGAGTTTATTTCAAGGCACTGCTAATATTCCTAATGGTCGAATGACGGCTGGAAACCAACAGAGCAACATATCAGGGAATGGAGCATGTGGGTTTGGGGCGGGTCGGCAGTTAAATTTACAGAAATTGATAGCGAATCATTCCACCGACTTCCGCATTTGACTTGATCGCGTTTCAGGGCGCGCCACGGATCCGCCTGTGAGAGGCAGACGACCTCATTGAGGTCATTAGCTGCTTGTTAAGAGACCTTAACTGCCTTTTTGACATCAGGTTTTGGCTTTAACTTCTTGCGCATGGGATTCACGTACCTCGGGAACCTCACCTGTGAAGGGGAGGCGGAAGATCAGTGGCCATTGTGCAAGTCCATTAAGAGACAGCTGGGAAAAATACTCACATATTACACCTGCTTACTTGCCTAAGGGAAAGGCTCCTGCTGACTCCATTTTGTGCAGAGATTGAGCTGTCCGGCCTTTGCAGATCATTTCCGCAAACTGGGAAGCCACTCTCACAACATTGCTAGTCACTGTCAAAACATTGAAGGATTGGACCTCTGATCACCACTTTACCTGTCATCTATTAGATCAGTATGGGTACCGCTTATGCTGCCTCACTTTGGACCTCAGATTCAGACCAAGATGATTCCCAGCACCAGCAACAGCAGCAGCCACAACGGAACCTTCCCATCACTGACCTCCTGCTCCACAGGAGAGAGGGGATCAGCACAGTGCGATATCTCCAACAGGATATACAGGCAGAGGATGAGCTTCCTCAACATGAATGAGAAGTGCTTCAAGAGGCTAAGGCAATGGTGCCAGGTCGTTGCAGACATTTGAAGCTTGCTGGAAGACCTGCTACCCAGAGGACCTGGTGGACACGCCTAACCAGTGGCTGTCAAAGTCACCACCTTCTCAACTTCTTCGCCTCAGGCTCCTTCCAGGGATCGGCAGCAGACATTTGCACAATCTAGAAGTCGGCTGCCCACAGATGCATCACCCAGGTGATCGATGCATTGTTTCACAAGTCAGCCACTTACGTGGTTTGCCACTGATGAAGCCAGTGTTGGTGAGCGGGTGCTCAGCTTTGCAGCTCTGGCTGCTTTCCCACAGGTGCAGGATGTCATTGACTGCACACGTGTGGCCATCAAGGCACCTCCACACCCCCTCAATGTGCAGCTTGTTGCAACCATAAAAAGATCATGATGCGTGTGCACGACAGATTCTCTGGAAGATGTCATGGCTCTTTTGTTCTGCACCAGTCCACCCTTCCTCAGCTCTTCGCCCCTCAAAACAGACTTGCCAGCTGGCTGCTTGGAGACATGGACTATCCACTGAATGTGTGGCTGATAACACCCTTGAGGAGGTCAAGTAATGAGGCCAATGAGCCCTATAATGACATGTCCACCAAACGTCTCACAGAGCAAACAATTGGCATGATGACGATGCACTTCAGCTACCTTGACAGATCTGGAGGCGCCCTTCGGCACACACCAGCCAGGGTCTCCAGAATCATCACAGTTTACTGTGCGTTGCACAACATAGCGCAGCAGCACAGATTGGAGCTGCAGGATGAGCAAGGTGCAGAGCGCACAGCCTCTTCGGAGGAGGAGGATGAACAGGTGGAACACGAGCAGAGGGAGGAACCTGAGGTGGAGATGGCATCAGCAGCAGCTCAGACTATTGCCCAGGATGGCCAGATTTACTTAACTTGCACCAGTGCACCCATAAGGCTCCCAGATGCTGTATTAATTTCCCCCTCCCCCCAACAATACCACAGAGCATTCCCACAATAAGAACATAAGAACATAAGAAATAGGTGCAGGAGTAGGCCATACGGCCTGTCGAGCCTGTTCCGCCATTCAATAAGATCATGGCTGATCTGATCATGGACTCAACTCCACTTCCCTGCCTGCTCCCCATAACCCCTTATCCCCTTATCGTTGAAGAAACTGTCTATTTCTGTCTTAAATTTATTCAATGTCCCAGCTTCCACAGCTCTCTGAGGCAGCGAATTCCACAGATTTACAACCCTCTGAGAGAAGAAATTTCTCCTCATCTCTGCTTTGAATGGGTGGCCCCTTATTCTAAGATTATGCCCTCTAGTTCTAGTCTCCCCCATCAGTGGAAACATCCTCTCTGCATCCACCTTGTCAAGCCCCCTCATAATATTATACATTTCGATAAGATCACCTCTCATTCTTCTGAATTCCAGTGAGTAGAGGCCCACCCTACTCAACCTTTCCTCATAAGTCAACCCCCTCATCTCCGGAATCAATCTAGTGAACCTTCTCTGAACAGCCTCCAAAGCAAGTATATCCTTTCGTAAATATGGAAACCAAAACTGCACGCAGTATTCCAGGTGTGACCTCACCAAAACCCTGTATAGCTGTAGCAAAACTTCCCTGCTTTTATATTCCATCCCCTTAGCAATAAAGGCCAAGATTCCATTGGCCTTCTTGATCACTTGCTGTACCTGCACAAGTACCCCAGGTCCCGCTGTACTTCAGCACTTTGCAAACTTTCTCCATTTAAATACTAACTTGCTCTTTGATTTTTTTCTGCTAAAGTGCATGACCTCACACTTGTCAACATTATACTCGATCTGCAAAATTTTTGCCCACTCACTTAGCCTGTCTATGTCCTTTTGCAGATTTTTTTTTGTGTCCTCCCCACACATTGCTTTTCGTCCCATTTTTGTATCGTCAGAAAACTTGGCTACGTTACACTCAGTCCCTTCTTCCAACTCGTTAATATAGATTGTAAATAGTTGGTGTCCCAGCACTGATCCCTGCGACACCCCACTAGTTACTGATTGCCAACCCAAGAATGAACCATTTATCCTGACACTCTGTTTTCTGTTAGTTAGCCAATCCTCTATCCATGCTAATATATTACCCCCAAGCCCGTGAATTTTTATCTTGTACAGTAACCTTTTATATAGCACCTTGTCAAATGCCTTCTGGAAGTCCAAATACACCACATCCACTGGTTCCCCTTTATCTACCCTGTTCATTACATCCACAAAGAATTCTAGCAAATTTGTCAAACATGACTTTTCCCTTCATAAATCCATGCTGACTCTGCCTGACCGAATTATACCTTTCCAAACGTCCTGCTACTGCTTCTTTAATAATGGGTTCCCAACATTTTCCCAACCACAGATGTTAGGCTAACTGGTCTATAGTTTCCTGCTTTTTGTCTGCCTCTTTTTTTAAATAGGGGCGTTACATTTGCAGTTTTCCAATCTGCTGGGATCTCCCCAGAATCCAGGGAATTTTGGTAAATTACAACCAATGCATCCACAATCCTTGCTGCTACTTCTCTTAAGACCCTAGGATACAAGTCATCAGGTCCAGGGGATTTATCTGCCTTTAGTCCCATTATCTTACTGAGTACCACCTCCTTAGTGATTGTGATTGTGTTAAGTTCCTTCTCCCCTATAGCCCCTTGATTATCCACTGTTGGAATATTGTTAGTGTCTTCTACCGTAAAGATTGATACAAAATATTTTTTCAGAGTTTCTGCCATCTTCATGTTCCCCATTACTAATTCCCCAGTCTCATCCTCTAAGGGACCAACATTTACTTTAGCCACTTTTTTCCTTTTTATATACCTATAGAAACCCTTGTTATCTGTTTTTATATTTTGTGCTAGTTTACTTTCATAATCTATCTTCCCTTTCTTAATCATTTTTTTAGTCATTCTTTGCTGGCTTTTAAAAGCTTCCCAGTCTTCTGTCCTCCCACTAGTTTTGCCCACTTTGTATGCCCTTGTTTTTAATTGGATACCGTCCTTTATTTCTTTAGTTAGCCATGGATGGCTCTCTTTTCTCTTTCTTACACCCTTTCCTCCTCATTGGAATATATTTTTCTTGAGAGTTGTGAAATATCTCCTTAAATGTACACCACTGTCCATCAACCGTCCTACACTTTAATCTATTTTCCCAGTCCACTTTAGCTAACTCTGGCCTCATACCTTCATAGTCTCCTTTATTTAAGCTTAGTACGCCGGTTAGAGATCAAACTTTCTCACCCTCATCTGAATTTGAAATTCAATCATGCTATGATCACTCATTCCAAGGGGATCCTTTTCTCGGAGATTGTTTATTAATCCTGTCTCATTACACAGAATCAGATCTAAGATAGCCTGACCCCTGGTTTGTTCTGTTACATACTGCTCAAGGAACCCGTCCCTTATGCACTCTATGAACTACTCATCAAGGCTACCCAGATCAATTTGATTTGTCCAATCAATATGGAGGTTAAAATCACCCATGATTATTGCTGTTCCCTTTTTACAAGCCCCCTCTATTTCCTGGTTTATGCTCCGACCAACAGAGCTGCTGCTGTTAGGGGGCCTATAGACTATGCCCACCAGTGACTTTTTCCCCTTATTATTCCTTATCTCCACCCAAACTGTTTCAACATCCTGATCATTTGAGGACATCCTAAGTTAATTGTCTTGGCATGATCCCTTAGTGTGTGGACCACTTGTAACAATTCTCATTCAGCCCCATCTCCCAATTAGACCTGCATCTTCTCAGTATCATCTCCCCTCTCCAGCAACCCTCTTAGGGTTTGGGTGAGTGTGTCAACCTGCTCTTCTACCATCTGGAGATCTATAAGGCTAAACTTTCCACTTCACATCGCCCATCTGTAGACAATCTATCACCCAAAACGGACCTCTATCGCCCATTTTGAGCAAAAAGTGGAAACGAGGCCCAAAGCATCGCCGGAAAAATACGCCACCAAGTTTCCACTTTGATCATCGAGATGATCGCCCAAATGATCGCCCACGAAAGGCCCATCCCAAGTTTCGGCACCTAGCATGCACTTTGCTGGGCCGATGCAAGGCCCAAAAGAGTGCTGAAAAACAGTTTCTTTTTCAGGGCCTAAGAGAAGGAAATGGGCACTACGGACGCCATTTTTAACTTCGGAGGAAGGGTGGAGAATTAGTTGTGAGTCATTTAGAGAGTAAAATTGAAGAAAATTGTGCTCAGAAATTTGGGACAGGAAATATAAATAGGTATTATCAACATATTTATACTAAATAGATCTCATATATTGGAATTATTTAGTAAATAGCTTTTACATAGTGAAGTTATTTAATTATATTGTTGGGGCCTATCAAACTGACTGGTACAGAGAGGGCAGACTATAGTGATTAGAGAGTATAGAGTAGAGAGATTATTAAAATTAGTGAAAGTAATTATTGATAGTGATGGGGCCTATGCTTTCCCTGCCTTTAATTGCAACTGCTCACACACTGGTTACTGAAAGGATCAATCGAAGAGGTGGCACAGTAACGCGTAGCCGGAGACGAAGACAGAGGAGGAGACCATACAGCCAACGAAGGTACTTGGAAAAGCAATCCTACCTGAACTTGTCTGAAAATGCTTGTCTTAGGAGGCTGCGATTCCGGAAGGAGATCATCGATGAGATATGTCAGTTTGTCAAGGATGATCTGCAGCCTTCCAGCATCATCAGAACCGCACTGTCCATTGAGGTGAAGGTTACTGCTGCCCTAGCCTTCTACGCACCGGAATCTTTTCAGGCTTCAGCTGGCGACATCTGCCATATCTCTCAGCACGCTACACACTGTTGCATTCGACAGGTGACTGAAGCCCTTTACGCTCGCAGGATGGACTTCATAAGCTTCCCAATGACCAGGAGGGCACAGACCGAGAGGGCTTTGGGTTTCTCGAGAATAGCAGACTTCCCCAAGTTGCAGGGAGCAATAGACTGCACGCAAATTGCCCTGAAAGCACCCTTAAAGAACGCAGAGGTGTTTTGTAACAGAAAGGGGTTCCATTCACTAAATGTGGAGCTTGTGGTCGACCATAATCAAACAATTATGACAGTAAATGCTACATTTCCTGGCAGCATCCATGATGCGCACATCTTACGTGAAAATGCTATCCCTGACCTGTTTGCCAATCAGCCAGAAGGTCATGGTTGGATGCAGGGAGATAAAGGATATGGCCTTGCCAGTTGGCTCATGACCCCTCTGCGTAATCCTGTCACTGAAGCACAGAGACGGTATAATGAAAGTCACATAGCGACTCGCAACATCATTGAAAAGACAATTGGAGTCTTAAAGCAGCGCTTCAGATGCCTGGATCATTCTGGAGGCAGCCTCCAGTACCACCCTGATCAGGTAGCAGAGTTTATTGTGGTGTGTTGCATGCTGCATAACCTAGCTATAAAGAGAGGACAAATAATGCCAGATCATGCTGCAGGTCCACCTCCAGAAGGAGATGAGACAGAAGAGGCAGCTGGCGAAGATGAAGAGGAGGAACAGGTGGGAGAGGACGTGGGCGATGACATAGGGGAGCTTAATCAGCCTGGCGATCTAGCACCGGTACCTCCTCACCTTTCCCGAAGACCAGTAGCCAGTGGCAGTTACACGGCCGCTAAGCTTTTGTGTCAGCAGCTCATTAATGAACGCTTCGCATGAACCTTATTGTTGATATTCAAACGTTCAATTACAGTTATGGTTAATCAAAAGTTTCATTTCTGTGGGGAAACAGAATAAACAAACAAATATGCATGAAAGACTGTACGTTGTAAAACTAAGAGAGAAGTACAAAAGTTGTAGAAATTTTTTTTTAATTAAGAAACAAATTTTTTTTTAAGAACTAATGAACAACACCCTCCCTCCAACCCCCCACCCCCCGCACCAACCCACCCTTCCCTCAAAATCCCCAAAATGTTAGAAGAAGAAGAAATTGAACATTTAAGTTTTAAAGAACAAGTTGCCATTTCAGTCATGCTAACAAGTGATCATTTCAGTCATGATAACAAGTGACCATTTCAGAAAGAATGGAAAGTGAACAGTTAAGTAATGATAACAAGTGAACATTTAAGTGTTGAATACAAGTGCCCAATTTAGTAACAATAACAAGAGAATAATAAAGTGATAATAACAAGTGAACATTTTAGAAACAAGTGAACTATTGAGAAGCATTCCCCCCTCCCTACCTGCAGCCATGTTTCCCTCCAGATCCTGTCCCACCCCGTCTGGTCCTCCGTGGCAGGCGAGTGCATATCACTCTGACCAGACCGCCGTGGGGTCGGCGTCTGCAATGTCACGCGCCTTGGCGTCACCACCTGCACACCGCTTGGTCCCGGTGCCTCATCTGTCTCAAAAGAGATGGCCGCAGGTTGTTCCCTGCCCCACCCCATTAAAAAAAAATCTCCTGTTCTTCCTCCTCCTCCTCCTCCTCCTCCTGCTCAAGCACAGCGGCAGCAGAAGTCTGCACTGGCTCCACCTCTGGCTCTTCCGCCTGGGAGTTTCCTGATTGGTCAGTGGACGTGTCCGTTAACTCCGTCAATACTTGTTGACCTTTGAAAGACAAATGGAAGTTATAAACAACGTTTAACAATGCAAATCAATTCATCTCAATTTTTCAAGAACTCAAAACATTACCATTAGCCCATATGCACAAACGGTTACCAGGCCTAACATGTCCTCATTTGAAGATCAATAGTACATCTCAATAGTATAACTCAATTATATGTCAAATTAAAGTATCATTGCATTGGATTACCCACATAACAAATATTTACTATTGATTCACACATTGCACAATGCACAGTTCTCATTACTCATGTGACTCTAGGGTGGGTTCGGCCACACCACGGGTTGTGACCGAACGGTTTTCTGACCCCACCAAGGCCACTGCAAGCTCCTCGTAGGCAGTGAGCGACTGCAGCATGGCACAGCCCCCGCCCGTCCTGCGTTGCTCTCGCTGGTTGATGGATATCTTCTTCTGTAATAGATAAGGTAACATTGCAGGGCATAAGCAGATGTATTTGGTAATAAACATTTAAGACTGACAGATTTATAAGTTCAATTTCAAGTTTGCACTACATTGCATAGGAATAAGATATTTCATACTGTAACATTCAAATTTATGTTGCGGTGCATAAATGTAATTATAATTTAATCCTAATTTAGTTACTTAGTCGTGATTAAAGATTACGAGATAACATTGCAGATTCTAATTAGATTTTCCATACAACATTAAATAATAAATATGGATGATTTCAAATTTAAATTTCAACTTACTTTTGTGGTACTGGTCCAGTGTCCAGGCTTCATTGGATGCCGAAGTGACCACGTTGGCAATCTCTGCCCAAATCCTCCGATATGCACGGGGTGGAGGTTTCCCATGCCCACCCCGTGTCAGATCCTCCCACCTCGCGCTGACACTGTTCACTAGGGCCTCATTGGTCTCCTCGCTGAAGGGCTTGCCCTTCGCTTTCCTGCAGCTCCCTCCATTCTTTAAATTTATCTGATTTTTACAGTTGGTCAAAAGACTGCTTCCTTTCTTCTCTCTCTCTTTCTCTCTCCCTCTCCCAGACCCACACAGAGCTTCTGAGCATGTGTGAAGATCCATGACCTCTCAAAACACGGGAGGGAGCATCAACCTGAAAAGAAAATCAATCTGCACATGCACAGTAATGCGTTGCTAGGGAAGCTTTTTTTTTCATTCACTTCCGTTTTCTTTGGGCGATCGTGAGATCGGCGAGAAATGACATCGCCCATTTGACATCGCTGGGCTAAGGCCGAGTGGAAAATTGCAAAAAAAAAAGTGGGCCGGCGATCAGCACGGGCGATATGTCCCACATCGCTGGAACAAGGCCCATTTTTTTTGGCCTTAGCCACCAAGTGGGAAGTCTAGCCCATAGTGTTTACCATTGCTACGCCCACCGCATATCCCATGCCCATCATTTCTAATATCCCTCTTTTTCGTCTAACCTTCCCTTTTAATGTGATAAACCTCAGGGTCTCAGACTCGGGTCCATCTAAGGCCTGCAGAGTCAGATTTTTACACATGCTTATTGTTTTTGACCCGCAGAAACTGGGGATCGTTAGATCGGTCAGATTTAGAAATATCGTGATTATCTTCTGGCGTATTCCAAAGTGTATCTTTTCCTTTGTTTATTTCATTACTAACCCCCCTTTGGCCCCCTTTGTTATATGAGGGCACCTTGGAGTTCTCCTCTTACACAGGAACATTGTTCCCCCTCCTGTATGATTGTCACAACTTGTACTTCCCTCTGGGGCGGGTGATGGGCTACTAGTTTCTTCCTTGTTCTTGTAGAATCATAAGGGCAGTAGTGATCACGTTTATATACATTCTGTTGATAAAACACATCCTGGGTAGATTCTTACCATTTCTACTTCTACTAGATTGTTTGTACTGTTTCTCTGGGCATGTGACCTTTCCCAGATCCATTTTATTATAGCAAGTACCCCTAGTATTGCAAATATTAATCCTAGTCCCCCGAAAAGTCCATCTATCAATGCATCCCTCCACTCCTTACATTCCTTCAGCTGGGACCAATGTTTCCATCGGCCCCCACCTTTCTTCATATTTATACATGCACATGTGTTACCACTGATTAATACTACATATTCTTTAACCATTACCTTCGCTCCTACCTCCGGTACTATCGCCGGGGGATTTTGTCCCATTATCTTCAACCTCGTCCCTTTGTCTATCTCTTACTCCCTGCCGCATCTCTTTCAGCTGCTTACTCAATACTTCCTGATTCTATCTCGTAATGGTCCTAATTGTACCCCTCCTATAACTATCCCCTCGGGTAATTTCATTGCTCATCCAGTCATTAGCTCATATCTGTCGTTTGATATGTCGGCAGTCGGCGAGAGGTGGGAGCAGCGTGAGTTGGAGAGGCCTATAAAGGCCCAGCAGGTGTTCCTGAGGCAGCGGCAGTCGGTGAGAGGTGGGAGCAGCGTGAGTGAGGCCTATAAAGGCCCAGCGGGTGTTCCTGAGGTGGCGGCAGTCAGCGAGAGGTGGGAGCAGCGTGGTGAGGCCTATAAAGGCCCAGCAGGTGTTCCTGAGGTGGCGGCAGTCGGTGAGAGGTGGGAGCAGCGTGGTGAGGCCTATAAAGGCCCAGCGGGTGTTCCTGAGGCGGCGGCAGTCGGTGAGAGGTGGGAGCAGCGTGGTGAGGCCTATAAAGGCCCAGCAGGTGTTCCTGAGGTGGCGGCAGTCGGTGAGAGGTGGGAGCAGCGTGATGAGGCCTATAAAGGCCCAGCAGGTGTTCCTGAGGTGGCGGCAGTCAGCGAGAGGTGGGAGCAGCGTGCGTTGGAGAGGCCTATAAAGGCCCAGCGGGTGTTCCTGAGGCGGCAGCAGTCGGTGAGAGGCGGGAGCAGCGTGCGTTGGAGAGGCCTATAAAGGCCCAGCGGGTGTTCCTGAGGCGGCGGCAGTCGGTGAGAGGTGGGAGCAGCGTGAGTTGGAGAGGCCTATAAGAGGCCCAGCTTGTGCAGCTCCAGCCGGGCGAAAAAGCAAAAAAGAAGTAGAAAGAAATCAAAAGGTGACATCACAGCCAAAGGGGTAAGTGATTGGCTGATGATTGGTGAGTAGCTTTTCTTTTTCTTTTTTATATCAGTAAGTAACCCATTAACATTGTTGTCTTTTTCTTTTTTATATCAGTAAGTAACCTGTTAACATTGTTGTCGTCAAATTAAGTGTATCTAAGGGTTAAGTCATGGCAGGAGAACTCGGTCACGTGATATGCTCCTCCTGTACCATGTGGGAACTCGGGGACACTTCCGGTGTCCCTGACGACTACGTGTGCGGGAAGTGTATCCGCCTCCAGCTCCTGATGGACCACGTTGCGGAATTGGAGCTGAGGGTGAATTCACTCTGGAACATCCACGATGCTGAGAATGACGTGAGTAGCACGTGTAGCGAGTTGGTCTTACCGCAGGTGAAGGGTCCACAGCCAGCTAGGGAATGGAAGACCAGCAGGAAGAGCAGTGCAAGGAAGGTAGTGCAGGGGTCCCCTGTGGTCATCCCCCTGCAAAACAGATACACTGTTTTGAGTATTGTTGAGGGGGATGACTCATCAGGGGAGGGCAGCAGCAGCCAAATTCATGGCACCATGGCTGGCTCTGTTGCACAGGAGGGCAGAAAAAAGAGTGGGAGAGCGATAGTGATAGGGGAATCAATTGTAAGGGGAATAGATTGGTGTATCTGCGGCCGCAACCGAGACTACAGGATGGTATGTTGCCTCCCTGGTGCAAGGGTCAAGGCTGTCTCGGAGCGGGTGCAGGACATTTTGAAAAGGAAGGGAGAACAGCCAGTTGTTGTGGTGCACATTGGTACCAACGACATGGGTAAAAAAAGGGATGAGGTCCTACGAGACGAATTTAAGGAGCTAAGAACGAAATTAAAAAGTAAGACCTCAAAAGTAGTAATCTCGGGATTGCTACCAATGCCACGTGCTAATCAGAGTACGAATCGCAGGATAGCGCAGATCAATACGTGGCTTGAGCAGTGGTGCAGCAGGGAGGGATTCAAATTCCTGGGGCATTGGAACCGGTGCAGGGGGAGGTGGGACCAGTACAAACCGGACGGTCTGCATCTAGGCAGGACCGGAACCAATGTCCTAGGGGGAGTGTTTGCTAGTGCTGTTGGGGAGGAGTTAAACTAATATGGCATGGGGATGGGAACCAATGCAGGGAGACAGAGGGAAACAAAATGGAGACAGAAGCAAAAGACAGAAAGGAGATGAGTAAAAGTGGAGGGCAGAGAAACCCAAGGCAAAAAACAAAAAGGGCCACTGTACAGCAAAATTCTAAAGGGTCAAAGTGTAATAAAAAGGCGAGCCTGAAAGTTCGGTGCCTCAATGCGAGGAGTATTCGGAAACCAGGAGAGGGCTCTGAGCTAGTTAGAGTGGGTGAGAGCGCAGATGAACAGGACCCCAAGAAAGAATGCAAAAGGCAGGAGGCAACAGAGCAGAGTAGCACTGGGGTAAGTGTAAACCACAAGGTGCGAGGAAGGGACAAAATGTATGAATATAAAGGGGCTGCAGCAGGGGTCAAAACTAAAAATCATGGTTTAAAAACTAGTATTAAAACACTCTACCTAAACGCACGCAGCTTTCGAAATAAAGTAAATGAGTTGACGGCACAAATCATTACAAATGGGTATGATTTGGTGGCCATTACAGAAACGTGGTTGCAGGGTGGCCAAGACTGGGAATTAAACATACAGGGTTATCTGACAATTCGGAAGGATAGACAAGAAGGGAAAGGAGGTGGGGTAGCTCTGTTAATAAAGGATGATATCAGGGCAGTTGTGAGAGACGATATTGGCTCTAATGAATAAAATGTTGAATCATTGTGGGTGGAGATTAGAGATAGTAAGGGGAAAAAGTCATTGGTTGGCGTAGTTTATAGGCCCCCAAATAATAACTTCACGGTGGGGCGGACAATAATCAAGGGAATAATGGAGGCATGTGAAAAAGGAACGGCTGTAATCATGGGGGATTTTAAACTACATATCGATTGATCAAATCAAATCGCACAGGGTAGCCTTGAGGAGGAATTCATAGAATGCATATGGGATTGTTTCTTAGAACAGTATGTTACGGAACCTACAAGGGAGCAAGCTATTATAGATCTGGTCCTGTGTAATTAGACAGGAATAATAAACGATCTCCTAGTAAAAGATCCTCTCGGAATGAGTGATCACAGTATGGTTGAATTTGTAATACAGATTGAGGGTGAGGAAGTAGTGTCTCAAACGAGCGTACTATGCTTAAACAGTGGGATGAGGGCAGAGTTAGCTAAAGTAGATTGGGAACACAGACTAAACGGTGGCACAATTGAGGAACAGTGGAGGACTTTTAAGGAGCTCTTTCATATTGCTCAACAAAAATATATTCCAGTGAAAAAGAAGGGTGGTAAAAGAAGGGATAACCAACCGTGGATAACCAAGGAAATAAAGGAGAGTATCAAATTAAAAACCAATGCGTATAAGGTGGCCAAGGTTAGTGGGAAACTAGAAGATTGGGAAAATTTTAAACAACAGCAAAGAATGATTAAGAAAGCAATAAAGAAAAGAAAGATAGATTACGAAAGTAAACTTGCGCAAAATATAAAAACAGAAAGTAAAAGCTTTTACCGATATATAAAACGGAAGAGAGTGACTAAAGTAAACGTTGATCCCTTAGAAGATGAGAAGGGGGATTTAATAATGGGAAATGTGGAAATGGCTGAGACCTGAAACAATTATTTTGTTTCGGTCTTCACAGTGGAAGACACAAAAACCATGCCAAAAATTGCTGGTCACAGGAATGTGGGAAGGGAGGACCTTGAGACAATCACTATCACTAGGGAGGTAGTGCTGGACAGGCTAATGGGACTCAAGGTAGACAAGTCCCCTGGTCCTGATTAAATGCATCCCAGGGTATTAAAAGAGATGGCAGAAGTTATAGCAAATGCATTCGTTATAATGTACCAAAATTCACTGGACTCTGGGGAGGTACCAGCGGATTGGAAAGCAGCTAATGTAACGCCTCTGTTTAAAAAAGGGGACAGACAAAAGGCAGGTAACTATAGGCCGGTTAGTTTAACATCTGTAGTGGGGAAAATGCTTGAAGCTATCATTAAGGAAGAAATAGCGGGACATCTAGATAGGAATAGTGCAATCAAGCAGACCCAACATGGATTCATGAAGGGGAAATCATGTTTAACTAATTTATTGGAATTCTTTGAGAATATAACGAGCATGGTGGATAGAGGTGTACCGATGGATGTGGTGTATTTAGATTTCCAAAAGGCATTCGATAAGGTGCCACACAAAAGGTTACTGCAGAAGATAAAGGTACACAGAGTCAGAGGAAATGTATTAGCATGGATAGAGAATTGGCTGGCTAACAGAAAGCAGAGAGTCGGGATAAATGGGTCCTTTTCGGGTTGGAAATCGGTGGTTAGTGATGTGCCACAGGGATCGGTGCTGGGACCACAACTGTTTACAATGTACATAGATGACCTGGAAGAGGGGACAGAGGTGTAGTGTAACAAAATTTGCAGATGACACAAAGATTAGTGGGAAAGCGGGTTGTGGAGAGGACACAGAGAGGCTGCAAAGAGATTTAGATAGGTTAAGCGAATGGGCTAAGGTTTGACAGATGGAATACAATGTCGGAAAATTTGAGGTCATCCACCTTGGGAAAAAAAACAGTAAAAGGGAATATTATTTGAATGGGGAGAAATTACAACATGCTGCGGTGCAGAGGGACCTGGGGGTCCTTGTGCATGAATCCCAAAAAGTTAGTTTGCAGGTACAGCAGGTAATCAGGAAGGCGAATGGAATGTTGGCCTTCCTTGCAAGAGGGATGGAGTACAAAAGCTGGGAGGTCCTGCTGCAACTGTATGGGGTATTGGTGAGGCCGTACCTGGAGTACTGCGTGCAGTTTTGGTCACCTTACTTAAGGAAGGATATACTAGCCTTGGAGGGGGTACAGAGACGATTTACTCGGCTGATTCTGGAGATGAGGGGGTTACCTTATGATGATAGATTGAGTAGACTGGGTTTTTACTCGTTGGAGTTCAGAAGGATGAGGGGTCATCTTATAGAAACATTTAAAATAATGAAAGGGATCGCCAAGATAGAGGCAGAGAGGTTGTTTTCACTGGTCGCGGAGACTAGAACCAGGGGGCACAGCCTCAAAATACGGGGGAGCCAATTTAAAACCGAGTTGAGAAGGAATTTCTTCTCCCAGAGGGTTGTGAATCTGTGGAATTATCTGCCCAAGGAAGCAGTTGAGGCTAGTTCATTGAATGTATTCAAATCACAGATAGATAGATTTTTAACCAATAACGGAATTAAGGGTTATGGGGAGCGGGCGGGTAAGTGGAGCTGAATCCACAGCCAGATCAGCCATGATCTTTTTGAATAGCGGAACAGGCTCGAGGGGCTAGATGGCCTACTCCTGTTCCTAATTCTTATGTTCTTCTGTTCTTATGTTCTTGATTCGATGTGGTGCGCAATCTCATTAGTATCTTCAAAACTTCCTCTCTCGAATTTACATATCAAATTCAAAACAAGTGGTAGTTTATAAACTATCTTAACATACAAATGCTCACAATTCAAGTTTTCACAAATCATTTCCAAGGCTGCTTCCATATCTTATCTCATCTCCCCAAACGGCATTTCTGTCTCTCATCAGAGAAAGTGGCATTTTTAGATGGTTTCCAAACTTTTTAGTATTTTTTTTCCGAAACTCTTTAGTATTATTTCTTTTAAAAAGGTTTCCAAACCCAAAGGTTTTCCAATACAACCAAAATGTTTATCAAGGAGAATATCTCTAAATCTCAATTCAAATACTGTACTGTCAATCTTTATATTTAAATCTCTTTTACTGAACTAGAAGCTTTCTACACAAAGGAAAACAAGGACGGAGCTTCCCCCAGCCTGTAGCCTCGAGAAACCCATGCAGGCTTTTTTAAAAGGCATTAGACTCTCTCTTCTCGTTTCTTTATCTCATTCTTAGACTAAATTTATTATCTTTCAACCCAATGTAATCAATGATTACTTTTTTTTTAACAAGTAATTGGGCATCTCAGCTTGCAATAACCAAATTGAAAAGACAGCACTTTGTTACGATATAAGAAAATTGCATTTTTTTACTGGAATTCAATTAAACGTCCAAATAATTTTTTTTCACTCGTAACTTTTCATCAAAATAAATCCACATCTAACATAGGAACATAGGAACATAGGAATTAGGAACAGGAGTAGGCCATCTAGCCCCTTGAGCCTGCTCCGCCATTCAATAAGATCATGGCTGATCTGGTCGTGGACTCAGCTCCACTTACCCGCCCTCTCCCCATAACCCTTAATTCCCTTATTGCTTAAAAATCTATCGATCTTTGACATGAAAACATTCAATGAGCCAGCCTCAACTGCTACCTTGGGCAGAGAATTCCACAGATTCACAACCCTCTGGGAGAAGAAATTCTTTCTCAACTCGGTTTTAAATTGGCTCCTCCATATTTTGAGGCTGTGCCCCCTAGTTCTAGTCTCCCCGACCAATGGAAACAACCTCTCTGCCTCTATCTTGTCTATCCCATTCATGATTTTAAATGTTTCTATAAGATCACCCCTCATCCTTCTGAACTCCAAGGAGTAAAGACCCAGTCTACTCAATCTATCATCATAAGGTAACCCCCTCATTTCTCGAATCAGCCTAGTGAATCGTCTCTGTACCCCTTCCAAAGCTAGTATATCCTTCCTTAAGTAAGGTGACCAAAACTGCACGCAGTACTCCAGGTGCGGCCTCACCAATACCCTGTACAGTTGCAGCAGGACCTCCCTGCTTTTGTACTCCATCCCTCTTGCAATGAAGGCCAACATTCCATTTGCCTTCCTGATTACCTGCTGCACCTGCAAACTAACCTTTTGGAATTCATGCACAAGGACCCCCAGGTCCCTCTGCACCACAGCATGTTGTAATTTCTCCCCATTCAAATAATATTCCCTTTTACTGTTTTTTTTCCCAAGGTGGATGACCTCACACTTTCCGACATTGTACTCCATCTGCCAAACCTTAGCCCATTCGCTTAACCTATCCAAATCTCCTTGTAGCCTCTCTGAGTCCTCCACACAACCCGCTTTCCCACTAATCTTAGTGTCATCTGCAAATTTTGTTGCACTACACTCTGTCCCCTCCTCTAGGTCATCTATGTATATTGTAAACAGTTGTGGTCCCAGCACTGATCCCTGTGGCACACCACTAACCACTGATTTCCAACCGGAAAAGGACCCATTTATCCCAACTCTCTGCTTTCTGTTCACCAGCCAATTCTCTATCCATGCTAATACATTTCCTCTGACTCCGCGTACCTTTATCTTCTGCAGTAACCTTTTGTGTGGCACCTTATCGAATGCCTTTTGGAAATCTAAATACACCACATCCATCGGTATACCTCTATCCACCATGCTCGTTATATCCTCAAAGAATTCCAGTAAGTTAGTTAAACATGATTTCCCTTTCATGAATCCATGCTGCGTCTGCTTGATTGCACTATTCCTATCCAGATGTCCCGCTATTTCTTCCTTAATGATAGTTTCAAGCATTTTCCCCACTACAGATGTTAAACTAACCGGCCTGTAGTTACCTGCCTTTTGCCTGCCCCCTTTTTTAAACAGAGGCGTTACATTAGCTGCTCTCCAATCCGCTGGTACCTCCCCAGTGTCCAGAGAATTTTGGTACATTATAACAAATGCATCTGCTATAACTTCCGCCATCTCTTTTAATACCCTGGGATGCATTTCATCAGGACCAGGGGACTTGTCTACCTTCAATCTCATTAGTCTATCCAGCACTACCTCCCTAGTGATAGTGATCATCTCAAGGACCTCCCTTCCCACATTCCTATAACCAGCAATTTTTGGCATGGTTTTTGTGTCTTCCACTGTGAAGACGGAAGCAAAATAATTGTTTAAGGTCTCAGCCATTTCCACATTTCCCATTATTAAATCCCCCTTTTCATCTTCTGAAGGACCAACATTTACTTTAGTCACTCTTTTCCGTTTTATATATCGGTAAAAGCTTTTACTATCTGTTTTTATGTTTTGCGCAAGTTTACCTTCGTAATCTATCTTCCCTTTCTTTATTGCTTTTTTAGTCATTCTTTGCTGTTGCTTAAAATCTTCCCAATCCTCTAGTTTCCCACTAACCTTGGCCACCTTATACGCATTGGTCTTTGATTTGATACTTTCCTTTGTTTCCTTGGTTATCTCTTCTCAAGGCTGGTTATCTCTTCTCTTGCCGCCCTACTTTTTCACTGGAATATATTTTTGTTGCGCATTTTGAAAGAGCTCCTTAAAAGTCCTCCACTGTTCCTCAATTGTGCCACCATTCAGTCCTTGTTTCCAGTCTACTTTAGCCAACTCTGCCCTCATCCCACTCTAGTCCCCTTTGTTTAAGCATAGTACGCTCGTTTCTGACACAACTTCCTCATCCTCAATCTGTATTACAAATTCAACCAATATGGCTTGCTCCCTTGTAGGCTCTGTTACATACTGTTCTAAGAAACAATCCCGTATGAATTCTATGAATTCCTCCTCCAGGCTACCCCCTGCGATTTGATTTGACCAATTGATATGTAGGTTAAAATTCCCTATAACTACTGCCGTTCCTTTTTCACATGCCTCCATTATTCCCTTGATTATTGCCTGCCCCACCATGAAGTTATTCTTTGGGGGCCTATAAACTACGCCGACCAGTGACTTTTTCCCCTTACTATCTCTAATCTCCACCCACAATGATTCAACATTTTGTTCATTGGAGCCAATATCATCCCTCACAACTGCCCTGATATCATCCCTTATTAACAGAGCTACCCCACCTCCCTTCCTTTCCTGCCTATCTTTCCTAACTTAAAATGTCAATCAATTCTAAGTACATAATTCAACTTATTCACACTTTCTTAAAACTTCCCACATCTAGGACAACACTACAAAGGGTTAAAAACTTTCAGCTCTCTGCCCAAAAAAGTGGGTGGAGCTAAAACAAACATACAGATGCACCATTTCTCTTTTAAAAGACCGGCTTTCAGACAAATGAAAAATTCATTAACTCCCACCTCAAATATTCTACAGCAAAGAAGACTGCCACGCAACCACTTTCATTCAACAAAGCTTATCTTTCTCTTTCTCGGCACAAGAGCTGAAGCTTCTTTGTCAGTGTTATATTCTTCTTAGATCTTCCCACTCTATCTCCTACTCTTAATTTGGGCAATTCCTCTAATTGAGGCCTGGCCATGGCCTTATATTGCAAACATTGACTGACCACCATCAAACCTGTTTTGGCCGTCTATTTTTGTTTCTCCCACCATAATTTTTGTTTTGCGGGATCTTCTTTGGGATCCCATCCATCACTTAACATAGTTATGGTCGTCGGCAAAATACCTACTCCGCGAACCTTCTGGCCCCCAATCTAGCACATCTTTGCACGCCATCTATGTTTAGTACATCTACCTTTCTATTGGTTCCCCTTTAGCCTGGTTTCCTCGAACCTAGGGTCAGCAATTACAAACTTACAAAGCCGATCCTACTTTGATAATTACTATTGTGACCTCTTAACTACCCTCAAGTCTTTTACACCATTACAGACCTTTCACAGATCCGGATACTCCGGGTAACCGACACGTCTCATAACAGATTACATCGGATTGTTGCGTGGTAATTCAAATGTACTCACTAGTGATGGTCTGTAAACATTTGCCTGCCTTTCACCCGTTTGTATCCTGCCGGCTACGCCATAATGTTGTGGAGTATGACAAAGACACTCAACATAAGTCTGTTTTAGAGAAAAGAATTATTTAATTTGCTTGATCAAGGGAGACACGGTTTACACCAGTTCCTCAACTGGGTGCTTTCCCAACCTTTCTCTCCAAACACATTCGGAGCTGCTCCTTTATACAGAATTCTTTGCAAAGTCATCATTTACATTATCATTGGTCATTCTCTCTACCACGTGACAATCTTCGCCTAGTTAGAGCTTGTTGATTTTAACTTTTTTGATTCTTCCAGTATCTTCCTTGGGTATGAACAGATGCATCCTGCATCCTGCCAATAAAAGGAACATACCCCCTAGACTTAGGACCTTCGTTTTGAATAACAGGAACCTACATCATAAACTTAGGACCATTGTTCTGAAAAACAAGTCCTGCGGTTCCGGCTGTTGCAGACTGTCCTTTGCACCTGATAATTTGTCACTTAAGCTGATTCTGGTTTTTGCCTTGCTAGCATAAAGCGCGTTTAGCTCATTTTTTTCCCAGTTGAGTTAAACATGCATGCTGTTCAAATCTTCGGGATGGCGGCCCACTACCCACCACACGCGCCCAACCTGTGGCTAACTAAGGAAATAAGGGATGATATCAAATTGGAAACAAAGTGGCCAAGATTAGTGGGAGGCCAGAGGATTGGGAAACTTTTAAAAACCAGCAAAGAACGACTAAAAAAAAATTAAGAGAGGGATAGATTATGAAAGTAAACTAGCAAGAAATATAAAAACAGATAGTAAGAATTTCTACAGGTACATAAAAAGCAAAAGAGTGGCTAAAGTAAATGTTGGTCCCCTAGAGGATGAGACTGGGGAATTAATAATGGGGAACAGGAAAATGGCAGAGACATTGAACAAAAATTTTGTATCGGTCTTCACAGTGGAAGATACTAAAAACATTTCAATAGGGGATAATCAAGGGGCTATCGTAAAAAAAAAACTTAATACAATCACTATCACCAAAGAAGTAGTACTCGGTAAAATAATGGGACTAAAGGCGGACTAGTCCATTGGACCTGATGGCCTGCATCCTAGGGTCTTAAAAGAAGTGGCTGCAGGGATAGTGGATGCATTGGTTGTAATGTACCAAAATTCCCTGGATTCTGGGGAGGTCCCAGCGGATTGGAAAACCGCAAATGTAACACCCCTATTTAAAAAAGGAGGCAGACAGAAAGCAGGAAACTATAGATCAGTTAGCCTAATATCTGTCATTGGGAAAATATTGGAGTCCATTATTAAGGAAGCAGTAGCAGGACATTTGCAAAATCATAATTCAATCAAGCAGATTCAGCATGGTTTTATGAAAGGGAAATCATGTTTGACAAATTTGCTGGAGTTTGTTGAAGATGTAACGAGCAGGGTGGGTAAGGGGGAAGCAGTGGATGTTGTGTAATTGGATTTCCAGAAGGCATTCGATAAGGTGCCACACAAAAGGTTACTGCACAAGATAAAAGTTCATGGGATTGGGAGTAACATATTAGCATGGATAGAGGATTGGCTAACTAACAGAAAACAGAGAGTCGGGATAAATGGGTAATTTTCCGGTTGGCAAACAGTAACTAGTGGGGTGCGACAGGATATGGTGCTGGGGCCTCAATTATTTCACAATCTATATCAATGATTTGGATGAAGGGACCGAGTGTAATGTAGCCAAGTTTGCTGATGATACAAAGATGGGTGGGAAAGCAAGTTGGAGGACACAAAAAATCTGCAAAGGGATATAGACAGGTTAAATGAGTGGGCAAAAATTTGGCAGATGGAGTACAATGTGAGAAAATGTGAGATTATCCACTTTGGAGAAAAAATAAAAAAGGAAATGATTCTTTAAGTGGAGTAAAATTACAAAATGCTTGAGTACGGAGGGACCTGGGTGTCCTTGTGCATGAAACACAAGAGGTTAGTATGCAGGTACAGCAAGTAATCAGGAAGGCAAATGGAATGTTGGCCTTTATTGCAAGGGGGATAGAGTATAAAAGCAGAGAAGTCATAGAAACATAGAAACATAGAAAATAGGTGCAGGAGTAGGCCATTCGGCCCTTCGAGCCTGCACCGCCATTCAATGAGCTCATGGCTGAACATGCAACCTCAGTACCTCATTACTGCTTTCTCGCAATCCCATGTGCTTTAACTTTGCACATTAATCTCTTATGTGGGACCTTGTTGAAAGCCTTCTGAAAGTCCAAATACACCACATCAACTGGTTCTCCCTTGTCCACTCTACTGGAAACATCCTCAAAAAATTCCAGAAGATTTGTCAAGCATGATTTCCCTTTCACAAATCCATGCTGACTTGGACCTATCATGTCACCTCTTTCCAAATGCGCTGCTATGACATCCTTAATAATTGATTCCATCATTTTACCCACTACTGATGTCAGGCTGACCGGTCTATAATTCCCTGTTTTCTCTCTCCCTCCTTTTTTAAAAAGTGGGGTTACATTGGCTACCCTCCACTCGATAGGAACTGATCCAGAGTCTATGCTACAACTGAGGGTATTGGTGAGGCCACACCTGGAGTACTGCATACAGTTTTGGTCTCCTTATTTAAGAAGGGATACACTTGCACTGGAGGTAGTTCAGAGACGGTTCACTAGGTTGATTCCTGAGATGAAGAGGTTGATTTATGAAGAAAGGTTGAGTAGGTTGGGCCTATACTCATTGGAGTTCAGAAGAATGAGAGGTGATCTTATTGAAACATATAAGATAATAAGGGGGCTCGACAAGGTAGATGCAGAGAGGATGTTTCCACTCATGGGGGTACCTAGAACTAGGGAGCATAGTTTCAGAATTAGGGGTCGCCCATGTAAAACTGAGATGAGGAGGAATTTCTTCTCTCAGATGGTTGTAAATCTGTGGAATTCTCTGCCCCAGAGAGCTGTTGAGGCTGGGCTATTGAATATATTTAAGGTGGAGATAGACAAATTTTTGAGCGATTAAAGGAGTACAAGGTTATGGGAAGCGGGCGGGAAAGTGGAGCTGAGCCCAAGATCAGATCAGCCACAATCTTATTGAATGGCAGAGCAGGCTCAAGGGGCTAGGTGGCCTACTCCTGTTCCTATTTCTTATGTTCTTATTTCCCTCTGTACTGCAGCATTTTGTAATTTCTCTCCATTTAAGTAATAATTTGCTTTTTTATTTTTCCGTCCAAAGTGGATTACCTCATACTTTCACACATTATACTCCATCCGTCAAATGTTTGCCCACTCACTTAGCCTGTCTATGGCCCTTTGCAGATTCTTTGTGTCCTCCTCACAAGTTGCTTTCCCACCCATCCTTGTATCATCGGCAAACTTGACTACATGACACTCGGTCCCTTCATCTAAGTCAGTAATAGTGCTGTGTACTAGTACTGTATATGTGTGACCTCTGGTGTAGCGGTTTTCTGTAGTCCACATGACCCCAGTTCTTTGTTTTATCCTCAGTCACTCCCTTCAGACCATCAAGGCTGCGAGACCTGTCAGTTTTTGAGGCAGAGCAACTGTCGTTGAACTTGCATGATAGTTACATAGAAAATAGGTGCAGGAGTAGGCCATTCGGCTCTTCGAGCCTGCACCGCCATTCAATAAGATCATGGCTGATCATTCCCTCAGTACCCCTTTCCTGCTTTCTCTCCATACCCCTTGATCCCCTTAGTCGTAAGGGCCATATCTAACTCCCTCTTGAATATATCCAATGAACTGGCATCAACAGCTCTCTGCGGCAGGGAATTCCATAGGTTAACAACTCTCTGAGTGAAGCAGTTTCTCCTCATCTCAGTCCTAAATGGCCTACCCCTTATCCTAAGACTATGTCGCCTGGTTCTGGACTTCCCCAACATCGGGAACATTCTTCCCGCATCTAACCTGTCCAGTCCCGTCAGAATCTTATACGTTTCTATGAGATCCCCTCTCATTCTTCTAAACTCCAGTGAATAAAGGCCCAGTTGATCCAGTCTCTCCTCATATGACAGCTCAGCCATTCCTGGAATCAGTCTGGTGAACCTTCACTGCACTCCTTCAATAGCAAGAATGTCCATCCTCAGACTAGTTAAAGGCAAAGTGTCTGTTTTGTGTTCTTCTCAACGTTATGGGGTCATTTCCTTATCTCCTGTCATGTTCTTCAGGTGGCAGAGCTGGTATTCACCTACCTAGTTATTTCCTTCCAGCCTTGTTTCCTGCCATGTGGATTGAAGGAGAGGGAAGGAAGTGTTTGAGCTGAAAAAGCACCAACATCCTGACCAGTTTTTCCTATATGACATAATGCATCAATTTCCATGAAAGGGGCCTACTGTATGGACCTCTGGACCCTAGCTCTGAAGTTTCCAATCAGCACGTCTGGACGGTTTGTTTTTATAGGAGTTAAAAAAATCTCACTTCCTGCTTACTAAGGTGTTAAACTGTGATCTCTACAGCTGAGCTTCGATTGGATGGCTTAAAATCTCAAACAGTGGCTATTCTGGTGCTACTGACAGGAAACTTTGCATTCCTGCATCTTAACAAATTGAGCAGCTCGCACAAACAAATCACCATTAAGGGCCCTAATGGATAACACTCAGAAACTTGCCACTGATGTCCAGATATACCAAAGCAATATGCGTTTGTTGCAAAAATGCTTAGTGATTCTTTAAAAAAAATTGTGTTTTTTTCCTGTTTAGCAATATGTAAAAGTACAATCGTTTGTGCTCCATTTCTTCAGTGACAATGTCTAGAAATATCATATCATGTAATACTACAACAATAATAACAACTTGTATTTATATAGCACCTTTATTGTAGTAAAACAACCCAAGGCGCGGAGCGATTATCAAACAAAATTTGGCACCAAGCCACATAAGGAGTTATTAGGACAAATGACCAAAAGCTTAGTCAAAGAGGTAGGTTTTAAGGAGCATCCTAAAAGAGGAAAGAGAAGCAAAGTGATTCTCAAACCACTCTGAAAAGATTTTTCTCCAGGTATTTATTCAACTCTCAACTTGAATTTGCTGATACGATCAGTCCCCACTGCCTTGCTTAGCAGTCCATTCCATACATTCACCAACCCCTGCATAAACTATTTGGCTGAGATTTTCCGATTCTGTGCTTGCCAGTTTGCAACTTAACACTTGTTAAAGCAGATAGAAAATCGCAGGCTGACAAGTGCAATAGCAGGAAACCCCAACCATTGAGTCCAAGCTCTCTTTTGACTCTTCTATGTTTAAGGTTATACCCACTTGTTGTAAAATCTATTGCTACATTAACCATCTCCAATGGTGGAAGTCGGGCACAGGAGGTCTGTCGGAAGCGGGATTTCAGGCAGAACCTGGGGAAGTCAAGCCTCCTCTTGGAATCCCGTCAGCTTGAAATCTGCACAGGGGCCTGGAATGGGTAGAATTTCCATCTGTCCCAAACATGGTCCCTGGTGTCAGGAGATGGGATGAACCAGATATACGGTTGTTTGAGTGATAAATGTGAGGCTCACCTGGAAAGAAAGCCAGCAGCTTGAGTTATGTCAGTTCAGTTATAAGGCAATGAAAATGTCCCACAAGCAATTCAGGGAAGCTTTTTCTGCCCTACCCCCTCTGCCGCAAATGCTCAAGATGTGCCGATACTGGTGTAGGGACGCACCAGCCCTATTCGAATAAAGGACGCTGCCATGACTCCAGATACTCCCTCGCGGTCAAGAGCAATGATCACTATCACCCACTGCGCCACACATTTTGCTGATGGAGTGGGGTTGATGAATTTTGTCTTCATTTGCATTAATCTTGTCGATACCTTTGGGAACTTCTTCAATCAGATCACCCCTGAGCCTTCTCCCTTTTCTCCATTTCTAAGGGTTCCTTAAAGGTTCCCTCGAGAACATGTCCAATTTTCTTAGCTAATTCCTTAAGTATGCTAGGGTGTAATTGGTCTGGACACGAGGTCTTGGCCTACTTCAACGCCTTCGGATTTTTTTCGGATAAGACGTTAAATCAAGGCCCTGTCTGCCCTGTCAGGTGAACATAAAAGATCCCACGGCACTATTTCAAAGAAGAGCAGGGGAGTTATCCCTGGTGTCTTGCCCAATATTTATCCCTCAATCAACATAACAAAAATAGATTATCTGGTCAATTGTGGGAGCTTGCTGTGCACAAATTGGCTGCCGCATTTCCTATATTACAACAGTGATTACACTCCACGATGCTGAGAATGACGTGAGTAGCACGTGTAGCAGCGTCGGCGGCAGTTGGGAGCAGCGTCGAGGAGGTCTGTTGGTGAGGCCTATAAAAGGCACAGCAGGGAGTCCAGGGCCCAGCGTCGGCGGCAGTCGGGAGCAGCGTCGAGGAGGTCCGTTGGTGAGGCTTATAAAAGGCACAGCAGGGAGTCCGGGGCCCAGCGTCGGCGGCAGTCGGGAGCAGCGTCGAGGAGGTCCGTTGGTGAGGCCTATAAAAGGCACAGCAGGGAGTCCGGGGCCCAGCGTCGGCGGCAGTCGGGAGCAGCGTCGAGGAGGTCCGTTGGTGAGGCCTATAAAAGGCACAGCAGGGAATCCGGGGCCCAGCGTCGGCAGCAGTTGGGAGCAGCGTCGAGGAGGTCCATTGGTGAGGCCTATAAAAGGCGTACTTGTGCAGCTACAGGGAGAAGGCAAAAAAGAAGTAGAAAGAAACAGAAAGGTGACGTCACAGCCAAGGGGATAAGTGATTGGCTGGTGATTGGTGAGTAGCTTTTCTTTTTTCTCTTCTATAACAGTAAGTAAACTTGTTAACATTGTTGTTGCCAATTTAAGTGTATCTAAGGGTTATGTCATGGCAGGAGAGCTCGGTCACGTGATATGCTCCTCCTGTACCATGCAGGAACTCAGGGACACTTCCGGTGTCCCTGACGACTACATGTGCGGGAAGTGTGTCTGCCTCCAGCTCCTGACGGTCCGCATTGCGGAATTAGAGCTGAGGGTGGATTCACTCTGGAGCTTCCACGATGCTGAGAATGACGTGAGTAGCACGTGTAGCGAGCTGGTCTTACCACAGCGGAAGGGTCCACAGCCAGCTAGGAAATGGAAGACCAACAGGAAGAGCAGTGCAAGGAAGGTAGCGCAGGGGTCCCCTGCGGTCATCCCCCTGCAAAACAGATACACCGCTTTGGGTACTGTTGAGGGGGATGACTCATCGGGGGAGGGCAGCAGCAGCCAAGTTCATGGCACCGTGGCTGGCTCTGCTGCACAGGAGGGCAGGAAAAAGAGTGGGAGAGCGATAGTGATAGGGGATTCAATTGTTATCCGCAACCGAGACTCCAGGATGGTATGTTGTCTCCCTGGTGCAAGGGTCAAGGATGTCTCGGAGCGGGTGCAGGACATTCTAAAAAGGGAGGGAGAACAGCCAATTGTCGTGGTGCACATTGGTACCAACCGCATAGGTAAAAAATGGGATGAGGCCCTACGAGACGAATTTAAGGAGCTAGGAGCTAAATTTAAAAAGTAGGACCTCAATAGTAGTAATCTCGGGATTGCTACCAGTGCCATGTGCTAGTCAGAGTAGGAAACGCAGGATAGCGCAGATGAATACGTGGCTTGAGCAGTGGTGCAGCAGGGAGGGATTCAAATTCGTGGGGCATTGGAACCGGTTCTGGGGGAGGTGGGACCAGGACAAACCAAACGGTCTGCACCTGGACAGGACCGGAACCAATGTCCTAGGGGGAGTGTTTGCTAGTGCTGTTGGGGAGGAGTTAAACTAATATGGCAGGGGGATGGGAACCAATGCAGGGAGACAGAGGGAAACAAAAAGGAGACAAAAGCAAAAGACAGAAAGGAGATGAGTAAAAGTGGAGGGCAGAGAAACCCAAGGCAAAAAACAAAAAGGGCTACTGAATATAAAGGGGCTGCAGGAGGGGTCAAAACTAAAAATCATGGTTTAAAAACTAGGATTAAAACACTCGACCTAAACGCACGCAGCATTCGAAATAAAGTAAATGAGTTGACGACACAAATCATTCCAAATGGGTATGATTTGGTGGCCATTACAGAAACGTGGTTGCAGGTGGCCAAGACTGGGAATTAAACATACAGGGGTATCTGACAATTTGGAAGGATAGACAAAAAGGGAAAGGAGGTGGGGTAGCTCTGTTAATAACGGATGATATCAGGGCAGTTGTGAGAGACAATATTGGCTCTAATGAACAAAATGTTGAATCATTGTGGGTGGAGATTAGAGATAGTAAGGGGAAAAAGTCACTGCTGGGCGTAGTTTATAGGCCCCCAAATAATAACTTCACGGTGGGGCGGGCAATAATCAAGGGAATAATGGAGGCATGTGAAAAAGGAACGGCAGTAGTCATGGGGGATTTTAACCTACATATCGATTGGTCAACTCAAATCGCACGGGGTAGCCTGGAGGAGGAATTCATAGATTGCACACGGGATTGTTTCGTAGAACAGTATGTAACAGAACCTACAAGGGAGCAAGCTATCTTAGATCTGGTCCTGTGTAATGAGACAGGAAAAATAAACGATCTCCTAGTAAAAGATCCTCTCGGAATGAGTGATCACAGTATGGTTGAATTTGTAATACAGATTGAGGGTGAGGAAGTTGTGTCAGAAACGAGTGTACTATGCTTAAACAAATGGGACTATAATGGGATGAGGGCAGAGTTGGCTAAAGTAGACTGGAAACACAGACTAAACAGTGGCACAATTGAACAGTGGAGGACTTTTAAGGAGCTCTTTCATAGTGCGCAACAAAAATATATTCCAGTGAAAAAGAAGGATGGTAAGAGAAGGGATAACCAGCCGTGGATAACCAAGGAAATAAAGGAGAGTATCAAATCAAAGACCAATGCGTATAAGGTGGCCAAGGTTAGTGGGAAACTAGAAGATTGGGAAAATTTTAAACAACAGCAAAGAATGACTAAAAAAAGCAATAAAGAAAGGAAAGATAGATTACGAAGGTAAACTTGCGTAAAACATAAAAACAGATAGCAAAAGCTTTTACAGATATATAAAACAGAAAAGAGTGACTAAAGTAAATGTTGGTCCCTTAGAAGATGAGAAGGGGGATTTAATAATGGGAAATGTGGAAATGGCTGAGACTTTAAACAATTATTTTGCTTCGGTCTTCACAGTGGAAGACACAAAAACCATTCCAAAAATTGCTGGTCATAGGAATGTGGGAAGGGAGGACCTTGAGACAATCACTATCACTCGGGAGGTAGTGCTGGACAGGCTAATGGGACTCAAGGTAGACAAGTCCCCTGGTCCTGATGAAATGCATCCCAGGATATTAAAAGAGATGGCGGAAGTTATCGCAGATGCATTCGTTATAATCTACCAAAATTCTTTGGAATCTGGGGAGGTACCAGCGGATTGGAAAGCAGCTAATGTAACGCCTCTGTTTAAAAAAGGGGGCAGACAAAAAGCAGGTAACTACAGGCCGGTTAGTTTAACATCTGTACTGGGGAAAATGCTTGAAACTATCATTAAGGAAGAAATAGCGGGACATCTAGATAGGAATAGTGTAATCAAGCAGACGCAGCATGGATTCATGAAGGGGAAATCATGTTTAACTAATTTACTGGCATTCTTTGAGGATATAACGAGCATGGTGGATAGAAGTGTACCGATGGATGTGGTGTATTTAGATTTCCAAAAGGCATTCGATAAGGTGCCACGCAAAAGATTACTGCAGAAGATAGAGGTATGCGGAGTCAGAGGAAATGTATTAGCATGGATAGAGAATTGGCTGACGAACAGAAAGCAGGATAAATGGGTTCTTTTCGGGTTGGAAATCGGTGGTTAGTGGTGTGCCACAGGGATCGGTGCTGGGACCACAACTGTTTAGAATATACATCGATGACCTGGAAGAGGGGACAGAGTGTAGTGTAACAAAATTTGCAGATGACACAAAGATTAGTGGGAAAGCGGGTTGTGTAGAGGACACAGAGAGGCTGCAAAGAGATTTAGATAGGTTAAGCGAATGGGCTAAGGTTTGGCAGATGGAATACAATGTCGGAAAGTGTGAGATCATCCACCTTGGGGAAAAAAAACAGTGAAAGGGAATATTATTTGAATGGGGAGAAATTACAACATGCTGAGATGCAGAGGGACCTGGGGGTCCTTGTGCATGAATCCCAAAAAGTTAGTTTGCAGATACAGCAGATAATCAGGAAGGTGAATGGAATGTTGGCCTTCATTGCGAGAGGGATGGAGTACAAAAGCAGGGAGGTCCTTCTGCAACTGTATAGGGTATTGGTAAGGCCGCACCTGGAGTACTGCATGCAGTTTTGGTCACCTTACTTGAGGAAGGATATACTAGCTTTGGAGGGGGTACAGAGGCGATTCACTAGGCTGATTCCGGAGATGAGGGGGTTACCTTATGATGATAGATTGAGTAGACTGGGTCTTTACTCGTTGGCATTCAGAAGGATGAGGGGTGATCTTATAGAAACATTTAAAATAATGAAAGGGATAGACAAGATAGAGGCGGAGAGGTTGTTTCCACTGGTCGGGGAGACTAGAACTAGGGGGCACAGCCTCAAAATACTGGGGAGCCAATTTAAAACCGAGTTGAGAAGGAATTTCTTCTCCCAGAGGGTTGTGAATCTGTGGAATTCTCTGCCCAAGGAAGCAGTTGAGGCTAGCTCATTGAATGTATTCAAGTCACAGATAGATAGATTTTTAACCAATAAGGGAATTAAGGGTTACGGGGAGCGGGCGGGTAAGTGGAGCTGAGTCCACGGCCAGATCAGCCATGATCTTATTGAATGGCGGAGCGGGCTCGAGGGGCTAGATGGCCTACTCCTGTTCCTAATTCTTATCTTCTTATGTAAAAGTACTTCATTGGCAGTAAAGCGCCTTGAGACATCCGGTGGATGTGAAAGACGCTGTATAAATGCAAGTCTTTCTTTCTTTATGATTACATCGATTTTTCTTAGGATCTCATCCATCTACCCCAACAGTAGGAAGGCCGTCTGAGGTTTCCTTCATGAACTCAGATATAAAGAATTGATTTAGAATACTCACCGTTCGTTGATCACTTCATAGGATGTCCACTTTGGATTCCTTCAGGGTTCTGCTCTTTACCTGTTTATTATGAATATATTCATAAAAGCCTTTTTACATTGTGTTTTATATTCCCAGCAATCCCGATCTCAATATCCATTTGGACTCTTGTGACCATTTCCTAAGCCTTCCGAGCCCTATCCTTATATTCATCCCTGTCCTCTGATCTACACACCACATTATACTGGAGGTAATCTCTTTTTTTTTTCCCTTTCCAGTTCATAACTTGTCATCCACATCGATCTTTTCTCACTACTGAACTTCTTTCTAAATGGTATATTAATACTCTCAACTCAAGTGTTCCACATTTCCTCTATACGTCTCTCTTCTAAAAATCTTTTCAGACTTACCCCTTGCCCCTTATTCCCTGAAAATAATTTGGGAGCTAGTGTAGTACACCTCTCTTTCTCTAACGAAAGCCTGACTAGACTGTGGTCATTGGATATGGGCGAGCAGTCACCCACCTGAAACAGGCGTAAGGGTGCTAACATTTGCAAATTGGATTCCTACTCTGGTAGAACAACGACAATTTGCATTTATATAGTTCCTCTAAGGTAGTAAAGCTTCTCAAAGCGCTTCACAGGAGTGTTATCAAACAATATTTGACACCGGGCTACATAAGGAGGTATTAGAACAGGGCTTGGTCAGAACAGGGCTTGGTCAACGAGGAAGGTTATAAGGAGCATCTTAAAGGAGGAGAGAGTGGTAGAGAGGTGGAGAAGTTCAGGAGAGATATCCAGAGCCTAGGGCCCAGGTAGCTGAAGGCACTGCCGCCAATGGTGGAGCGATTAAAGTTGGGGATAAGAGGCCAGAATTAGAGGAGAGATTTTGGAGGGATGTTGGGCTTGATGAGCTAACTAAGATGGGGAGGAGTGATGCCATGGAGGGATTTTAAAACAAAGATGTGAATTTAAAAATCAAGTCATTGCCAGACCAGTAGCCAATGTAGGTCAGTGAACACAGGGGTGATCGGTGAACGGGACTTGGTGCAAGTTAGGATATCTTAAACACCATTGTTTTCTCCATTACCATGTTTTTTTACTTATATTAAATCCACTAAGTTACTTCCCTTGACTTATTTTTAGGTTCCCTTGTACCAGTAATATTTTGGCCTCTTCCTCCACTGTGAAAAAGGATACAAAGTACTCATTTAACAAGTCTTCCATTTCCTTATTATCCATTATAGTCTCGCCTGCATCCGTCTTTAATGGGCCCACATTCTCCTTTACCACTCTCTTTATCTCAATATATTTCTAAAAACACTTTTACTGTTAGCTTTGATATCTCTTGCAAGTCTTTTTTTCATATTCCCTTTTTGCACCTCTTATTACTTTCTATCCCTTTGGTTCTTTTTATAGCTCCCAGACCGTTGGATTTCCACTTTTCCTTGCATTTGTAGATGCCTTTTCTTCTAGTTTGCTCTTACCTCATTTGTTGACCATTTTTGCTTAACTGCGCAAGTGGAGCCTTTGCCATTTCGCAGTATGTGCTGAGTTTGTATCAACCCAAATACATCTTTGAATACTTCCCACTATTTGCCTGTAGGTATAACAGTTTCTGCCTCATAACATCTCTCTCAACCTCTCTTGCTTTTGTTTTATTTTACCAAAAATAAAAAGCAGGGAGTTTTGTTTTAAATTGGTGGGTAGGAAAAAAATTATCCACTAAGGATTGTTGGGGCTTTTGTGGAAAAAACAGGCCACTTAACCTGCCCTCATTTTCCACTCAGTGACTCCTTGTGCAAATTATTACATTTTCTACTTTAAAGACACGATATAAATACAAGTTTTTGTTGTTGCTTTTCTCATGTATGATTCACATATTCTCCAATTCTTAACAATTGTGATTTCCTGTTTGATGGAATGCGTAATTTGAGCCAATCAGATGCATCTGTGACATAGATATTTGCATTTATACAGATATATAGGCCCTGAAATTCTGGCCTCTCCGGGTCCATACGAAGTTTGTACGTACCCGGGAAGGCATCGAAAAAGCCGATTTTCGGCTCGCAATGCGTATGTGTTGAAAACCGACTTTACCGATCTGTCAAGTTTCTGGCTTGATAGATCCTCCGCAGATCGGGAGCGAGGACATTTGTAAGTGCAAATTTCCAATATTTACACATACAAATGTCCTCAAAAATCCTGGCACATAGCCTGCTTTTAAAAAAACACAAAATAAAAATAAAATTATTAAAACAAATGTTATCATTAAAAATAAATGGTAAATTTATTTTTAAAAACTTTTTTAAAAATTGGGAAAATATATTTTTTTAAGACATTAATAACTTTAATTTAAATGAATGTAGTGTATATTTTCTATTTTTTATTAGTGTTTTGGGTGTTTGGGGCTGTTTCTCAATCAATGTAATAGGAGTTTAGGAACTTACAGAACTCCTATTACTATGATACTTTACCTGATTGGCTGCCCAGAGCCATGTGACTCCAGCTCTAGGCCTGTGCCCATCCTGATGTGCACACGCTGCAACTGGCGTCAGGAGAGGCCTCAGCATCGGAAAGTTGAACGTGGGCAGCAGCTTAAGGTAGGTGTGTATTTTTTCTCTAAAATGCCCACGGGAAGGCCAAAACGGAATTTCAGGGCCAATATGTCCAAGGTGTGACAGATAAAATGTCCAAAGAACACGGTCATAAATGCCAATTTGGGCACATCATGGGTGTTTGCTGCAGGGACAGGAAATGCAGCACAGACAAGCTGGCCAGCTGGCATCACCAGCTTGGATAATTTTTAAACATTGTATAATTGGCCCAAATACGCAAAGGATTTCTTTGGACTCTATCTGCATTACAACAGTGACTGCACTACATTGGCTGTAAAATGCTTTGGGGTGACCTGAGGTCGTGAAAGGTGCTATATAAATGCAAGTCTTTCTTTTTTTAAAGTAGCTACAATGAATAATTTGTTACCTTTTACTATGCATAACTGTCATGTTCATTTGCTGAAAATGACAAGTGGTTAGCAATTCTGTGCTAAAAACTGACCTCAGAACTAAGAATTAAAGTTTCCCTCTTTCATTATTCTCCTGCTTTGGTGTAATTCATTTGCATGCAGAGGTTGAATGAAGGAGGAACAAAGTTAGATTTGCTTTAGTCTTTCTCATTCCCTGAATGTATTTCAGGTGCTACATTCAAGCCTCCCATCCTCCTAACCTCAACACTCTTTTTCATCTGGAGCTTATTATATTTATATTGTGCATTTAGCTTACAGTCTTCATGACATCTAAATGGCAGACCCAGAATGAGGCCTTGTGGTGGTGGGATGGGCTAGAGAACTACTACTGTGACCTTAAATGGACAGTGTCCTGTCCTGTGATTTCCCTTATTTTGGATGGTGACCTATCTGTTCATCTGTATGTGGATGCGATACCACATTCTGAAAATAAGGAAGGCAAAATAATTTAAAAAACAATGAAAAGTTGCATTTATGCTGCAGTTACTGGTCTCAGATTGGTATCTCCAGTATATGTTTCAGCCAGCCAGTACTCTGTTTTCACGGCCTTGCTGAAATTACAATTGTCTAGTCCAGAAAGATGACATTAGTTGAAACTTTAATGTTTACAGAATGAACGTCTCCTCTCCACACTCTCTAAACATGTCAGATAGGTTTATAAATTTGCCATGGGGATGCACGAGGCCCTCAGAATACTTCAAAATATATAAATTTTCACTGGCAAGGCCAGCATTTATTGTCCATTCCTAGCTGTCCTGAGAAGGTAACTGGATGGCTTGCTAGGGCACATCAGCAGGTAGTTAAGAACGAACCACATTAGTGTGGGACTGGAGTCACATATAGGCCAGATCACATAAGGACATGATTTCCTTCCCTAAAGGACATTAATGAATTAGTTGGATTTTATACGTCAATACAGCTTTTTTTTTATTTGATTTTTTTTTTTAATTGGACAGATGGGATTTGATTTCTCATTCTCCAGATTATTAATCAAGGCTACTGGATTACTAGTCCAATAACATAACCACCATGTTACCATATCCTCTTATGATACTGGTGGGGTTTTTTACACACATGGATTTACACTTCATGCGCTGTTAAACTCAATGGGTGCAAGACTACCCCCTCCAAGAAGTAACACATAGTTTCTATCCAGAGTCAGGTCAGGCCCTCACTCCAGCTTTACACAGCAACTTTAGCATTGGAGCGAAACAGAAACCACTTTGCAGAAACTTGAAACGTAATATAAATGCACAAACATTCTAGTTTAGGATATTCACTGTTTGAGATGTGCAACAAAAAAAGTGTTTCGTTTTAGGCACAACGGATTAATACTACATAAAGGATTAATGAAAAAGCATGGGCTGGATTTCCCACTCCCTTGCACCTCTGGTAGGGTGTTTCCAGGCATTACGGCGGGCATCCAGCTTTTACTGCCCGGTCAGCAAATTCGGCTCATGGTTTGCGGTAGCACAAAAACGTACCACCCCGCCCTCTAGTTTCACTGAGATCAAGACATCCCATCGTCATGCAGTGCTTCGCTAGTGCCCCGGATGCAAAATATGCCCGCCCAGTAAACGCCTGCAAAACCAGGCATTTCCAGGGTGCAGCAGGTGGTACTTGTGGCATATTTAAATGAAGGGAGGAGGATCCTACATCGCAGGTCACATTCACTGCAACAGTTGCACACATCACGCTGCGTGAAGCTCCGACTTGAAAACGGCAGTATTATTTGCCATTACAGTGCCCTTACAATTTTAGTGAGAATTTAATGGGGGCATTACTAGTTCGCCAGCGTATCATACTCCATGCTATTGCTAGGCGGTGTCAAGATAGAAGAGCTCTTGTCCATGTTGGCCCACGGATGAGAAGACGCCAAAGACATCTGGGGAGGAGGGCTTACCTCCCACAGGTTTATAGGCACCAACGCTCATACCTCCAGCTCTCTGAGGAACAGTGTGTGAGAGATGCGCTGACAGAGAAAAGTCATCTCCTACATGCTCTGGAGGCAGCCTTCAAAACTCCCTTGAAAAGGTTTCCAAATTCATTGTGGTGTGCTGCATATTACAGAACTTGGCCATCATGAGAGGCCAGGCATTGCCAGTGGGGATTGCAGGCCCACCTCTGCAGGAGGACAACGAAGAGGAGCCTGGCAAGGCACCCTTTGGATAGTCATACCATCCACAGGGGAGGCAGCCTGGAGATGCTGCTGGAGTCGCATGTCGCCAGCTCATAATGGACCAGTTCTCCTAAATGGAGAAAACTGAGGGATGGAGCTAATACTGGACACGCTATACACCCCCATAAAGGCACATCTCCCGTGAGTGTTGGAATGATACACAACACACCAATGGCAAAGGATCAAACAGATATTTTACTGCAACAAAGCAACAAAAACTCCCCCCACCAAAAGAAGACCATGCAATAGACAATGTTATGTTGCATGGCACTGAAAATTGAAATGTGTCTGCACATGTGGGAAATGTCGAACTTTTTTAACACTGATTTTCGATTGGGCACAAAAGCTTCCTTGTGTAATGCCTGATTTTGCACTCCCGATCATAGCACTTCATTTTTGGCTGCATTTTTCAGACGAGGGCGCAGACTTTTTCCAGGCAATATCAGGACCACCCCACCACCATTACTGCCTGCAATCATAAAAGCCAAAAATCCAGCAACACGTTTTTATTTCTAATGTGAAAAAATTTTATTCAGTAAACAGAAGCAAATAATAGTAAAGTAGGTCTAACAGTTTAGAAGCATATTAGAAAAATCAATTTTTGGCAGGTGTTTTCAGTCTTAAGGAAAAGCAACCTTTTAGATCTGTGTAACGGGATAATTGTTTGTCAGTCAGTTCTTTAAAGGGGCCAATTTTCCACATTGCCGATTTTTTCCGCAGTTGTAGAGGTGCGTCTGATTTTTTAATGGCTGACTGTGGCAAAAAAAATGTCAAGTTTCGCCGGATTGTCCTTAAGCTCTCTGGGTGGAGCCTAAGGTCTGCACCGAAAAACTGAGGTTGCTAGGGTAACAAGGGACACACTGAAGGGCTGAGGCTGCAAAGTGAAACATACAAGATGCAGCAAGACATAAGCAATTGTAGAGCCCTGGTGCTGCTGCTATCCCGGGCCGAATGGCCCACCCCCTCCTCCCCTCCAGGTGCCGCTGCTATCCCGGGCAAAAAGGCCCTCCCTACCCCCTAGTGCCGATGCTATCCCGGGCCGAATGCCTCCCCCCCCAGTGCCGCTGCTATCCCAGGCCGAAAGGCACCCCGCCCCCTGGTGCCGTGTCTTCTTCCCTCCCTCTAAAACCTAACTCAGCTCTGCTAAAACATCTTTTTTTGTCGGCCAACTCCCGAGTCGACTCCACAATGGCAACCCTAGTGTGGTCCGGGCTGCCATCGTGCAGCTTGCACTCTGTCTTGGGTGCCAGGCTGCTGGCCCGGTCGCACGCTACCCTGATGGCCCAATGGTGGCCATCAGAGGCCTTGCAGAATGTGCAGCAGCCCTCTCCTTTAATCGAAGGGGAGGGACATTGAAGCGCGTCAGTGCTACATGGAGCATCCGCATAGTGCTGAACATTTCACTCAGTAGCGCCCTGGGACCCGCCTCTAAAGAAAGCTGAGTGCCGGAGATTGCGCTCCGCTTCCTTTCAGGGGCGGTAAGGGCAATTCTGTATCGGGGTCAGGACTTCCGCGCCGAGCGCTTAAAGTCCCGGCCCAGGAAGGGGTGCAGGGCAATTTCGCCCTCCTAGTCATTTATCTTGTTATGATGCATTTTGCAGTTCTGTGATTCAAAAATTCTTGTTTTCTGATTCCACAGTTCTAGAGGGACGATTCATTTGCTCTTAGCTGCCTGGAGCGAGGGACCCACAGCTGTAGAGAAGATTTAAGTAATTTAGTATTCTGGTGTTTATGAGAATGGAAGGATTCCAGCTTTTGCTTGCCAGACATTTATATAGGTCACATGTTCACTTTTGTCACAAGGTCACATTATTACAGTATTGTATTGTTGCTGATTTGCTTTCATATTGAAAGCGATCAGCAGCTGTTTTGATTTAAGAAATTGTCTGAAGTAGTGTTAAACTTTTACAGTGTTTCAGGTCAATTTTACAGTTTGTTGTAGAGACTAATGCATGTCATGTGGTAGTTACCACCGTAAAGTGACCTAATACTCTGGCTGGTCACTTTAAAAAAAAAATTCAAATTAAATCAAAAAATGAATCTCATTCCCAGTCATATGTCTAAGGAAAACTGATGGTTATGATAACCCATTGCTACATTCTAGACATAAATTTCATAAGATTGATTGATTAACATTCTCTAAAATCTCCACCCAATGTTGACTCAAAAGATACCCAAAAGAGCACATAATGTTATTAATTTAAAGAATTCCTGAGATTGTAAGAACAATTAATAATGGAGACTCACTGAAAATCAGCAGACGTTCCTGTATGTTAGATGCAAATACAGTAGAAAACAAAACACATAAATAACAAAATATGCATGTAATGAAAAACTTAGAAATTACAAATTCTGAAGATGGCAGTTTGAACATTTGAATTCGTTTTTTAAAAATCTGACTTTTTTTTTTAAAGCTGAGATCAGTAAATATGCCCCTGAAACCGTCAGATTGTCGTAAAAAGCCAACTAGTTCATTAATGTCATCAGGGAAGGAAACCTGCTGTCCTTACCTGATCTGGCCTATATCTGACATTGGAAAAGTGGCACTTCGCTGTTAAAATACGAATTAAAATATAATGGAAATAAATGCAGTTGCAGAAGAAACAAAAAGTTTATTTTTAGGTTAGCTTGTAAAGAAAGTTTTTAATGCCGTGTTCTGCTTCAGACAGTCTTGCAGTATGGGCCATGTGAAGAGTAAGGCTGGTAGTATAACATCAGTGAAAGTCATACTGAGAAATAAATAAACAGAAAGAAATGTGTTTTGACCTGCCTCTGTGCAAAGCTAAACAAAACCAAAGTTGAAAGGAAAATGACTGAAAATCTCAGCTTTGGTTTAGTACAGAGGACTGCCAGATGACCCATAGCAGTAAACCAATGAAGGGCCTGATTTATCACAATAGACTTTTATCTTTTCCCACATAAATAACGGCATGTGAAAATTTTACCACAGTGGAGAGAACCCAATTAGCTAAAGTACATTTTTTTTTCTACATATATAAACTTTCTCCTTCCTCAAAGTATTTTCCTCCTTTGATCCACGGTGGAGCAATGACTTGTCCCCAAGTCTTAGAAGTGCCACTCTGCAACTAAGGGTGAATATGAGTAACAGGAGTTGACTTTTCCTCGTGACCTTTCCATCCATTAGGAGCAGTGCAGCACTTCTGCTCAGTGGCTCTCCAGCCACCTCTGGGTGAGATCAGGAACCTTCTACATAAGGATTCTCAGTCCTAAGACTCCAATGCACCAGTTCATACTGTGCCACCATCAGTTCTGCACGTTGAATGGTGACACAGGAATCATGTCACAGTGGGTATCGGAAAGTACAAATTGATAGCTAAATTATTCAATTGATCAAAATGAGCCCAGGCAACTCAATGCGCTGCTACCAGTCAGCATGTTTTCTCTCGCTCCTAACAATCCATTTTTTTCTTTCCTTCCTTTTCGTGCTTTCTTTTTTTAAACTAATTACTTCTTCAGTTTTTTCATCTTCTGCTATAAGCATTTATTCTTTGAACCTTGCTTGTTGAACCCCACAACCAAATTTTTAACATGAGCTCGTACCAGGTGAATCTCCACACTGGGAGCATGAATTCGGAATTATTTTTAGTAATTCTGTTGTGGCATTTTAAAGCTTCATATTTAAGTATGCTCACTTTTAAAAAATTCTTATTTTATATTTGTGTGGTTTTTTTACTGTGCAGTTTTCCTGACAATTCTCTTCATCAGTTGCACTTGACGATATCCGTTCTGTACACACAAGGAGCTCGACTTTTCCTACGGGGTTGGGAGAGAGGCGGGCAACATCGAGTGTGGAATCGAACGCCGCTCTATGTCAACTCCCCCCACGACTTTCACCTGATTGGGCTGCGAGGTTCCCAGCCAATTAAAAGGCAATGGGTCTGATGACGTCATTTGATCGCATGTCATCAGTTGGTTTCCTTAAAGAGACCATGTCTACATTCATTTTAACAGTTGTGCTGTCAGTGATCTGTAGCATTGAGATGCTGCAAACACTGACTTGCATTGCACAAGGTGCCGGGCTCACCTAGGCTCTCCCATGACTCTCTCCATATGCTTATGGAGGAAGTTACAGCATGCAGAATGGATTTCTTCTCTTCCAACATGCGGAAGAGACCTCCCCAAGACACCAATGCAGCCTGGTTGCACATTGCACAGGAGTGCACAAGCAGGGATGTCGTCAGGAGGACCAGGCTGCAGTGATGCAAACCTTTCAATGATCTCAGTATATCATGAAACGTTACTGCAAAGCCACACTGAACCTCATCCTGCTGTGCCATTTGGCACATCCTCATCTGCCTTCCCTACTCTACCCCCGCACATCCTTACTCACACCAATTGACCTTGCACATCCACCCATTCTTTTCGCTCTCTATCTATATTGTCACATCCCCATCTCACTAGCCACCCCTCACACTCACCCTCATCCTTGTCCAATCATACCAACTAACAACACACAAGGGAAGGCACTCAGAGGGCGGGTTCGGATGCGGGACCGCTGTCAGAATCTAAAGGATTGCTAGCGGGGCGTTATCCCGCTCTGAACCCTTCCCCATGTACATTTCCCAAGTGCCGGGTCTGCCTGCGGATTGCAGACCCAGCACTAAGCAGCGGATGAGCCAATTGAAATACTTAAAAGGGTGTTTAAAGGTATTTAGCTAATGTTCATGTCAAGTTTCTGTTAGTGTGTTGTGAAAGATTGAAATCTTTATTTTGAACACTTTGCCTTGGACAGATTTGTGTGCTCCTTTGGAAGTGGCTTAGTGAGTTGTAGTGAATGGTGAGACACAAGGGTACCCCCACAATAGTAATGAATGTGAAAGGAATGGCTTGGGAATTATGCAGATGCTTTATGGTGTTGGTGTGGGTTGGTGCCAACCTGGCGCATTATGTGGCAGCCACATGGGTGTACAGTGTCAAGTAAAGTAAAGGTGGCCATGATGAGGCCATTCCTGACCTCCTGGGAAGCAATGTGGTCGGGTGCTGATGCCCTGTATCCTGTCCAGCATCAGGTGATTGCGGAGAAGTTTGGTGATGCTGTTGGTGTGCCTGGTGATGTTGATGTTGGGGCTGATCGTGGTGGGATTCTGAGGACTAAGGTGAGATTTTTTCAAGGGCACCGATGCTGATGGAATAGATGGCAGGTGAAGTTGAGATGACAGAAGTGATCTGTCAATGGTGAGATAGGTTATTCCAAGGAAGTGACACTGGATAGAGAGTTTACTCCAAACACTTCCAAACTGCATAAAGCTGAACGGTGAATTCCAAATCCTGAAGGCTCCAGCTTCTAACATTGGAAAGTGAACAGCTGTGAAATGGTAGCTTTTATACCAGTTTTGCAGCTGTCATCGATTCAAAGCAATAGTCACTGAAAACGTGACGTACTTACCTGACGAGATCCCCGAGCGACGGGAACCTTGTGAAAAAGTTGAAAAAATGGTTCATAGCTGGTAAAATGTTGCTTAAATACCTTTAAACACCCTCTTAAGTATTTCAATTGGTTCACCCGCTGCTTAGTGCTGGGGTCTGCAATACACAGACAGAACCGGCACTTGGGAAACTTACACGGAAGCGGGTTCAGAGCGGGATACCGCCCCGCTAGCAATCTTTTAGATTTTGACAGCGGCCTCGCATCTGAACCTGCCCTCTGAGCGCCGGCAAAATCCAGCCCAACGTGACAGTATCACACATTAGAAGTCTATCTACCTTGTAGTGCGCACACGTAGAGGATGATAGTGCTGGCCTCACACAGCGGCCCTGGTGCCGCCATTGTTCACCAATAATGTTTAGTCCTGGTGTAGGCTCCCAGCGCCCTCCACAATGGTTGCCTGCATTGGGGTGTGATGGGTCCCTCAGGCATCTTGAAGGCCTAAGGCTGCCACATTCCATTATCAAGAGTAGGCGCACGCCATGGTATTTTTGGCCCAATTTTACGATTAAGCATTGAACAGTATTGCATAAGCAAATATTGTTACTTTGAGAACCATCACGTGTTCTTAAAGAAACAACTTTGGCTTGTTATCTAGCACAGTCCCAAAAAAGCACTATTTCAATTTTCGTCAATTTTTTGGAACTTGTTCATCGGGCAGATGCTTTTACTTGCAGTAAGGGAGTTGTAGACTGACAGAATACAAGTAATCCATGATCCTGTGCCATAATGTAATCATAAAACTGATCTTTTAGAACATACAGGAAGGCTGTTTTTATTTATAGGCTATTTTCATTGTGATAATTGAGCGCTGGAAGTAGAAAGCTCAGGAAAAAAAATACAAGCCAAAAAGGCAGCTGTGAATAAGGATAGAGATTTTAGTCGGTAAGGAGATCTGAAAGTAAGTAATTATTCAAAATGGTGGCATGTAGTACCTTCATTTTAAATATACCCTTGATGGCATTTTGCATATATATTGGAAACTTTTAACTTAGTTGTTTTCTTCTAATCTTGTTTAAATGCTAGGTTATTAAATTGGTTAAAATAGTAAATGGTGGCCATGTTTAGTTAGCTGGAGTCATCTTTTTCATCTTCTCAAAATCTTCTCTTGACTTGTATATACTCTAAACCTTTACAATTATACATGTACTCAAGGTTTTGTGTAATGTAATGCTGCGTAATTTGTTGTGACACCACAGGTACCCTTGAGGTCAAAACCTGTGTAGAGTGATGTAGGGACAATAGACCAAAGTTATACAGCCAGCTCCACATCGTCTGTGGCCAGGGAAAATAGGGTACACATATCCATGTGCAGAATTCCCATTCCATGGCATCTGAAGGCAGATGTTAAGAGATGATAGAAATGTTATTTGAAATGGATAGCAATGGTAGGATTTGAGGGCATATATACAACATATATCGGTAAAGAATTGGGTTAAATATCAGACAGTATTCACAGAAAGCTACCACCCTCAGGAACAGACTTCTTTGGATTCATTACAATCCTGAATGTCAGACATTTCCAGTTATACAGGGTAAATTACTAATTAGCTGGAATTATGAGGTACTCCACGTCTCCTGAATCTTTAGGGAGTCAGAGAAGAATTTCTCAGTTTTTCCTGAATTGGTCACAGGTTTTTCCTCTTTTTAGCCCCTCCTAAGAGATTACATGGTTAAGGGGTGGATCAGCAGTGTTCATGGTTCCACAATGTTTGGATGGAATGGGTTTAATGGGTCTAATATTCTTTTCCCATCCTTCATTTTGTATGTTTGGAAGTTTTTGACTCTGATAACATTAAAAAGATTATAAATAATATCTTTGTAATAATTGCAGTTATACTGCAGCCAGAATAAAGTCTAAGTGGTGTGAGGCAATCTCCTTGAGTTGGCCTTTGAAGTAAAAAGGAAATATACAGTTTTGTATTCAGATTTTTTAAATGTTTAATTTGATATTGCTACAGGGAAGTTTTTAATAAAAAGAGCATTGTTTTCAAAACATTCACAATAATTTTGCTTTGTTAAATTTTTGTGATCTCCATAACAATGTTTTGGGGACTTAAAAAAAAATCATGGACTATTGCTGCCCCCTCCCACCTTCCGATCTATCAGGAGTATGGTGTAAATTGTATTCCAGTTATACTTTTGGCAGAATCCAATTTCAAATCCATTATTTGGACTGCCCACAACTGTGTTAAATAGGAAAAGTGAAAAATTGCTTGCAAATCAAGAAAACTCTTAATAAATTTGAAACAAATGTTATATACAAGGACTGCTATAAATTCTCACATGATGAACTTTGGCATGACATATATTTACCCCATCTTAAACATGAGCCCAGATTATCATTTGTGTATCCACAAGCTCTCTTGCTAATGCTTCTGGAGCTTTTCTGCTTAAACATCCACTAATTCGTGGCCATCTATGTGCTACTGAAAAGCAGTGTAAGCACATTGTATTTGGACAAAGCATACTGATGAAAATATTCTGTCAAAGCAAAAGGTCCCTAAAGTTTTTCACAAACTATACTTATTAAATCTAGGTCCAAGAACTGAAAGCACTATTACAGTTTCCTCGGATTGTGTGATGTAAGGTAATCGTAATAACTATGCATGAGTGAACAGAACCTTAAATTTACAATTAGGGGTGCTCACCTACCTACTCCATCTTTCCAGTTATTACTTCAAGAATAATCTCCACAAAGTTCTAGAAAACTCTTGGCAACATTAGCAATTATACCATTTACTATTATACCATTATTTCCTAGCTCACAGGTTTTATGAATTTGAAGTGTAACAAAAGCAGTTATTTGCAGAACGCCCTCTTAATGAATTATATTTAACATTTTTCACAAAAATTTGAAATATCATTTGAAATCAGATGTGTTTATACAACATATTGATGGAGGAAAAGGTATATTTTATGAAATAGTTGGTATGGACCTGTCATGTATCCTACATGGTTACTGCTTGTACTATTACAAGGTGTGCCACCAGAGTGCACCGCAGTGGGAGACTTGCAGGTTACCTGTACAGGTGTGCCTGGCCTAGTATAAAAGGCAGGCCATCAGGTGTGATCCTCACTGGAGTTATCAATAAAGGACTAAGGTCACTACAGTTCAAGTACAACACATTGTCTCGTGGAGTCATTATCAGAGCATCTAAAGACATAACAGGACCAATGAAGGTGATCTTGACTGCACTAAAGAATCCTTGCATGTCATAGTTGTCGGCTAGTTGCTGGATCTCCTGTGCTTTCTCCACACAACATCTGTTCTTTAGGTTACGAGTTTTCTGTTGGACCTCGGCCTTCACACATCTGTAGAGCTGCTTTCTTGCTCTCGAATTGTGTTGCTGTTTCCAGTTCAAGAATGCCTTGCGCTTGCGGCTTATTAACTCCTGGATCTCCTAGTCCTTCTCATCGAACCAGTCTTGGTGTTTCCAGGTTGAGTGACCGAGCATCTCTTCACACGTGCTTAATTATGGAGTCCTTGAGGGCAGACCAGGTGCTGTGGGCACTCTGTGTCTCTGGGTGAATGGGAGTCGTCAGGTTGGCAGTGAAGCTGAATAGGGCTTTCTTCGCAGGATCTTTGAGTGCTCCAGTGTTGATTTTCCTGCGGCATTGTTTCTATTGACACCGCTGTTTTGGGGCTACTTTGATGGTGATGACAGAACGGATTAGGTGGTGGTCCATCCAGCAGTCGTCAGCTCCTGTCATAGCGCGGATTATGCACACGTCCTTGCAGTCCCTTGCTCGGACGATGACGTAGTCTAGCAGATGCCAGTGCTTGGAGCGAGGTGTTGCCATGAAGCCTTATATTTGTCTTTCTGATGGAATAAGGTGTTGGTTATGACAAGGTCATGTTCTAAGCATTTTGTCAGGAGGAGGGTACCATTGGAGTTGGTTTTCACTACCCTCTCTCTGCCAATCACACCTCCAGAGAGGTCTGTGTCCTTTTCAACTCTGGCATTAAAGTCACCAAAGAGGATCAGCTTGTCGCCCATTGGGACTTGGGACAGGAATTGTTCAAGGCTGAAGTAAAATTCCTCTTTGGTCTCATCTGTAGCTTCCAGTGTTGGGGCGTACACGCTGATGACCGTAGCGCACTAGTTCCGGGCTAGGATGAGCCGAAGAGTCATGAGGCATTCATTTATCTTGCAAGGGGAGTCTCTGAGATGGACCACTAGCTCATTTTTTATAGCAAAGCCTATCCCATGGCGGCGGCGTTCTTCTTCTGGTTTACCGTTCCAGAAGAAGGTATTATAAACCAGCTTGTTCTTTGAGCTGGCCTTCCCCTGCCCGCCGCGTCTCGTTTAGGGCAGCGATGTCTACGTCGAAATGTCTGAGTTCCTGGGCAACGATAGCAGTGCAACGTTCCGGTCTGTCGCTGTTGGGGTTGTCCATGAGGGTCCTGACATTCCAGGTCCCAAACTTAATTTTGAAGGGTGGAAGATGCCTGTGCGTAAATTCTTTTAAGTGGGGTGGCTGTTCTACACCAGCTACCATACGGGCTTTGCAGAGCAAGGTCTTGGTCCAGTGGCAAGGGGATCCAAGATGACTGGAGACCAGACTCCGCTGCATGGGTCTAGTACACACACACACGCATACTCCTACTGTCCTCCTTTCTCTTTCCCGCAGGTGCTCTCCCTGGGATTCATAAGACGCAGTGTAGGCCTCACAACCTCGCTGTTGGCCCATACTGTTTTTTCCCTGGGCCCCAACTCCACTGCTGGTCCATGCTGCGCCATTCCTGGGCCCCGACCTCGCCGGCCCTGACCTCCACTCCTCGCCACTTCCCACCTCCGGGCCTCGTCAGTCCCGTCCTCCGCTCCTCGCCAACCCCCGCTCCTCCCGCACCTCGTCGACCTCCGGGCCTTCCGCTCCTCGTCGATCTCTGCTCCTCGCCGACCTCCGCTCCTCGCCGACTTCCGCTCCTCCCTCTCCTCGCTGACCTCTGGGCCTCATCGACCTCCACTCCTCGCCGACCTCCGCTCCTCCCTCTCCTCGCTGACCTCTGGGCCTCATCGACCTCCACTCCTCGCCGACTTCCGCTCCTCCCTCTCCTTGCTGACCTCTGGGCCTCATCGACCTCCACTCCTCGCCGACTTCCGCTCCTCCCTCTCCTCGCTGACCTCTGGGCCTCATCGACCTCCGCTCCTCGCCGACTTCCGCTCCTCCCTCTCCTTGCTGACCTCTGGGCCTCATCGACCTCCACTCCTCGCCAACCTCCGCTCCTCCCTCTCCTTGCTGACCTCTGGGCCTCATCGACCTCCACTCCTCGCCAATCTCCGGGCCTCGCTGATCTTTGCTCCTCGCCGACCTCCAGGCCTCCCCCATCCTCGCTGACCTCTGCTCCTCCTGCTCCTCGACGACCTCTGCTCCTCATCGACCTCTGTTTCATGCCAACCTCCGGGCCTCCCGCTCCTGGGTCCCGACCCCACTGTTGGGTTAGACCTCGCTCCAAGATACGCCACCAATCAGTTACCTGGGTTCCTGTGACATCGGTTTTGTCGCCCTCTTTGATTCCGTCGCCTTCTCAGGATGGCTCACGCTGCTCCCTGCAGTGGCTGGCTCCTCTTATCATTGGTGCTGCTGCTGGTGTTTCCCACCAGGTCGGGTCTGTCATGAGAGGATTCTTTAGCGCAGTCAAGACCACCTACGGCCCAAGCACCCAAGGCCCTACCCCACTGCTGGCCAAGAACGGAGAGGTACCCATAAAGGACAGAGAGGCAGTCAGTGCCAGCTGGAAGGAGCACATTGAAGATCTCCTTAACCGAGACTCTGTCTTCGACGTGAGTGTTCTCGACTCCATCCTGCAGCATGCTACCCACCACCATCTCAGCACAATCCCAGCCCGGCATGAGGTAGAAAAGGCCATCCGACAACTGAAGAACAACAAGTCCTCGGATGTCAGGCAGTCCATGAGTAGCAAACATGACACGAAGGCTCTCAATGGTAGCTGCGGATGTACTGGATGACATGATTATACACTCTATCCACTTTGAATATGCATCCACCACAACAAAAAACATCTTTCCCAGGAAAGGGCCCACAAAATCGATGTGTATCCTTGGTTAGATAGCCATGACCAAAGACTCAGCGGAGATTCCGTTGGTACTTTGCTTAGCTGCATGCACGTATTGCACTGATGCACACATGATTCCAGATCAGAGTCAATTCCAGGCCATCAAACTTGAGCCCGGGCAATGGCTTTCATCATAACAATACCAGGATGAGTGCTATGTAGTTCACGTACAAATTTTTCTTTGCCTTTCTTAGGCATAACAACACGATTGCCCCATAGTAGACAATCTGACTGAATGGATAGTTCATCTTTGTGATGGTTGTACGGTTTGGTCTTATCACACATTTCCATAGGTATTGCAGACCAATCACCACTGAGGGCACAACGTTTCACAACCGATAAAATAGGATCATGGCTGGTCCAGATCCTCACTTGTTGAGCAGTGACAGGAGTTCCTTCACTCTCAAAAGCATCCATTACCAACAGTAGATCTGCAGCTTGAGGCGTCTCCACTTCAAGTATGGGCAACGGCAGACGACTCAGTGCATCGGCACAATTCTCAGTGCCAGGTCTATGACAAATAATATAATCATCGGCAGACAATGTCAGCACCCACCTGTGGATACGGGACGATGCATTGGTATTAATACCTTTGTTTTCCGAAAACAATGAAATGAGTGGCTTGTGATTCGTTTTGAGTTCAAAACGAAGACCAAACAGGCACTGATGCATCTTTTTGACCTCATACACACAGGCCAAAGCTTCTTTTCTACCACGCTGCAAGCTCTTTCCGCCTTTGACAAACTTTTCGAAGCATATGCAACAGGTTGTAGCTTACCCGACTCATTTGCTTGTTGGAGTACACTGCCAACCCCATATGATGAAGCATTACAGGCCAATGACTAGTGGGGTACCACAAGGTTCTATTCTGGGGCCCCAGCTGTTTACATTGTACATTAATTATTTAAACGAGGGGATTAGATGTAGTATCTCCAAATTTGCGGATGACACTAAGTTGGGTGGCAGTGTGAGCTGCGAGGAGGATGCTATGAGGCTGCAGAGTGACTTGGATAGGTTAGGTGAGTGGGCAAATGCATGGCAGATGAAGTATAATGTGGATAATTGTGAGGTTATCCACTTTGGTGGTAAAAACAGAGAGACAGACTATTATCTGAATGGTGACAGATTAGGAAAAGGGGAGGTGCAACGGGACCTGGATGTCATGGTACATCAGTCATTGAAGGTTGGCATGCAGGTACAGCAGGCGGTTAAGAAAGCAAATGGCATGTTGTCCTTCATAGCGAGGGGATTTATGTACAGGGGCAGGGAGGTGCTACTACAGTTGTACAGGGCCTTGGTGAGGCCACACCTGGAGTATTGTGTACAGTTTTGGTCTCCTAACTTGAGGAAGGACATTCTTGCTATGGAGGGAGTGCAGCGAAGGTTCACCAGACTGATTCCCAGGATGGCGGGACTGACATATCAAGAAAGACTGGATCAACTGGGCTTGTATTCACTGGAGTTCAGAAGAATGAGAGGGGATCTCATAGAAACGTTTAAAATTCTGACAGGTTTAGACAGGTTAGATGCAGGAAGAATGTTCCCAATGTTGGGGAAGTCCAGAACCAGGGGTCACAGTTTAAAGATAAGGGGTAAGCCATTTAGGACCGAGGTGAGGAGAAACGTCTTCACCCAGAGAGTGGTGAACCTGTGGAATTCCCTACCACAGAAAGTTGTTGAGGCCAATTCACTAAATATATTCAAAAAAGAGTTAGATGTAGTCCTTACTACTAGGGGGATCAAGGGGTATGGTGAGAAAGCAGGAATGGGGTACTGAAGTTGCATGTTCAGCTATGAACTCATTGAATGGCGGTGCAGGTTCGAAGGGCCGAATGGCCTACTCCTGCACCTATTTTCTATGTTTCTATGTTTCTAATACAAGACGCTTACATGGATCATAGTGAATAACCAGCTTGTTCGAACAGAGCAGATTCTTGGCTTTCTCAAAAGCTCTATCTTGAGATACACCCCAGACCCAGTTGTCGCCTTTTCTGAGCAGCATGTGTAGTGGCTCTAATAAAGTGCTCAATCTGGATAAGAAATGACCAAAGTAGTTGAGTAGCCCAAGGAATGAACACACTCCGTCACATTCTGAGGTCTGGGTGCATTTTTGATGGCCTTGGTTTTCGAATCAATAGGCCTGATACCATCAGCAGCAATCTTCCTCCTCAGGAATTCAACGTCAGGTGCTATGAAGACAGACTTTGAACATTTCAGCTTGAGTCCCACTTTGTCCAGACGATGTAGGACTTCTTCAAGATTGTTCAGATGTTCAGCAGTGTCGCAACCTGTGACCAGAATGTCATCTTGAAACACAACGGTTCTAGGAACGGACTTCAGTAGACTCTCCATGTTCCTCTGAAATATGGCTGCAGCCGAACGGATTCCAAAAGGACATCTGTTGTAGACAAACAGTCCTTTATAGGTGTTGATGCAGGTGAGTTTCTTTGAAGTGTCGACAAGCTCCTGTGTCATATAGGCCAAAGTCAGATCCAGTTTAGTGAACGACTTTCCACCACCTAGCATGGCAAACAGGTCATCAGCCTTCAGTAGCAGACACTAATCCTGTTTCGAAAATCGGTTAATCGTAACCTTGTAGTCTCCACAGATCCTGACAGTGCCATCACTCTTTAACACAGGAACAATAGGAGTGGACCATTTGCTAAATTCGACCGGTGATATGATCCCTTCACGTTGGAGTCTGTCGAGCTCAATTTCGACCTTCTCCCTCATCATGTACGGAACAGACCGAGCTCTATGAAAGACAGGTCTTGCCTCAGAATCCAGGTGAATCTGCACCTTGGCTCCAGTAAAATTGCCAATGCCCGGTTCAAACAAAAAAGGAAACTTCTTCAGCACTTGAGCACACGAAGTGTCATCCACCAAGGACAATGCTTTGATATCATTCCAGTTCCACTTGATCTTCTCAAGCCAATTCCTGCCGAACAGCGTTGGACCATTGCCTGGGACGATCCATAATGGTAAGTCATGAACCACACCATCATACGACACCTTGACTACTGCACTGTCAATCATCGGTATGAGTTCCTTAGTTTAAGTGCGCAACTTGGCATTGACTGGACTCAGCTTAGGCTTCACAGCTTCAGTGCCCCACAGCTTGTCGAATGTCCTTTGGCTCATTATTGACTGACTCGCACCCCCCATGTCCAGCTCCATTGCTACAGGCACGCCATTCAGCTTAACATTAACGATTATCGGCTGGCTCTTTCCCAAGAACAAATATAGACCATACACTTCCTCCTCGGGTTGTGTATCCGGGCCAGCACTGGACTGGTCATCAACAATGTGATGAGCGGCAGCACGCCTGCTCAGTTGTGGGCACATTCTCTGAAGATGCCCCACTTTCGAACAGCCTTTACAGATGTACTGTTTAAACCGACACTGATGAGGCCGATGATAGCCCCCACAAAGGCAACAGGGTGAAATCGGATTCGTACCAGTTGGCGGACTTTGAGCAGCTACAGATTTCACATAAGCAGTCAAGAAGGCCCCGCCATAAGCAGACGACAACACAATCCTGTTTACAGTACTTGCCGTGGAGCTCCGACTCTTCAATGATATCTGTCTTAAATTAGTATTAGTCGCCATGCATGCCTCGGCAGTTGCGATGGCCTTGGCTCAAATCCAGCATTTCTGCACCCAATAATTTCCAAAGGATCACATCATGGTTGATGCTTATCATGAAGAAATCTCCTTGCATGTCTTCCAACGCGTTTCAGAACTTACACAGCTCAGCCAGACGTCTTAGGTCGGCATCGAATCCCGACACATCCTGGCCCTCAGCACGAACATGTGTGTAGAAGCGATAGTGTGAGATGATGATCCCCTCTTTTGGCTTGAGATGTTCATGCATCAGAGCGCACAAATCCCCATACTCTTTGTCCGTTGGACGTGCAAGCGAGAGAAGATTCTTTGAGGCCATAAAGTTTTGGACCACAAACGGTGAGGAAAACCGCCCTGCGCCTAACTGCATCACCAGCTTCCTCCATTTTGTTGGCCACGAAATACTGATCCAGGCAGTCGATAAAATCCGCCCAATCCTTGCCATCCACGAATCTCTCCAGAATTCCAATGGTGCCCATTGTGCATGCGAACGTTCTTAAGTTACCTCGTTGCCAAATGTAATGTATATCATGACTGGAAAGACTTGCTACTGTAAACTCACTCAGGTGCAAACCTGGTTCAACTTTATTCGCGCCCAAAGTGCGCACATGACATGGTACTCGCTCTTATATACCAGGGCCCACGCACACGTGCATACAGCCCGATGGCCTCCGACAGTGGCACCGCCTGGTGTCTAGTGACCCCAAGCATCAATACATAACACATGCAAAGTAGGATTTTAAGATACATTGTTGGAACAGAATAAAGAGAATTTTCTTCTGCGTCTGGCTGTTATACTTGACCTTAGAATGTTCCTTGCTGACATGGATGCCCAAAAGGAAATACTGTCCCACTCACCAACAATTAAATCACATGGTTGAGCACAGAAACTTTGGACTAAAAAAAAAGGATATCAAGAATGAAAAAGTATTGATTTTTAAGGAATTCTTAAAAAGATAGCATAAAAATCCATCCAGATAGTTTATCCAAGCAAACGTTAAGGGCTAGGATGGTTTTCATGATGGTTGTAGAATGCTATAACCCATTTCAGTCACTGTTCTTCCTTTGCTTTAAACTTCTAAAACTTTGATGTGGTAAGTCTCATGTGAACCTACCTATCATGCTGGTTATAGGGTTATTAGTTAGCCATCATTCAGGAAATACATTTCACATTCCAATGTAAATCTTCTGTATTACAGTGAGAAAGAGGACACATATTCCCTGTTGACATTTTATATCGGGTTTCAGATTTTAGCGGCATGTGATATTTGTTGTACCTGCATCCTCAGAGAAACCGGATATATAAATCAGACTTTGTGTCCGTTGTCGTTTATTTCACTTTTCCAGTCATAGCCTGGAGTGCAGAACTGTGTACAATTGGGTTTGGCTAATGGTTTTAAAGTACTTCAAATGAAAACATTAAGTTCAAGCAAAGTTAACTTTTCTTGTTTTTGGCCCTCTCTTTCCAAGTTTTCATGAAAAGTTAACTTTTCTTGTGTTGATCAAAGTGCAGTGAATAACTTAGTACCACAAGATAAGTGTTTCTTATCAGATGGAGGTTTTGGGTAGCTTTTGTATTATGACTTTCTGTTCTGTTATGAGTATTGTGATAAGATTGCCCTCTACAATATCATTGACCGTGGCTGGGAGGATAGACAACATTGTGACACAAGTGGAGAACAGCTTTTTTTATGCAGATAATGAAATTAAAATTACCAACCCATAGTAAATTAACTCTACTGAAGAAAGTGGAAATTAATTATATTTGGCTTGAGGTGGGTGTCTCTAGTTTCTGTAAAATCTGTTACCGCATAATGCTGAGAGTGAATGTCTGCTGAATGTATAGGAATGTAACAGGAAGAAAAATAATGTTTCCATTGGAAAAGAGAAACCAGAACATATTTTACTTTGCACTGACTGCTCCTTTTAGTAGTTATGAAAATGTTACATTTCAATAAAAGGTTAAGTTCCAAAGGATTACATTTATTTCCAGCTGTTTTATTATGATATACAATGGAGACTGCTATGGTTGCAGGGTCAACTTTTAGGTAGTTCTCCATTGGAACTCCACTAAGTGACTAGCAGGCACTGCCCATATTGCAAATTCTGCTGAAACATAGAAACATAGAAAAATAAAAAATAGGTGCAGGAGTAGGCCATTTCGCCCTTCGAGTCTGCACCACCATTCAATATGATCATGGCTGATCATGCAACTTCAGTACCCCATTCCTGCTTTCTCTCCCTACCACTTCATGCCTTTAGCTGTAAGGGCCACATCTAACTCCCTTTTTAATATATCTAATGAACTGGCCTCAACAACTTTCTGTGGTAGAGAATTCCACAGGTTCACAATTCACTGAGTGAAGAAGTTTCTCCTCATCTCGGTCCTAAATGCCTTATCCCTTATCCTTAGACTGTGACCCCTGGTTCTGGACTTCCCCAACATCGAGAACATTCTTCCTGCATCTAACCTGTCCAATCCCGTCAGAATTTTATATGTTTCTATGAGACCCTCTCATTCTTCTAAATTCCAGTGAATATAAGCCTAGTCGATCCAGTCTTTCTTCATATGTCAGTCCTGCCATCCCGGGAATCAGTCTGTTGAACCTTTGCTGCACTCCCTCAATAGCAAGAATGACCTTCCTTAGATTAGGAGACCAAAATTGTACACAATATTCAAGGTGTGGCCTCACCAAGGCCCTGTACAACTGCAGTAAGACCGCCCTGCTCCTATACTCAATTTCTCTCGCTATGAAGGCCAACATGCCATTTGCCTTCTTCACCGCCTGCTGTACCTACATGCCAACTTTCAATGACTGATGTACCATGACATCCAGGTCTCGTTGCACCTCCCCTTTTCCTAATCTGTCATGATTCAGATAATATTCTGCCTTCCTGTTTTTGCCACCAAAGTGGATAACCTCACATTTATCCACATTTATCTGCATCTGCCATGCATTTGCCCACTCACCTAACCTGTCCAAGTCAACCTGTAGCCTCTTAGCATCCTCCTCACAGCTCGCACTGCCACCCAGCTTAGTGTCATCTGCAAACTTGGAGATATTACATTCAATTCCTTTGTCTAAATCAGTAATTTATATTGTAAATAGCTGGGGTCCCAGCACTGAACTTTACGGTACCCCACTAGTCACTGCCTGCCATTCTGAAAAGGACCCATTTATTCCTACTCTTTGCTTCCTGTTTGCCAACCAGTTCTCGATCCACGCCAATACATTACCCCCAAAACCATGTGTTTTAATTTTGCACACTAATCTCTTGTGTGGGACCTTGTCAAAAGCCTTTTGAAAGTCCAAATACACCACATCCACTGGTTCTCCCTTGTCCACTCTGCTAGTTACATCCTCAAAAACTTCCAGAAGATTTGTCAAGCATGATTTCCCTTTCATAAATCCATGCTGACTTGTACCGATCCTGTCACTGCTTTCCAAATGCGCTGCTATTACATCTTTAATAATTGATTCCAACATTTTCTCCACTACCGATATCAGGCTAGCTGGTCTATAATTCCCTATTTCCTCTCTCCCTCCTTTTTTAAAAAGTGGGGTTACATTAGCTACCCTCAAATCCATAAGAACTGATCCAGAGTTGGAAAATGACCACCAATGCATCCACTATTTCTCAGGCCACTTCCTTAAGTACTCTGGGATGCAGACTATCAGGCCCTGGGGATTTATTGGCCTTCAATCCCATCAATTTCCCTAACACAATTTCCTACCTAATAAGGATTTCCTTCAGTTCCTCCTTCTCACTAGACGCTCGGTCCCCTAGTATTTCTGGAAGGTTATTTGTGTCTTCCTTAGTGAAGTCAGAACCAAAGTATTTGTTCAATTGGTCTGCCATTTCTTTGTTCCCCATTATCAATTCACCTGATTCTGACTGCAAGGGACCTACATTTGTCTTCACTAATCTTTTTCTCTTCACATATCTATAGAAGCTTTTGCAGTCAGTTTTTATGTTCCCAGCAAGCTTCCTCTCATACTCTATTTTCTCCCTCCTAATTAAACCCTTTGTCCTCCTCTGCTGAATTCTAAATTTCTCCCAGTCCTCAGGTTTGCTGCTTTTTCTGGCCAATTTATATGCCTCTTCCTTGGATTTAACATTATCCCTAATTTCCCTTGTTAGCTACGGTTGAGCCACTTTCCACATTTAATTTTACACCAGACAGGGATGTACAATTGTTGAAGTTCATCCATGTGATCTTGAAATGTCTGCCATTGCCTATCCACCGTCAATCCTTTAAGTATTATTCGCCAGTCTATCCTAGCCAATTCACGTCTCACACCATTGAAGTTACCTTTCCTTAAGTTCAGGACCCTAGTCTCTGAATTAACTGTGTCACTCTCCATCTTAATGAAGAATTCTATCATATTATGGTCACTCTTCCCCAATGAGCCTCGCACAACAAGATTGCTAATTAATCCTCTCTCATTACATAACACCCAGTCTAGGATGGCCAGCTCTCTAGTTGGTTCCTCGACATATTGGTCTAGAAAACCATCCCTTATACACTCCAGGAAATCCTCCTCCACCGTATTGCTACCAGTTTGGTTAGCCCAATTTATATATAGATTAAAGTCACCCATGATAACTGCTGTACCTTTATTGCACGCATCCCTAATTTCCTGTTTGATGCCATCCCCATCCTCACTACTACTGTTTGTTGGTGTGAACACAACTCTCACTTGTGTTTTCTGCCCTTTGATGTTCCGTAGCTCTACCAATACAGATTCCAAATCGTCCAAGCTAATGTCCTTCCTTACTATTGCGTTAATCTCCGCTTTAACTAACAACGCTACCCCACCTCCTTTTCCTTTCAGTCTATCCTTCCTGAATATTGAATACCCCTGGATGTTGAGTTCCCAGCCTTGGTCACTCTGAAGCCATGTCACGGTAATCCCAATTACATCATATCGGTTAACAGCTGTCTGCACAGTTAATTCATCCACTTTATTACGAATGCTCCTCGCATTGAGACACAGAGTCTTCAGGCTTGTTTTTTTAACACTCTTTGTCCTTTTAGAATTATGATGGTAATGTGGCCCTTTTTGACTTTTGCTTTTGATTTCTCTGCCCTCCACTTTTACTTATCTCCTTTCTACCTTTTGCTTCTGCCCCCATTTTACTCCCCTCTCTCTCCCTACATCGATACCCATCCCCTTGCCATATTAGTTTAAACCTTCCACAGCAGCACGAGCAAACACTCCCCCTAGGACATCGGTTCCAGTCCTGCCCAGGTGCACACCATCTGGTGGCGAGGAAGCAGAATTTGTGGTGAGGACCGAAGACAATGGTTCTATTCTTCTCAATGTTTAATTGGAGGAAAGTGTGGCTCATTCGGACAAACAGACTGACAACGCAAAGGTAGTAGAGGGGTTGAGAGAAGTGATGATGAGGTAGAGATTGGTGTTGTCAGTTAAATATGGAACCTGATGCAGCATGTTGATGAGAAATTGGAGGGGGCCAAGGATAGATTCTTGGGGGACTCCAGAGGTAACGCTGTGGGGGCAGGGGTAAAGCCATTGCAGGAGATTCTCTGGCTATGACTGGATAGGTAAGAGTGAAACTGGGCAGTGGCAGTCCCACTCAGCTATACAATGGAGGAGTGATACTGGAGGAGGATGGTGGGGTCAACTGTGTCAAAAACTTCAAAGAGGTCGAGAAGAATAAGGTAGGATTATGCACCTTGGTCACAGTCACAGAGAATGTGCGTAAGAGAGTTTATATGAATGGAGAGGTTAAGGGAGGACAGGAGGGCAATGAACTCAAGGGAGGGAGTTCAAGATGAGTTAAAATAGAGGTTGAAATCACCAAGGATAAGAAGTCACGGTGCAGAGGTGGAGGGAGGAAAGGAGTGAGGATATCTCAGTGAGAAACTTGGGTGGGTGGTAGAGAATGAGGATTTCAAAAAGAAGAGTTGAGAGGGCTGGAATGAGGTCAGGTGTTCCACAGAGGACAAGGTTGTCAAAGAAGTAGAGGGCCAGACCAAGGTGCGATTTGGTAATCGGGCCCACACCATCACCACAACAGTTTGGGAGGGGAAGATGATGGAAGGTCTCGCCAAGCAGGGAAGTTTCAGTAAAGTCAGCTAACTAATTCAGCATAGACTGAGGATTAAGCCTAGGACCATCCTGTTGTGTATGGTAAACTAGTATTAAAACACTCTACCTAAACGCGTGCAGCATTCGAAATAAAGTAAAGTAAATGAGTTGACGGCACAAATCATTACAAATGGGTATGATTTGGTGGCCATTACAGAAACGTGGTTGCAGGGTGGCCAAGACTGGGAATTAAACACACAGGAGTATCTGACGATTCGAAAAGATAGACAAGAAGGGAAAGGAGGTGGGGTAGCTCTGTTAATAAAGGATGATATCAGGGCAGTTGTGAGAGATGATATTGGCTCTAATGAACAAAATGTTGAATCATTGTTGGTGGAGATTAGAGATAGTAAGGGGAAAAAGTCACTGGAGGGTGTAGTTTATAGGCCCCCAAATAATAACTTCACGGTGGCGAGGGCAATAATCAAGGGCATAATGGAGGCATGTGAAAAAGGAACGGCAGCAATCATAGGGGATTTTAACCTCCATATCGATTGGTTAAATCAAATCGCATGGGGTAGCCTGGAGGAGGAATTCATAGAATGCATACGGGATTGTTTCTTAGAACAGTATGTTACAGAACCTACAAGGGAGCAAGCTATCTTAGATCTGGTCCTGTGTAATGAGACAGGAATAATAGTAAAAGTATCGTTGAATTTGTAATACAGATTGAGGATGAGGAAGTAGTGTCTCAAATGAGCATACTATGCTTAAACAAAGGGGACTACAGTGGGATGAGGGCAGAGTTGGCTAAAGTAGACTGGAAACACAGACTAAACGGTGGCACAATTGAGGAACAGTGGAGGACTTTTAAGGAGCTCTTTCATAGTGCGCAACAAAAAGATATTCCAGTGAAAAAGAAGGGTGGTAAGAGAAATGGGACTCAAGGTAGACAAGTCCCCTGGTCCTGATGAAATGCATCCCAGGGTGTTAAAAGAGATGGCAGAGGTTATATCAGATGCATTCGTTATAATCTACCAAAATTCTCTGGACTCTGGGAAGGTACCATCGGATTGGAAAGCAGCTAATGTAACGCCTCTGTTTAAAAAAGGGGGCAGACAAAAGGCAGGTAACTATAGGCTGGTTAGTTTAATATCTGTAGTGGGGAAGATGCTTGAAACTATCATTAAGGAAGAAATAGTAGGACATCTAGATAGGAATAGTGTAATCAAGCAGACGCAGCATGGATTCATGAAGGGGAAATCATGTTTAACTAATTTACTAGAATTCTTTGAGGATATAACGAGCATGGTGGATAGAGGTGTACTGATGGATGTGGTGTATTTAGATTTTCAAAAAGCATTCGATAAGGTGCCACACAAAAGGTTACTGCAGAAGATAAAGGTACGCGGAGTCAGAGGAAATGTATTAGCATGGATAGAGAATTGGCTGGCGAACAGAAAGCAGAGAATCGGGATAAATGGGTCCTTTTCGGGTTGGAAATCGGTGGTTAGTGGTGTGCCACAGGGATCGGTGCTGGGACCACAACTGTTTACAATATACATAGATGACCTGGAAGAGGGGACAGAGTGTAGTGTAACAAAATTTGCAGATGACACAAAGATTAGTGGGAAAGCGGGTTGTGTAGAGAGCGAATGGGCTAAGGTTTGGCAGATGGAATACAATGTCGAAAAATGTGAGGTCATCCACCTTGGGAAAAAAAACAGTAAAAGGGAATATTATTTGAATGGGGAGAAATTACAACATGCTGCTGTGCAAAGGGACCTGGGGGTCCTTGTGCATGAATCCCAAAAAGTTAGTTTGCAGGTGCAGCAGGTAATCAGGAAGGCGAATGGAATGTTGGCCTTCATTGCGAGAGGGATGGAGTACAAAAGCAGGGAGGTCCTTCTGCAACTGTATAGGGTATTGGTGAGGCCGCACCTGGAGTACTGCGTGCAGTTTTGGTCACCTTACTTCAGGAAGGATATACTAGCTTTGGAGGGGGTACTGAGACGATTCACGAGGCTGATTCTGGAGATGAGGGGGTTACCTTATGATGATAGATTGAGTAGACTGGGTTTTTACTCGTTGGAGTTCAGAAGGATGAGGGGTGATCTTATAGAAACATTTAAAATAATGAAAGGGATAGACAAGATAGAGGCAGAGAGGTTGTTTCCACTGGTCGGGGAGACTAGAACTAGGGGGCACAGCCTCAAAATACCGGGGAGCCAATTTAAAATCGAGTTGAGAAGGAATTTCTTCTCCCAGAGGGTTGTGAATCTGTGGAATTCTCTGCCCAAGGAAGCAGTTGAGGCTAGCTCATTGAATGTATTCAAGTCACAGTTAGATAGATTTTTAATCAATAAGGGAATTAAGGGTTACGGGGAGCGGGCGTGTAAGTGGAGCTGAGTCCACGGCCAGATCAGCCATGATCTTTTTAAATGGCGGAGCAGGCTCAAGGGGCTAGATGGCCTACTCCTGTTCCTAATTCTTATGTTCTTATGTTCTTAAGTCCATATTAAGCATTGGATTTATCCACTAAACAGGAATAATTTTGTGACAATAATGAATTATTTCAATCCAAGGTTTCCTTTGGTACACAAACCTTGACTACATGATATAGGTGAATGGATATGTCGAACAAAACTCCAAGTGAAGATACAGCCTGTAGTTGATTGGGTGTTTGAGGATTATAGAAATATTTCATAACACTGCTTGATTTTTTTCAGGGGATGCAGTGGAGGGAAACTACTTATCCCTAAAGTAGGGGATCACCACATGGTGTGGTACGGAAGTGCAAGACAAAATACTTGTACATGGACTCTGGATGGAGGGAGCTTGATGGTCTGGATGCCCTTTTATTGTTCTGGATTTTTCAAAAAAATATAGAGGTGGAGGGATAATTGCTAATTACAAAATACATTACTTAACCTATTTTCTTCTCTTCAATATAGTGGCCTAGAATTTCAGTCACATAGCACTAATTTTTCGCCGGCATCATTCTAAGATCTGAATAATGTATTTATGTTTGGGCCCTGCGCTTCTTATCCATTATCCATTTTGGATCATCCCAGTGGTTCATTCATCACATGCTGACCTCACACAGCACAACGTGACGCTAACTGTCAGAAAAGCGCTCTCGCCGAATGGCCTACTCCTGCACCTATTTTCTATGTTTCTATGCAACGCTATTTAAAAACATTGTGCAATACTTACAGGTTACTTGCTGGTTTAGTATTTCTAGTTACTGCTTGACTCCCAGTCGCTTCTTGCTATGTAGTATCATTATGGAAAATTCAGTTTGTCTGCATAGAGAGACGTTTTGCTGATCTTGTACAAATAGTCTGGCTGCAGACATGGATGAACTTATAGGGCTGCCATTGGGTCTGGATGACGAGGAGAAGCAGAAAAGGAAGACACCACAGAGCAGGAGAGGCTGGCAGAAGAGAGAGGAGGAAGGCACTGTACAGGAAACATATCCACAGCGGGTTTACAGGGAGTACTTCTCCTACATTAACTTTACTGAGGGGTAATGTCTGAGGCATCTTCGCTTCACCAAGGAGGCTGTCACCAAGCTATGTCGTCTGCTCCAGCCACACAACTCCAGCCTCAACTCAGGGCATGGATATCATTGCCTGTTGCTGTCAAGGTCACTGTCACCCTCATCTTTTATGCCACAGGCTCCTTTCAGGCTACAACAGGTGTCATCAATAACATCTCAGTTTGTAGTGCACCGATATATCAAATGGATCACCGAGGCTCTCTACACCAGTAAAGAATGAGGTTTCATCCACATGGCAGCCTCCCCAATGTGCCATTGACTGCACACACATTGCTTTGTATGCTTTCTGTCACCAACCTGGCATCGTTATCAGACAACAGAGATTCCACTCCCTCAACGTAAAGCTGGTTTGCATCCATAGGCAGCATATCATGCAGGTCTGTGCTCACTATCCCAGCAGCAGTCATGACTCTTTCCACCTGCACCTGTCCTCTGTGCCTCCTTTATTCCAACCAGGCCACCAAGTTACAGGCTGGCTATTGGGCGACACGGGTTATTCCCTCTGGACATGGCTCATGACTCCAATCAGAAACCTGGGTACAGCTGCAGAGTAGCCGACAATGCGAGCTATATCCAGATTTGTGGTCATCTGCTGAATGCTCCACAACTTCACTGTCATGAGGGAACAGCCCTTACCATCCCTTGGGCAGTAACAAGTACAGGAGAAGGAGGAGGAAGAGGGTAAGACAGAAAAAGAGGAGGAAGAGCAGGAGGAGAGGCAGCGATCACCAGAGCCCCTCTCTGCCCAAGCTCTCAGGCAAGCTCATTGAGGAGCACGTCAACTAAATCCCTCCCATTCCCCATTCACCAACAGTCCCACAATCCATACCTCTCTTCTTACAAGCTCTATCCAATTGCCCTCCTTTACTCCAAATATTTTGATCTTGCCCTCATTTCACTACAAAGACAAATACCAAATCTGGATCAAAAAATAAATTTGTCAAACAAATTATGTCCCCATTGACAAAAAAAATAGTTAATCACCCATGTGCAAGCTCTTAATGCCTGTCTTGTGTTGAAGGTTGAAGGCTTCCATTGAGGATACATCAGAAGGACGTCCTCAACTAGCTCTGGGCCGAGAGGGCCTGCTTACAGACTGCAGTTTCTCACATTGGGCTGCAGCAGTCTGGGCTGGCTGACTGAGTGGCACAAGCAAGGGCACTGGTGATGTATCTGGTGGGGGAGCAAGCATGCTTTCATTGTGAGAGAGGACAGCAGGCACCTCTCCCAGGGAGCCAAGGCCACTCTCCTGGGGTGATGCCTCAATATTCCTCGGGCTCTACTGGAGAATAGAGTGCAGGAGTAAAATGGAAGCCCTGGAAGCTCCTTTCAACAGTGGCCTCCAAAGCCAAGATGGCAACGTCCAATCTTCTATGACAGAAGTGTGAACTGCCACAGAAGCTGTCAGACTTGTCATAAGATGCTTCATCACAGTGAGTTCCACTGTGGAGCTGATCACTCAATCCATGTTGAACAGAGTAACAAAAAAAACAAGATCTTGAGACAAGTTGGAGTTGGAATCCTCTATGCTCCATCCTCCATCATGCACAAGCTCCCTGGATGGCTGCCCAATCCACCAAGCATTCCCCATGTCAGACCATCAGCCTCCTTTTGTAGTGTGGGCCCTCAAAGTCAGCATCTGACTCCTCTGCAGCAGAACTAGGATGTGACCTCGCACTTCAGCAAGCTGGCACCTGTGGCATCCTATCCACTTGCCCCAGCTCCTGCACACTTGTGCCCGGTGAGTCACCATATGCAGATACCTCCCCTAACCTAGCCTCTCAAGTTTGCGTGGTTTCAGAATCTGAGTGGGTGCTTGCGAGAGTGAGATCATGTGACAGTGCACCTTCAGAAACATTGAAGAAAAGAAAGAAAGACTTGCATTTATATAGCGCCTTTCACAAAGCTCAGGACATCCCAAAGCACTTTACAGCTGATGAAGTACTTTTGAAGTGTAGTCACTGTTGTAACGCAGGAAACACGGCAGCCAATTTGCGCACAGCAAGCTCCCACAAACAGTAATGTGATAATGACTAGATAATCTATTTTTTTTGTGTTGATGATTGAGGTATAAATATTGGCCAGGACACCGGGAATAACTCCCCTGCTCTTCTTCGAAATAGTGCATGGGATCTTTTACATCCACTTGGGAGAACAGATGGGGCCTCAGTTTAATGACTCATCCAAAAGACAGGCTCCTCTTCCTCCACTGGCTGAAGGCAGCGATATTCTGAACAGCTGAAATGTAAGAAAGGGACGAGAGTTAGGTTGTGGTGTGAGTGAGAGCAGAGAGACAGAAGTGTTGAAAATATCTGCAGCTTGTTGTGCAGAGTGTGTGGAATGAAGGAGAAGTGAGAAGATTCAAAGAGGGTTCAGTATAATGAAACCCTGTGTGATGTCTCCTCCAGCATTGTCTGAGGCCACAGCCTCCACTCTGTCCCTTCCCATTATAGCCCACTTGAAGCGGGGGAGAGGGTGTGCAGAAGGACTCTTCCTCCTCCGATGGCTGCCTGTTGACTTGTTATATCTGACTTTCTCCTGCAAGAAGGTGTTTAGTGTATTAGTGACAGTCTTGAGAGGTGTTTGGTGAATGAGACTGTTATGTGGTGAATAGCTGACAGACTGTGTGTGAGATGTGAGCTGTAAGTAAAATGAAGTTTGAAATAGTGCTGAGTGTGTGAGCATGAGGAGATGTTTAGTAAGCTTTGGTGCAGTGATTGCAGGACAGTGCAGTGAGAGAGGGCGGTGTTGTGAGTGTTATAATTAATAAGGCTGTGAATGGTGCAGCTGAGAGCTGAAAGTATTTTAGCAGTCTTCTTACCTTCACAATTACAGTTAAATCATTGAATTTTTTCCTGCATTGCAGTCATGTTCTTGGGCCAATGCTCTTGATGTTGATATACTCAGCAACCTCTTTCCACTGCCTCTGTATTAACAGTCACAAATAAAAATTGGATCTCTCACTTAACTAGCTAATGATAAGCTTTTTTAAAATTCTGACATGTGATAACGTCTTTATTAAACAATGTGTAAAGGTTCAAGGGCCGAAATTGGCCCCTCTTTAAGGTCATTACCGCCTCTAAGAGGCCGTAATGAAGTGGTAAGGCCTTTCCGACCGGGGGTAGGTGAGTGGGCCGACCCCATCCGAAACTGCCCCCGGGTTGGGGGAGGCGGAAACAAGTTTCTGCTCTGCCCATGTTCCCGCACCGTTGGGCACCTGCCGACCTCTTACCGTCCGGCAGCAGCCCTTTTCCGCCCCGTGAGGGAAATTGCCCCAGGGTGCCTCCAACAGCTTTTCCCGATGGGAAGCTGCCAGTGGCTGGGCGGTGTGTCCACCTTTAAAGGGTAGGGCGCACCGCCGTCACCACCATTTTATTTTAATTGTTGGCCGACTCTGAAGTCAGCCCGACAATGGCAACCACAGGATCGGTCGGGCTGCCAACAGGCCTCCCGGCGTACTCTCTTGGGTACCGGGCCGCTGGCACGGTCAAAACCCTCCCTGGCAGCCCAGTGGGCGCTACTAAAGTGGCTGCAGAGCTCGCGGCGACCCTCCCCTTTAACTGAAGGAGAGGGACGTGCTGAACGATGCAGCACGTCTACGTCGCGCTGACATCATCAGTATCGCGTTGACGACACTGCCCGCCTTCCGCCCTGCTCCCACAACACTTCCGCCCCGCTCCCACAACACTTCCGCCCCAAACACCGCCCGGACAAATAAAAACATTTACAGAGGCCAATTTCCCACTATTCGTTGCTCCATGGATTGGGGCAGAGAATAATTACTTAATGCGAATTATCCGCCTCGTTTGGGGCGGAGGGTAATTTCAACCTCACAAAGTCTACTGGGTAAAAATTCACCTCCGCCCGAAACGGGGCGTACCTTCTGTTTTTTAAAAAGTTTTTCTCCGGTGCATGCGTTGCGGCAGAGGTGCCATCGATATTCGGCAATTGGATGGTTTTTTTATTCGGGGCGGATGTCGTTGCGGCTGAGGGGCAGAAGTGCCCTTGCAGCGGCTTGGCCGCCCCGATCACTCATCAGCGCCGCGTTGATGACATCAGCACGTCGCTGATGACGCCAGCGCCGGTCGGTAAGGGGTCGGCGCATGCACGCCGTGGCAGGAAAATGGTCCCCTACACCGCTCCGCCCCTGATGAAGGGCAACTTGCAAAATGGCGGCCCCTTCGCAGAGAGTCAGCGGCTATTCCGTGCAGCCCTGTGTCTGCTGCTTTCAGACAGCCAGAGCCCTTATCGGGGGGCGGGGGGGACAATTTCAGCCCCTACAGAACTACAGAAAATAATTTTTGCTTCCCCAGTTTGATGAGTGAAGCAATCTGAACCTAAGACAGCAAGCAGTCAATTGGTTATTGTTGTGTATCTGTAAAGCATGCACTCCCATGTTCCGCCACCAGGGAGCTCATCTCCTGAAGTCCCAAGGGATCCCAGCATCCCTCAGGAGCACTGTATATAAGCCAGCCCCTAAGGCCTGTTCCTCACTCTGGAGTGTCTTATTAAAGACTGAGGTCACTGTCACTTTAACCTCCCTGTGTGCAGCCTCATCTGTGTTAGGAACACAATAACTGGCGACGAGAATACGAATCCAACACAAAGATACAGCAAACTGGGCATCCTGGAGAAGTTCTTGGAGGGTGAGGACTGGGAAGCCTATATCGAATGGCTAGACCAGTACTTTATAGCCAACAAAGGAGAAGGAAGCGCTGCAAAAAGGAGAGCGGTCCTCCTCACAATCTGCGGGGCACCGACCTACAGCCTCATGAAGAATCTTCTGGTTCCAGTGAAACCCACAGATAAGTCGTATGAGGAGCTGTGTACACTGGTTCGGGAGCATCTTAACCCGAGGGAGAACGTGCTGATAGCGAGGTATCGGTTCTACACGTGCCAGCGATCTGAAGGGCAGGAAGTGGTGAGCTATGTCGCCGAGCTAAGGCAACTGGCAGGCCAAGGTGAGTTTGATGGCTACCTGGAGCAAATGCTCAGAGACTTTTTTGTACTGGGCATCGGCCATGAGACCATCCTACGAAAACTTTTTGACTGTAGAGACACCGACCCTCAGTAAGGCCATTGCGATAGCATAGGCGTTTATGTCCACCAATGATAACACCAAACAAATCTCTCAGCACACAAGTGTTAGCAATGTTCATAAATTAACTGGATCTGTGTTTGCAAGCAGAAATGTACAGGGCAGAAACCACGAGTCTGCAATTGCCAGCAGGCCTCAGGTGACCCAGATGACTCAGAGTCCCCAACAAAGGATGAATGCAAGGCAATTCACACCTTGTTGGCGTTGTGGAGGCTTCCATTCAGCCTATTCATGCCGCTTCAAAGGGTATGTTTGCAAGAACTGTGGAACAATGGGGCACCTCCAACGAGCTTGCAGATGAGCTGCAAGCTCTGCAAAACCTACTAACCACCACGTGGTAGAGGAAGATTGGTCCATGGTGGATCAAAGCAATTTCGAGCCTCAGAGAGAGGAGGCTGAAGTACACGGGTTGCACACATTTTTGACGAAATGTCCACCTATAAAGCAAAACGTAAAATTGAATGGCTTACCCGTAGCCATGGAACTGGACACTGGCACGAGCCAATCCATCATGAGTAAAAAGATGTTTGAGACACTGTGGAGCAACAAGGCATTCAGACCAGCCCTGAGCCCCATCCACACGAAACTGAGAACGTACACCAAAGAGCTTATCACTGTCCTGGGCAGCGCCATGGTCAAGGTCACCTACGAGGGCATGGTGCACGAACTGCCAATCTGGATTGTCCCGGGCGATGGCCCCACACTGCTTGGAAGGAGCTGGCTGGTCAAAATCCGCTGGAACTGGGATGACATCCGAGTGCTATCACATGTCGATGAGGCTTCATGTACCCAGGTTCTTAACAAATTTCCTTCCCTTTTTGAGCCAGGCATTGGAAACTTTTCCAGGGCGAAGGTGCAGATCCACTTGGTCCCAGAGGCACGACCCATTCACCACAAGACGCGAGCGGTACCTCACATGATGAGGGAGAGAGTGGAAATCGAGCTGGACAGGCTGCAACACGAGGGCATCATCTTCCCAGTATAATTCGGCGAGTGGGCCAGTCTGATTGTTCCAGTACTCAAAAGTGATGGCACAGTAAGGATTTGCAGCGATTATAAAGGAACTATTAATTGTTTCTCGCGACAGGATCAATACCCGCTACCTAAGGCAGGCGACTTATTTGCGATGCTGGCAGGAGGCAAGACGTTCACCAAGCTCAACCTGACTATGGCCTACATGACGCAGGAGCTGGAGGAGTCTTCGAAGGGCCTCACCTACATCAACACACACAAGGGACTGTTCATCTACAACAGATGCCCGTTTGGAATTTGGTCGACTGCAACGATCTTCCAGAGAAACATGGAGAGCCTACTCAAGTCAGTACCACATATGGTGGTCTTTCAGGACGACATATTGGTCACGGGTCGGGACACCGCAGAGCACCTACAAAACCTGGAGGAGGTCCTCCAGTGACTGGATCGCATAGGGCTGCGGCTGAAGGGGTTGAAATGCGTCTTCATGGCAACAGAAGTGGAGTTTTTGGGGAGAAAGATCGCGGCAGACGGCATTCGGCCCACAGATGCCAAGACAGAGGCTATCAGGAACACTCCCAGGCCACAGAACGTCACTGGGACTTCTCAACTATTTTGGTAACTTCCTACTAGGGTTAAGCACCCTCTTAGAGCCCCTACATGTGTTATTGCGCAAAGGTGAGAACTGGGTATGGGGAAAAAACCAAGTAATTGCTTTTGAGAAAGCCAGAAACATTTTGTGCTCCAACAAGCTGCTTGTATTGTATAACCCATGTAAAAGACTTGTGCTAGCATGTGACGCATCGTCGTACGGAGTCGGGTGTGTATTACAACAAGCTAATGTTGCGGGGAAGTTGCAACCTGTCGCCTATGCTTCCAGGAGCTTGTCTAAAGCCGAGAGGGCCGACAGCATGATTGAGAAAAAGGCATTAGCGTATGTGTTCAGGGTAAAGAAAATGCATCAGTACCTGTTTGGCCTCAAATTTGAGCTGGAAACCGATCACAAGCCCCTCACATCCCTGTTCGCAGAAAATAAGGGGATAAATACTAATGCCTCAGCCCGCATACAAAGGTGGGCACTCGCGCTATCTGTGTATAACTATACCATCCTCCACAGGCCAGGCAACGAGAACTGTGCGGATGCTCTCAGTCGGCTACCATTGCCCACCACGGGGGTGGAAATGGTGCAGCCTGCAAACTTGTTGATGGTGGCGGAGCCCGCTGGTCATGGAAGCGTTTGAAAATGATAAATCACCTGTCACGGCCCGCCAGGTTAGGACTTGGACCAGCCAAGATCCGCTGCTGTCCCTAGTAAAAAACTGTGTACTGCATGGGAGCTGGGCCAACATTCCCGTTGAAATGCAAGAGCCAATCAAGCCGTTCCAGCAGCGAAAGGACGAGCTGTCCATTCAGGCAGACTGCCTGTTGTGGGGTAACCACGTAGTACTACCAAAAAAGGGCATGGAGACATTCATCTCGGATCTCCACAGCACACACCCGGGTATAGTAATGATGAAAGCGATAGCCAGATCCCACGTGTGGTAGCCCAGTATCGACTCTGACTTAGAGTCCTGTGTACGGCAATGCAGCGTATGTGCTCAGTTGAGCAAAGCACCCAGAGAGGCACCACTAAGATTGTGGTCCTGGCCCTCCAGACCATGGTCGAGGATCCATATCGACTATGCGGGCCTGTTTCTCGGTAAAATGTTCCTGGTGGTGGTGGATGCTTTTTCAAAATGGATTGAATGTGAAATAGTGTCGGGAAGCACCGCCACCACCACCATTGAAAGCCTGAGGGCCATGTTTGCCACCCACGGCTTGCCTGACATACTGGTCAGTGACAACGGGCCATGTTTCACCAGTGCTGAATTTAAAGAATTCATGACCCGCAATGGGATCAAACATGTCACCTCGGCCGCATTTAAACCAGCCTCCAATGGGCAGGCAGAGCGGGGCAGTGCAAACCATCAAACAGAGCCTTAAATGAATCACAGAAGGCTCACTCCAAACCCGCCTGCCCGAATACTGCTCAGCTACTGCACGAGACCCCATTCGCTCACAGGGGTGCCCCCGGCTGAGCTACTCATGAAAAGGACACTTAAAACCAGACTCTCGCTGGTTCACCCCAACCTGCATGATCAGGTAGAGAGCTGGCGGCAGCAACAAAATGTAAATGATGGTCGCGCCACTGTGTCATGGGAAATTGATCTGAATGACCCTGTGTATGTGCTAAACTATGGACATGGTCCCAAGTGGATCGCGGGCACGGCGATAGCTAAAGAAGGGAATAGGGTGTTTGTATTCAAACTAGACAATGGACAAATTTGCAGAAAGCACCTGGACCAAACAAGGCTGCGTTTCATAAACTGCCCTGAACAACCCACAGCAGACACCACCTTTTTCGAGCCCACAACACACACCCAAATGATCAATGACACCACGCCGGACCAGGAAATCGAACCCATCACGTCCAACAGCCCAGCAAGGCCAGGCTCACCTAGCAGCCCTGCAGGGCCAACAACACCAGAACAGACATTTGTACCGAGGCGGTCCACCAGGGAAAGAAAGGCTCCCGACCGGGGGGGGGAGTGATGTTGTGTATCTGTAATGCATGCACTCCCATGTTCCGCCACCAGGGAGCTCATCCCCTGAAGTCCCAAGGGATCCCAGCATCCCTTGGGAGCACTGTATATAAGCTGGCCCTAAAGCCTGTTCCTCAATCTGGTGTGTCTTATTAAAGACTGAGGTCACTGTCACTTCAACCTCCCTGTATGCAGCCTCATCTGTGTTTGGAACACAATCGTTATTGTGAAACGAGGGGAGCTGTAGAACATTTGTCATAGAATCATAGAACCGGATCATAGAATGATACAGCACAGAAGGAGGCCATTTGGCCCATCGTGCTTGTGCTGACTCTTTGGTAGAGCTATCCAATTAATCCTACTCCCCTGCTCTTTCCTCATAGTCCTGTAATGTTTTTTCCTTTCAAGTATTTATCCAATTCTCTTTTGAATGTTACTATTGAATATGCTTCCACCACCGTTTCAGGCTATGCATTCCAGATCACAACAACGCGCTGTGTAAAAAAAATGATTTGTCATGTCGCCTCTGGTTCTTTTGCCAATCACTTTAAATCTATGTTATCTGGTTACCAACACTTCTGCCACTGGAAACAGTTTCTCCTTATTTACTCATCAAAACCATTCATGATTTTGAACGCCTTTATCAAATCTCCTCTAATCTTCTCTGCTCTCAAGAGAACAACCCCAGCTTCACCAGTCTCTCCACATAACTGAAGTCTATCATCCTGGAACCGTTCTAGTAAATCTCTTCTGCACCCTCTCCAAGACCTTGACATCCTTCTTTAAGTGTGTTGCCCAGAATTAAACACAATAATCCGGCTGAGGCCTAACCAGTGTTTTATAAAGGTTTAGCATAACTTCCTTGCTTTTGAACTCTATGCCTCTATTAATAAAGCCAAGGATCCCATATGCTTTTTTAATAGCCTTTTTAAAAATTTCAATACAAGTTGAAGTGTACATTTGTAATTTCTAACTTTCCAGCAATGGGCTTTAATAAGGAACACAGTGTAGCCTGCCAGGATTTAAAAACTACTGCTACATCAGGACCCTAATTTGCCTATTTGCTTGTACCAAGAAAAAAGCTTTAATGCACATTGATTTGGTCATTAACCATTTTTTTAAATCACTAAAAATCTTAGATTAGAAATGACAAAAAATTGAACTATTTGTAAAATAATTGACTTTAAATGACTGATTTATATTTCCCAATTTTCAATATTACAATCGTTTTCACCTTGTAAATCTACAATTTACCTGCACTAATATTTAATAGACTTTGTATAACAAAAGTGGCACGTACAATAAGCTGAAGTGACTCAAGAGTGTTTTTTATAAGAACTCAAAATTTACCAGAAAAGTACAGAGAAAGCAGATGATTACAAAGCCCTCTGAAGTATACAAGCTCCAGAGACCTGAAAGTACAATCCTTTTACGTCTTCAGAATATACTTTTACCATTCAGTTTAATATGATCAAAATGCCATTGACATTAAATATACAATGTCAAAACCCTCTCGTGGATTGTAATTGACAATGTTTTGTTCAAAACTATCTTGAGATTGAAAATAAATAAAATACTGGGTGAAACCCTTCCACATAAACATTTTATGAGCTTGCGTGTAGGTTGTGGTTCCTGCAGGGGATTAATGAAGTACAGTATTGACCCATAGGCAATGGAAACTTTAAACAATTAGTAGTGTAACATACCTACAAACTAAACTGCTGTCTTCTGCAGTATCTGAGTTAAGAGAAATTGGATTTCTCACCCACCATTTTGTTATTGCATCTGTTCCGGATTACTGTTTTATCTTGTTGTTTGATCAAGTAGAAAAGCTGAGAACATACTACTTGTGTTACCTACTGTCACTGAAAGAGTACCTTATAATTTCTGATTCGTAAGATTTAATATACTGATAATTTTTCAAAAAACATCTCTTGGTAGTATTTCAACATTTATATATTTCCAAACAATAACTCTAATATCAGTGAAACAAAAAGGTTTGCACGACAGTTTTTTTTGTCTAGGTAGGAGTGCATTTGCTACTGGTCTTTCGAGTGATGAATTGGTTTCCAGACAAAAATAAAAATGTTTATTTTACAGACACAAGTTGCAGCGGAGGCTTGGCAAACACATGGGAGTGTATTGTTTGCCTGCCATTTTGTTAGGGTTATAGTTCAGAGCCTAAAATTAAGGGAGAAAAACAATTTTAAAAGAGGTCATGGAGATTTTCCCTTCAAACTGCATGCAGCATATAATGCCATTCCTCTGTAGCACTGTAATATATTTTGAGTAATCCCACAATTTCTTGGACCAAGAACTAAATATAAATTTTAAGTGAACCCATTAATATAAATTTAGTAATATGTACTGCCAAAACCAAATGAATTGTCTTCACTAAGATGCTTCAATTTACTTTAAAGATGCTCAAAACAACCTTCATGTCTTGTTAACTGCATGTGTACGAAGTGATACGTCACTTCAATAACTTTAAAATGCGCTACAGATTACAGTTGTCATTCATGAATATTTTCCCTCATCAGAACCACATAGCTCATTTGCATATTCAGAAAATATGGTACATCAGCGCACCAACAAATGTAAACTAACTCAGGACATTTTGGCAAACTTGATTAAACATTTCCTTATTCTCTGGGTTTGAAAAGGAATATTTTAGGCACGATCAGTGTGTTGGACCAAGCATATGAATATTTTAGGCACGATCGGTGTGTTGGATCAAGTATATGAATATACTGTGGTTAAAAGTGATTTGTTTGTCACCTCATTAACTTTAAAACACTTTACAGTTTTTGATCAAAACCTAACAAAGGATTTCCTCTCCCCAGAATCTTTCCTCCTCTTATATTTAAATAAGGTGGAAATTGTGATATATATTTGAGTGGCCATAAACACTAACTTGTGACCTCAATAAATAAAATACTTCATTAAATTTTAATTTTAATCACTGATAAGTGATAGCTACGCATTAGACGCTGAATTTGTTAAAGAAAAATACATTTCAATGATCAGTAACTTGACCCCACCCCCCCCCGCCCCCCGCCAAATGTTATACAGAAATTATACAGTCAACAAAAACATTTAAAATTTTTGGGACTTATTACATAGCATCCATAATGTCCATGTGCTTAATGATAGCATAAGAGCACAAACCCTGAAACATCATGTTACACTGAAAGTGCTAGAAGACAGTTTTGATGGAGTACATATTTTTGTAAATTGGGCCCTTTCAATTTACAGTAATGTTTTATTTTGTTTTTCTTGCTCATAATATTTTAATTTTGAAATCATTTCTCAAGCCTTCTGTTTCAAATCATTTTGTTGGGGTGAGAGGGGGAGTTATCTATGGAAGCATTGCACGCATTTCTATTACAAATTTATTTTTAACAATACCATCGCTTAATTTTGTAAAGTTTTCTATCATTCTAGAAGAGACGGCAAGGTTTTTGGTTTTCTCCTAATGTATAATTTTGAGCCATAACAAACTATGCGGGTGACCTTTTTGGTTAGTTTCTAGGCAGAACATGTTAAATAATGCACATTTCCTAGTCTGGACTGGGAACCTTGCAAATCCCTATGTCATCATCAGCATTATTTAAAAGATGGCATACACATTGACATCTGGGAGCCAATTCATCATTTAATTAAATTATCCTGTAATGAAATCTTCTGTAATGAGATTAATCTAAATTATTTATCAGGCGCTGACACAGGCGCAAGACTTGGTTAATAATGAATGAGGGTTCTGTCTGTTCTGCTTCCAAAAGTAGGACTCACTTCAGCCACTAAAATGTGTTTTATTTTGATATTACAATAATGTTTAACCAATCTTATTTCAGAAATATATTGTGGGATGGCCTGATTTTTTTGGGTGGGTGGGAGGTGGAATAATCAAACATAGTTAGTATTTGCTACATTTCCCTATACAGTAGGACATGAGTCAGGCTGTGGGTCATATTTCTCCCTGTCAGGAAGGTGGTTTGCTTGTTTGCAGAAAGGCTCCAGGGAGAATGTTTTACAGTGCCTGCAAGTAGGTAACCATGGTAACAATCCTATATGTTTTTTAAAAAATGCAAATTTAAAGAACAGCTCTAATGTTAACGATCAGTACACTGGAGGTTTTGCAAATATTGATTATTAATAACTGATTTTGTGGATGACTGAAAATATCTTGATGTTATTAAGAGAGCCAAGATTTCTCAAACTCCTTTATTAACGCTGCAATATTTACAGGGAGTGTGTTGTCTTTATTCATGAAAGAGATGTTGTTATGCAATGCTTGAATGGCATGGAATGAAATATTTTTTTGAGCAAACACAGAAAAATAACATCCTAAAAGTGCATGGAACTGAAAACCTCACGATGTAGTACTTATGGCGCCATCTACAGGACCAGTCCAGTAACATACCTGCTGACCTGTTAAATAAAAAATCTATGCTCTTGATGTTTTTTTTTAAATCTTTTATTATGTTCCATTTTTCAAAACTATTCTTTCAGTGTTAAAATCTTTTGAAGTTGCAACATGTGTTAATACATCAAAGTAGGTAGCAGGGAGGGTGTATCAGTATGGAGTTATTTTATTTCAATTGTTGCAGTTTTACATTGTCAGGTTTTGATCTTTGAGCAATTTTAGAATGAATCTTTGGATTTTCCTTAATATACCAAAATATTTTAAATTAACCCCAGTATCGCAAAATACTAATGATTAGCATAATGAGATCAAGCGATGTTGGAAAAATTTAACCCATGAATGAAATATCTTCTTAATTTGGCTTTTCCTTCATTTACTCCTTTTGTTAGACCAAACATCCAGAAAATGTTTGCTTCAGTACGTGTTTCTAAACCTCATTGACTCATGGAGCCCGATGGAAGGTATAACAAATACTTTTAGAGTATTAATAACTAACTCGTGCCTCTTTCTTGTGTGTTAGAGATCTGCACTGTTTTTGAAAGTGGAACTTCATTATGTCATCAGAGCAAAGATAACAAAATAAAGTTTAACTTCTATTTGACAAAAAAGATTGTTGCTTAAATCAACTACAGTACCACTAGAAAGTAGACATTTGGCTAAATGCAAGGAAATTCCATAAATTTCTTTGATTTGCCTGTATTCCATTAGGTTTCTGGCAGTATCTTTGAGTAGTTGGCCAGGGCTGATGTTTACCTGTGTGCTGTTGAAGAAATATGACAAGGGCTGCAGCTAATAGCATTCTAATTTTTTTTTGGTAGTCTAGGTATTTCCTGAAGGGATCGACGCTTTCAGACAAAAATGCTTCTTTCTGCAGACAGGGTGACTGCTGAACTGTGTTTCCACAACACAGTTTGCAGACTTATCCAGCAGTCCTGACTGCAGCACTACTTGTACACTGCCTCTTACAACTCTGGTAGTTTGCTGTAAAACTAACTGACTTGCATATGCTGTATCTGAACTTCATCTTTTGTTCTCAGGTGATGTAGTAGTCTTTCTTTTGGTGTTGTAATCCATGTTTCTTTCTTGCTTTTAGCATAGCCTTCATGTAACTGATGTGCCACAAATTAGCCAAGTTACTTTGGCTGTATCTACGACTGCACCAGAATTCCTTCAGAAGTTGACAGTACGTTTAAAACAGACTGTGACTCAGTCAGATATTCTGTTCATTTTATGGACAGCGCGTGCAGTTTAAAATAGGTTTTGAACACAGCGCACATTGCCTGGTACACAAAGTTTTACACAGGTGCTTATGCTTAATTTTCTGTGGAGTGAAATATCACTTTCTGGTGACTGAAATATTCCAGGAGGACCCCGTTCAATGAATATGTTGTATAAATAAATTTAAAATATGTGTTTTTCATTCAGCAGAAGTTGCCCTTTTTAATTGATAGCACAAATCATTTTAGTAGATCTATACATTGTGCAGTGCAATTTTTTTTTAAACCATGAAACATTTAAGAGAATTTTCAGTCTCCCAAGATCCTTTCTAATAATAAAGTGCTTGAGTTGTCAAAGTGACGGCACAGATGTTCTAATCTGTACTGACACAGCTTCCTAACGCAGCACATCAATCATGTGTTATTAGCTTTAATAGAGCTTGGACATTTTCCGTCACTTAAACATTGCAGTGGTGACAAAAGTGAACTAGAAATGTGCTGCAGGTGTAACTTTCACTCAAAGCCCAGTTGTGACAGGCGTTTCAGGGTCTCCACCAAGGAGGAAGGGTGCCATCTTCAGTCTCTTCTCTCCTTTGTTTAAGTCAGTGGCACAGTGATTTTGTGTGAGGTTAGTTAAACTATAAATGTTGTACTAGTTTAATTGGTGCAGCAGATTTTTAGAGAAAACTGTTAAAAATTATTCTGGTTGCCTATATATTGCAACTTGGTGGATTTCAGAATTTTCTTTTTCAGTTGAAGCCTTCTGTTTTAGTTATTTTCTATGGTTTAAGTTTTCAAATTGTTGGTGAATTTTTGAACTAAAGCTAAAAGAAACACTGTTCCTTTTTCACCAACATATTTTTCCATTGAATTCCTGAAAATATTAGCTAGAAATTCAATTAATTGTAATAAAATTCCAAAGTTTCATATAAAATCAAGTTCTGGATCCATTCTTCCAAGATTAAGTTTCTCGAAGTAATTTGTAAAAGAAGTAACAAAAAATGTGGTAAAGTTTGCAAAAATTCTTCGATGTTTATTAAATTTATAGATGTTTCATTTTTAAGAACCAAAAAATTGACACTGCTTTATTAAGCAAAACTAAAGTAAAAGAAAAAAACACTTTATCCTGAAGGAAATTTTGACTAATTTTTAAGCAGCTCCGCAAAAATTACATTGCATTCTTGCAAAAAATTCTAAATTCCCTTCTGTGAGTGAAACTTCACATGCTAAAGAGCAGATGCGTCACAAAGTGACAGCAGGCGAGCAGAGGCTGGGGATGTGGCTACACCAATGAGCCCTGGGATAAATGCAGCACATTATATATCCAGAGAAAGACAGGAGCTGTTGACTAGGTGACCTCTGAATGTAAGTCAGCTTGCTATAAACAGAAGAGTGTGGAAAGCTATTGGTCAGCCTGAAACTTGTTTACTATTCTGACTATCCTCATGGTAAACTTAAATCAACAGCGCTGAACCTTGGAACATGATTACAGCTTTAAAAGAGAGGAAATCAGCAGAGAAAATAAAAACAATATTGTTGCGAAAATAACCACTTGGCAAATTGAGAAGCTGCAGTATGTTTGTAACATTGAACTGGTGACTATACCGACTAAGTTAAAGAAGAAAAAATATAATATCTTCCTTGCAGAGGTAAAAACAAAATGAACATTTTGGAGTTTTAACTGAAGAGCTGTGTATTTTTCTGGTAAGATCTTACCTTCTTTTTTTTGCTTTGTTTCCAGTAAAACAATGAGACCGTTGTTTCACGTATCTGCCCAATGTCGAGGTAATTGAACAGCTTACCTGAGAATTGTTTCCTCTATTCCATTACAGACTGCAAGTCGCAGTGGATGATATATTATCATTGTCATTCCAAAGTCATTTTGTTAATTCCTTGTAGATTTAGCTCAGTAGGATGGAAATAGATTGTTTATAACCTGGGCAATTCATTTCTGGGAAAGTGAAAAAACAATTGTTGAGGCTGCTGGTGTTCTTCAGTAAATGCGTCGATGCGGTTTCTTGGTGAAAGGCAAGCTTGTGCTATAGAGATAAGTTACAGTATTTGTAAGACAAGAGTGTCCTGTTACTTTTGAATTACAGAACATATTTTTCAGTTCATTGTAGAATGATTTTTTCACTTGACACATTCAGACTCAATGAACTGTGCTTTTCAATGAGCCTTTCTTGTTGCAGTTTTTTTTTCCTTTTGTACTGGAGGGTAATTCTACCTTGCTTACAGCAAATGTGATCAGAAATGTTGGCTTTCATTTTATTATTGCGGACGAATGCTCTACTCTCCCTGCTGAAGCTGAGTTTTAGACTTGCTTTTGTTCAGTGCAAACCAGTAAAGAAGAAATCAGAATTTTTATGTCAGCTTATCTGTAATGGTGTCTCATAACAATTTGTTAGAAGGAAGTCAAGATCTACGGAGGGAGGATTACGTTACAAATCCGTTCTGAATCATTACAGATAGAAGAGGAGACCTAAAAGATTCAACTAAAATGTTTAATAAAATAAATAATTTAATTTCTTGTTAAAGTATAATAAATATGTTTAAAAAAATCAGTTAAATATGTTTCAAACATTTTCTGCTAGTAACGTACAAGAAATAATTTGCAACAATCTGCTGAACAATCAATCTCCTCCATCTTTAATTTGCTTACTTGAAGTTTATCCTAAAAACAAGACCTGGTTGTCAGAAATAGTATTACTGGTTGGAGTGATGCAGTCCTCTGTTTGGCATATATATCTGTTTAAAGTCGAGTTTCAGTTTGAAGAGCAACTGTCGGTGCTTGCAATCTGAGGCCATGTCATGAGTTGGCAAAATGTTTGCTGACTTCTTGAAAGTCTGCTTCATTCACGGGACACAGCCAGTGAGAGGTTACCACAGGAGTGTCTCGTTATCAGCCTAGTGGAGGAAACAGAATACCACAGACTGGGCTCTTCTGTGTCTGAAATCAGGTTTTCTCCTTTAGGGCTTTGGATTGTTTTGAGAACCTGGCTTCTGTTTTCATTGTAATAACAGGTATGGCAGTGTGTAAAGGAGGGAAGGTTTTCCTGTCTCATTTAGTTCTGTAGGCTATTGCCACGAAACTACAGAGCTCCTATATGCAATAGACTGATGTTGGGTGTTTAAAGCAAGCAGACTGTTATGTGGGCTGCCCAGTTGTTTTTCTTTCGTACACGTTCTTTTATGAAAGTGTAACTTAAAAATTTGGCTGTCGTGAAAAATATACTTGACGTTGTGTGTTAAAAATATTGGGGATATTATTTTGCCTAAATAATAGAGAAGTGCATGTTGAGAGGAATGTGATTAATGTTTGACACTTAGTTGAGAGTAAACTTTAATAATAATGCAAATGCAGATCATTTTGGGAGGGAATACTGTACAATTAGGTGTGATTTGACTTCTTTCTCTGTCGGTAAATGTATTTCAGTTCAGCTTGTACCTATCAAACCTTATATACTTCAGTGTGTCATTGAGTTTTAAATAAACCGTCTAGTATTTAGTTCGAAGCACAGCAATAAATATGTTATAGGCTTTATTTTGCAGGGAAATATTGGCAATGTTTTTATATAAAGCTGCTATGTTTTCTTTATCTCTACTAAGTAACTTTCTGGACTCCTAAGCTGCTCCTGTTATTAAGGTAATGGCTATAAAACAGGTTGCGATTACCGTTTCCAAACTGATAGAAAAAATAATTTTTGGAACCACATTTAAGTGGCTGCAACAATTTTATTTTAAACTTTAAAAATAACTTGATCGTTACAAAACTTTAGGCAATTTTGGCTTCCTTGTGATCATATATAATTCTGGTCTCTGATAAACAGTTTTAAAAATGGGTTAACTTTAATCTAGAATGTGAGGACATTCTGCATTGTTTACATCTATCACAATATAATGATTGTGATTACTGGAAAAATATCCAGACGTATAAAAATCAAAGCTCGGGCAATCTATTAATTTATTTCCTGAGAAAACAGAACATCTTTTTATCTAGTTAAAGGGCTCCTCAACTGTATTTCACTTTGATTGCTCATACTTACCATGTTCTATAATTATCACAAACTGTGGAAACTCACTTTATCATGGATATTGTGCATTTTACATATCAAAAAGTAATGCAGTAGTCCTCTTCATGATTTTATTGAATATTTGCCATTTAAAGATGGGATAGTTCATTTGTTGCATGCGACTCTGTGGGATACTGCGCTTGGAGTGAGAAGCCTAGTCCTGTGTTCCGACTAATGTGAGGTTTTGTTTTAAGTGTCGATTTTTATTTGAGTTCTGTTACTTCTTTGAATTCTGTTAAAACTATTTGTTGAGATATGCCTTCAATGTGTTCTTTTAAATCTATATATTTGGAAAATTACATTGTATTGTAGAAAACAACAGCACCACTTAAGGGTGTATGGAAAGCATTTTACTTAAACCCCTTATGTAGGTTTATTCTGTTGAAATAATTGAAGGTCATACCAGAAAAGGCAAACAAGGCTGAAGGAATTACAGACATCTTTGAAAATATTGCTGAAAAGTTCCATTGGTTTATAATTACCTAGAAATGAATTATTTATGGTTCCTCACACTTGCAGCAGATTGCAAATATTGCATCTGAGTATGTGACAACATCTTTTCAGACTCTTCCTGGGTTTACATTTGCTTTAGTTTCTAAAACAAAAAATATACATTTTCTATATTTTGTACTGACACAACATATAAAAGCATAAGTCTTCAATGCTCAATTTGAAACCTGTTAAATTGAAGTTTATTGGTAATTTTTGTTTTGAGGAGATTTACTTGATATTAAAAATGTAAAAATTGGTCATTTAGTTATTACAGTGTAAGGTCTCTGTAAATGATATTTTATCTTCTGCTTTAAATATTTTAATAAAATTGCAACAGAAATTGTGAAAACTACAAAATAATTCCCATGTGCAGTTACGTTAGAAGGTTTCTGAATGTTTTTGTGGGACTAGAGTTTTATTATGCTTAACTGAAATGATGACAAAGCGAGTATCATATTATTCATTGTAAGTTCTTTATAATAAAAAAAATTTTCAGTTGAAATTAAAATGCCAACACAATTTAAAAGCAGTACCTCATATTTTGCCATCTAAATTGCATTCATGCGTATAGTAACTGTAGTAGATCGATATAACCGTTGTTTTTAAAACCTTATGATAGTTTTGTGAGTCGTTCAAAGATAATCGGATTAAAGCAGAACACAAAAACACCAATGTGCAGTAAATGGTAGAAATTGCATTATCAGCAAAAGATAATGAAAAAGTACAGGTAATTCAGTTATTGTACTACATGGCCTATGTTTTATTCTTAAATCACAGAGGTGGTGTTTTAACTAAAAATCATTGCTTAAAGGGTTTGTTTTTTTCAGATATTCTATATATGCTCTCCTATTTATCCAGTTTCCATGTAACACATTTCAACTTTTTTTACAATTCCTCCCAGTTGTTTATAAATATGGTTAGGGAAGATAACTAAGCAATAAATGTATGAATCCTTGCATTTATGAGGCATTAAATGGTTCAAATGCGCTAAATAAACCCCGAGGCTACCAGGTTGAGCTATTTATTAGGGCATGGGGGCCGAATACTCTGGGGTTACCCTAGGTTTAGTATTGTAGTTGTATTCTGAGATTTTTTAATTAAAAGATAGCTTACCAAAATGGGCAGTAACTTTCTATGAAGAGAAAAAAAACTACTGTTACAACTCCAGTTCTGGAAAAATGTTGTCTCACAGTCAGGTTTAATTGTCCTGTCAAAATTTATCTTTGTATTTAGAGGATCTTTAATAGCTAATGCTAAAATCTATATAAAATCGCCAGTGTATGTGACACATTTTGTGTAGTTTACACAGTACTGCTATTTTTGTTGTGGTTGACTTAAGACCAATGAATAACTGGCACCAAGAGTTATTTTTTTGTGACTTGAATGTTTTCTTTTTCACAAGTTCAATTGTAATAAGCTTTAACCTTGCCAGCAGTTCCAGCTCTTTGGGCTGAAGATTTTTTTTAAATTTCAACTCACACCCTGAGTTCACACAGCTCATACTGAAACAAATCCCGATGTTACAGTAATACTCAGCTGTTAAGAGTCGGTTTATTAATAAGTAATATTAATGCTATAGTACAAAATCAAATATTTAAAAATCCAAATAAAAAGAAAATGTTTTAACAACTTACCTCTTGTCCTGTCTTCCCTATTGTTTTTTTCCTCCTTTCTCCCTCTCTTTTTAATATTTTACCTTTACTTTTACTCTATTTCTAGCAAATATCCTCGACCTAACTTTTTGATTTTGTTATATCAATTAATTTACTTATATTTTTCCCAGTACAGCTGTGCTTACTATCTGTGCAGGAGGTGGAATCCAACATTGTTCAAAATTGGCCTCTGATTGATCAGTCATCCTTGAGCCATCTCCGAAGGCCAATTGTTCAGTCAGCCAAGGCTCAGGACTTGAACATTTGACTTAGTTGCATCATGGATGTGCCCAGTCAACTTTGAAAAGTATTTTTGTTTGCTGGTCAAACTGAAAGCACTTCTCAGTGGCTCCAGCAGCACAACTATTCCCAACAGATAACTTACTTCCAGCACTTAAAGGTTAAAAAATGTCATATATTCTATATATTTTAAAAATAAATGAATAATATTTTCAACAACATTGGCATCCTTGACTCAGGTGAGCACAAAAATAATTACATTCCCTTACTATTAAGCTTATTATATTTCTGTTTGCCTATTCCAATAATTGGTGATGCCTCTGCTTTCAGTAGATTCACTATTTAACTATCTGTTCAATAATGTCAAAAAATATAGCTATTATGTTGGAAAGAACATGTGTTATTGATCTTTTAATGTGTTCAAAATTTTTGGAGTGTCAGGTAAAAAAATTCATGCAACTTCCATTTTGAAATTTGTCACTTTGAGGAAATGATCTGCAATGTTCAAATGTATATCAGCTTAGGTGCCACTGGCTCGTATTTTTGGTGAAATACAATCCATTTTGGAGATAATATTAAATTAATTCACAAATTAGCATGCATTGTTTTTAATTTTTTTTAAAATGTAAAAAAATTCTGTGCTTAAACATTTTCATATCATAAGAAAACAAAACATTTAAATTTATAGTCTCCTAATGCATTACCTTAATGAATTGTAATTTTACATGGCTTTGTATGAGAAGAGTATTTAATAATAGATTTAGCATAATTCTGGGGTTAATATTCTTTCAGATATGCATTCCATTTGTGACTCTGCTGCCCGTGTCCTAACTCGCAGCGAGTCCTGCTCACACATCTCCCTTGTGCTTGCTGACCTATATTGGCTCCTGGTCCAGCAACAGCTCGATTTTAAAATTCTCATCCTTGTATTCAAATCCCTCCATGTCCTTGCCCCTCCCCATCTCTGTAACCACCTCCAGCCCTTTGAGATTGCCGCGCTCATCCAATTCTGGTCTCTTGCACAGCCCCGATTTCTTTCATCCCCATCGTTGCCGGCCATCCCTTCAGCTGCCTAGGCCCTAAGCTATGGAATTCCCTCCCATTAAACTCGCTGCCTCGATACCTCTTTTTTCTCCTTTAAGACGCTCTTTAAAACCTACCTCTTTGACCAAGGTCATCTGCCATAATATCTCCTTATGTGACTTGGTGTCAAATATTGTTTGATAATGCTCCTATGCAGCACCTTGGAACTTTTTATGATGTTAAAGGCATTATATAAATACAAGCTGTTGTTGCGTATTTATTTTGTATACTTCCATGCAGAGTGCATATAAAGTATGCTGCTGTATGAAACTAATGGTGAATGATGTTTTCTAGATTTGTGGTAATATTGTAATAGTGCACTTCAGATAACAAAGAATTTGGAAGTTTTTCTTCCTTTTTACCTATAAACATTGTATTGAATAACAAGCTTTGGAACTGAAGACTTTGGGCCTGAAATTGCATTGGTTTCGACAGCGTACGCTGTCAGAAGCCTTCAGAAAGGCCCTGCAAGTTCCGGGCTTCCGCACGTGCTGCGCATGCAAGAAAACCCGGAACTTGCAATCTAGCATTAACAGATCCTTTGCATCCGCTACAAAATCACTTTCGCTGGCACAGAGTTGGACTATTTGCCCAGCGAATGCCCACGAAATGCTTACACCTAGTAAAAGCAGAAGTAAGGCCTGCTTTTACCAGCATAGGGTTAAAATTATATTTTTAAATAATTAAAACATACACATACATTTAAAATGAATTTAGGTAAATTTTGTCCAATTTTACATTTATTTTTCAAGGTATTAAATTTATGTTTTAAATGCTTAATTAAAGGGTCATCTAATTAACATTTTGAACATGGGAGCATTTATTTTTATTTAAGTGGTGTGAATCCTTATTTACTTGGGGATTTCTAATATGCTTATGGGGAATCTGTAGATAAATGTTTGGTTGACTGGGCCCGCGTGATCCCAGGGACGCTTGTGAACCACTGCACCCCTGGGATCCATGGGCCTTTACGTAGATCCGAGAAGGGAACTCCCTGCAGCTGTGGAGCCAAGAGGTAAGTACAGAAATCTTTAACGGATCCGCTGGTAAGGATCACAGCCTGCATGTCATTGTGAAGCAGGCGAAGGATGTTGACAAACTTTTGGGGGCACCCAAAATGGAGGAGGACACTCCATAAGCCCTCACGGTCGACAGTGTCAAAGGCCTTTGTAAGATCGAAAAAGACCATGTATTAGGGCTGGCGCTGCTCCCTGCATTTTTCCTGCAGTTGTCGTGCTGCAAAGATCATGTCCGTTGGTTCCTGGGGACGAAATCCGCACTGTGACTCCGGGAGGAGCTCCTCGGCCACAGGGAGAAGACGGTTGAGGAGGACTCTAGCGTCAACCTCCGAACCGGGGTCAAACATGGCTGCGTCATCGCTCCAACCCTCTTCTCAATCTTCCTCGCTGCCATGTTCCACCTCACAGTCAACAAGCTCCCCGCTGGAGTGGAATTAAACTACAGAACCAGTGGGAAGCTGTTTAACCTACGCCGCCTCCAGACCAGGTCCAAGATCACTCCAACCTCTGTCGTTGAACTGCAGTACGCGGACGACGCCTGCATCTGCGCACATTCTGAGGCTGAACTCCAGGATATAATCGATGTATTCACCGAGAGGTATGAAAGCATGGGCCGTACGCTTATCATCCGTAAGACAAAGGTCCTCCACCAGCCTGTCCTCGCCGCACAGCACTGCCCCCCAGTCATCAAGATTCACGGCACGGCCCTCGACAATGTGGACCACTTCCCATACCTCGGGAGCCTCTTGTCAACAAAGGCAGACATTGATGCGGAGATTCAACAATGCCCCCAGTGCAGCCTTTGGCTGCCTGAAGAAAAGAGTGTCCGAAGACCACGCCCTCAAACCTACCACCAAGCTCATGGTTTACAGGGCTGTAGTAATACCCGCCCTCCTGTATGGATCAGAGGCATGGACGACTTACAGAAGACACATCATTTTCCAACAGTCTATCAACTCTGGATCAGTTCCTATAGACTGGAGGGTAGCAAATGTAACACCACTTTTTAAAAAAGGAGGGAGAGAGAAAACGGGTAATTATAGACCGGTTAGTCGAACATCATTAGTGGGGAAAATGTTGGAGTCAATTATTAAGGATGAAATTGCAGCGCATTTGGAGAGCAGAGACAGGATCGGTCCAAGTCAGCATGGATTTGTGAAAGGGAAATCATGCTTGACAAATCTTTTGGAATTTTTTGAGGATGTAACTAGTAGAGTGGACAAGGGGGAACCAGTGGATGTGATGTATTTGGACTTTCAAAAGGCATTTGACAAGGTCCCACATAAGAAATTGGTGTGCAAAGTCAAAGCGCATGCTATTGGGGGTAATGTACTGACGTGGATAGAGAACTGGTTGGCAGACAGGAAGCAGAGAGTCGGGATAAATGGGTCCTTTTCGCAGTGACTAGTGGAGTGCCACAGGGCTCAGTGCTGGGACCCCAGCTCTTAACATTATACATTAATGATTTGGATGAAGGAATTGAGTGTAATATCTCCAAGTTTGCAGATGACACTAAACTGGGCAGTGGTGTGAGCTGTGAGGAGGATGCGAAGAGGCTGCAGGGTGATTTGGACTGGTTGGGTAAGTGGGCAAATGCATGGCAGATGCAGTATAATGTGGATAAATGTGAGGGTATCCATTTTGGTGGCAGAAACACGAGGGCAGAGTATTATCTGAATGGTGGCAGATTAGGAAAAGGGGAGGTGCAACGAGACCTGGGTGTCATGGTTCATCAGTCATTGAAAGTTGACATGCAGGTGCAGCAGGCGATGAAGAAGGCAAATGGCATGTTGACCTTCATAGCTAGGGGATTTGAGTATAGGAGCAGGGAGGTCTTATTGCAATTATACAGGGCCTTGGTGAGGCCTCACCTGGAATATTGTGTTCAGTTTTGGTCTCCTAATCTGAGGAAGGATGTTCTTGCTATTGAGGGAGTGCAGCGAAGGTTCACCAGACTGATTCCAGGGATCGCTGGACTGACTGGATCAACTGGGCCTTTATACACTGGAGTTTAGAAGGATGAGAGGGAATCTCATAGAAACGTATACGATTCTGACGGGACGGGACAGGTTAGATGCGGGAAGAATGTTCCCGATGTTGGGGAAGTCCAGAACCAGGGGTCACAGTCTTAGAATAAGGGGTAGGCCATTTAGGACTGAAATGAGGATGAACTTCTTCACTCAGAGAGTTGTTAACCTGTGGAATTCTCTACTGCAGAGAGTCGTTGATGCCAGTTCATTGGATATATTCAAGAGGGAGTTAGATATAGCCCTTATGGCTAAAGGGATCAAGGGGTATGGAGAGAAAGCGGGAAAGGGGTACTGAGGTGAATGATCAGCCATGATCATATTGAATGGTGGTGCAGGCTCGAAGGGCCGAATGGCCTACTCCTGCACCTATTTTCTATGTTTCTATCAAGTCGCTGGAAATATATCACCAACAATGTCTCCGCAAGACCCTGCAAATCCCCTGGGAGGACAGACGCACCAACATCAGTGTTCTCACCCAGGCTAACATCCCCAGCATTGAAGCACTGACCACACTCGATCGGCTTTGCTGGGCAAGCCACATAGTTCGCATGCCAGACACGAGACTCCCTAAGCAACTGCTCTATGTGGAGCTCCTTCATGGCAAACAAGCCAAAGGTGGGCAGCGGAAATGTTACAAGGACACCCTCAAAGCCTCCCTGATGCCTGGGAGACCATGGCCAAAGACCGCCCCAGGTGGAGAAAGTGCATTCGGGAGGACGTTGAGCTCTTGGAATCTCAATGCTGCGAGCGTGAAGAGGTCAGGCGCAGCGTGTGGTAAATCAGTCCCACCCCCCCCGCCTTTCCCCGATGAATATCTGTCCCACATGTGACAGGGTCTGTGGCTCTCGTGTTGGACTGTGCAGCCACCAAAGAACTCACTTTAGGAGTGGAAGCAAGTCTTCCTCGATTCCGAGGGACTGCCTATGATGATGATGACAGAAATATTTAGCGGTTCGGAGGTGTACTCACCGCATTTTCAGGGCCAATATTCTTTAACCCAGATGAGTTAAAGCACAGGCTAAAAGAAGTATCAACCTGTCCCTACACTTTCCTTACAGTGTGCTTCACCGCCCTGCTGCATTAATGTGTCATTTCCATTACCTCCTGCACAATCTATACCTATCCCTGTGGACATGTTCCTACTCAGAACTGGGTGTGACTGCCCAAACTAATTTCACTTAGGGTCAGCAAATCTTCAGCAAGCTGAGACAATTATTGTACTTTTTGGCCTGGATTTGAACTAAATGTCCCAGGGTTAAAAGGACAATATTGGAATTCCTTATTCCAGTTCCCCATAAAATTAAAATGTGAAATTTATACAGTAAAATAGTTGCTGAATAATAATGTTTAACCGACTTTTTGACCAACAGTTGGCCTACAAATTAAAGAGTATGTGCTGTTAATTTGTTTATTGTAAGCATACTGCACATATTGAATGCAAAACTGTATTTTGAACACTCAAATGAGAATTGCCCTTATGGTACATTTAATAAAACCAGATTCTATGGAAAGTAATGTTGGCCAATTTTACTTTTTTTTCCAAAACCATGATGAAATCCATCATAAAAAGCAGCAACCTGGAAGGACTCCCTCGGGAAAATTTAATATCCTTTGTTCCAGTATCAATCAATGGTACAGTATTGTGACCTATCTCCGACCTGCACCCCTTTCAAATGATAGGAGCCCCAATTTGTTGAATTTACCATCCTGCTTTAATAGCTGACTAATCTGTGTTCTGATATAACAATGATTCACTGGTAATATATTGTAAAGGGATATAATTGCAACACCTTAAAAATAAAAGTGGAGTAGACTGTGTTCGAAGAAAAATAAATGCCGTCCTTCAGGTGCATTGACAAGTGATATATTTGCACATAACATCCTGGATAATGCGGTCAGCGGTCAAGTAATGCACTCGCATTTATTACGCTTACAAGTGCCCACAGACTTTTCATGGGCTTTTGAATGGTAAATTATGGTAACCAGAGATCCTTTTCTGTGCGGTACCCTCTACAATGGATCTGTGCCGTGTGTGAGCAAGTAAAGCAACAGTATATCTCTTCAACCAATCAGGTTGAAGAATCCTCACTGAAATCCAAAGGCCTAGATATTAACAGGGACGAGTTGCATTGGTTTTGGGAGCAGAGTCCAGGTTTCTCAGCATGCCTTGGAGTTTTCACAGCATGCATTATTTCTCCTTGACAGGTGCCCCGCCTGGACTACAGCCTGATTGACAGGCATGGCATCCAGTCAGGCGGGAAGGACTCCGGAGCAGACCATAGGAGCAGGTAGATCTGATCCTCGACACCTGGGGGGGTCTGATCCCTGACACCTCGGGGATTTTCAATCCCGGGGATATCTGATCCCGATCCCACGGATCTTTGTATGGGGGGGTTCTGATGGGGGGGAATTTGGGGTGGCAGGGGATAGGGATAAGCATTCCTGTTGCTCCTGGCCCAGAAGCAGTGCTGTAAAGGCACTTGCCTCCTCCTCAAAGCTGTACACGCCACCCTTGACATGTCAGGTTTCCCGAAGCCTGAGAAACCCGGCCGGCTACTGTTAAACCTGCAAAACAGATTAAATCAAAGGCTCCCAGCCTCATTAACATATTTAAATGACCAACCCCTGTCCTAGGATCAGGTTAGCTGCCTGTCCTTTGTCCTGCCTCCTTAAACCCGGAAGTGGGTGGGCTAGAGGTGGGTTAGGGTCGGGTTTGAGATTTTTAAGATTCTAACATCTGACCCGACCCCAATCCACCTGTTTTTGATGTTTAAAATTCAGCCCGCAGAGTCTAAACCAGGAAGTAAAAATTAGAATATTTAATTCAATTTATAATCATGTACATAAAGCGAAATAAAGTGAGCGAAAGAAAGAAAGGATAAAGAGAGAGCGATAAGAGACAGAATGAAAAACTAAAAAAAAAAATTGTATTTTTAATTTTTTTAAATCTCCAACAGTAATTAAAATCCAAAGGAATACGACTTCACACTGGCAAAAGTAAATTTTCAGTGCCTGAGAGGTTGTTTGGCAGCAATTAAGACTTATCACACCATTAATACTTCACTTACATCTGAATGGACCAGCTCTAACCTTTTCTGGCGTGTTTAGTGGGTAAGTGCAGCAACTTCATGCCCTTCATGTATATTAATGCCGACTCTCTTGGCAGGGCACTGGTATAGTGCAGCTTGTGGAGAAGCGGGGCAAATCAGCAGAAACTTCCTCATTTCCACGTTTAACGGCGCATATGCAGATGCTGGAAGTTGCTGTCCGATTTAGTCCATAATAACGGGGAGCGCTAATAGCTTCACCGTTATTCGTAATGCAAAATCCGGGCCAATATGTTTTCATTGAATCATATGATACAGCACAGAAGGAGGCCATTCGGTCCATCATGCTGTGTCAGCTCTTTGGTAGAGCTATCCAATTTGTCTCACTCCCTGCTTTTTTCCCCATAGCCCTGTTTTACATTGGGTCATTTTGCCCAGTTAATTTTTTAGCAAAGTCATTATTCAGCCATACCGCACATGAAATTAAACGTATTTATTTAAATAAACAGGAACTACTATATGTTGATCACATTGCCTGTGCCAGCTATTGGTTTAATGTGTATTGAAGAAGAGCATTAGCACTGTAACTTAAATTACAAATATTTGATGCTTCAAAATATACAATGCAACATCTTGTGTAAGAGTATAAACCTACTTCATTCATGGAGGAAGATTTCTTCTGTGCTCCATGTAACAAAACTGTAAGCTCATTTATTATGAGCTAGTTAATAATTTTGTTACACATAATTCAAAGAGGAAATCTCCCCTCCCCCATTACCTAAAATGCTAATTTACTAATTTTGTTTTCCATTTTGCATAGTAGAGCTATTTATACACATGATTGACAGTTGTCCTTTTCCTATAAGCAAAAGAAGCATTAAATCTCAGCCTTTAGCAAATTCTTTTCAGATATTTCATCCTAGTAGGAACCAGGATTAGTTAAGTGCCGGATTTCTGCTGAGGATCACGACCCTATTTTGTTTGGCAGGTCATCACTAATGGAGAATCCTGCCGAACTTTGTGGTCACGGCATTCCAATATCTCACGGAGGATAGTATGCAGGGGAATTGGAGTAAAATGTACTGGGAAGGAACTTTCAATCCCCCTTCTATTTCTTTAGCTACCTTTGGTTATTCATTTATAAACAAGCAAATAGGTAATAGTGGACTGCTTTCAGTAGCCAATAAAATATTTTTTTTCAGTGATCAACTTGTCTTCTAATGCATATTTCAGTATTTTTAAATATGACATGTCAAACTTTTAATACTATCTGAATGTTCGTTTATTGTGTGATTTTTCAAACAAACTATAATTTTTCTTGAAGTAATTAGTTTTCAGTCAAGGTAGTGTTTATAAAAATGTAGCCACTTGGATGTCAGCTCTGAATCAATTTAAACCGCATTTTTATATAATCCAGTTTCTGGCAGATTTTATTTATGTATTGTGACTAGCACAACATGGTGAAGTTCAGTAGCAGTACAAATCATTTTATAATTTGCGATTGTATGTATATTTTAATGCTGTTTTCTAGCTACTGAAACATTACAAAAGGATTTGGTTTCTTTAAAGAAAATGCATGAAGAATAATGGTTGTACAAGAGTTTTGCAAGGTAGTAATCTCATTGGGTGGTCTAGATTATGTTATAAACAGTGAGCGGTTTATTACCATCATCTAAACTGTGAAGTGAGATTGCTGTCTTGAAACCAGTCCCATATATCTTTTTAAATACATCCTATCTAGTTGTATCTATCATATTAAAAAGCATCTACATATGTGCACATATTCTATCACATTTCAGGCATTACACACTCTTTAATTCAAATGTCTATGTCACACTTTTGAAAAAATATATAATGAAACACAAGCAATCATTTGAAAAACACCTCTGCACAATCACAAAATACCAGATGCATAAAATCTTCAGGTTCTTAATTGATCCTCCCATAAACAAAGCCAGATTCCTCATCTCCAGAAATTAACCTCTGAACAGACTCACCCAATCTATTAGAATCTTATAAACCAATGCCACCAGACCCCAAACCATCCAAAGCTGACAGACCCTTGCCATTCCTCCTCCCATTCTTCACAGACTCCCAGGAATCCATCAGCTTTTTAAATTTGTTGTTGGGACATAGGCATCACTAGCAAGGCCATCATTTATTGCCCATCCATAGTTGCCCTTGAGAAGCTGGTGGTGAACTGACTTCTTGAATTGCTGCAGTCAGTGTGGTGCAGGTGCTCCCACGTTGCTGTTGGAGGAAGTTCCAGGATTTTGACTCAGCGACGATGAAGGAACGGTAATGTATGTCCAAGTCAGGATGGTGTTTGACTTGGAGGTGATGGTGTTCCCATGCACCTGCTGCCCTGTGTCTCTTTGAGTTATGGATGTCACGTGTTTGGGAGGTGCTGCCAAAGAAGCTTTGGCGAGTTGCTGCAGTACATCCTGTACCTCAGTACACTGGCGGTAGAGGAAATGCATGTTTAAGTTAGTGGGTGAAGTGCTGATCAAGTGGACTGCTTTGTCCTGGATGGTATGAACCTTCTTGAGTGTTGCATATCTATCCATCGTGGAAAGTGGAGAGTATTCCATCACATTCTCTGGGATCTATTGCCATTTGCCTTTGAATTTTAGGCCCCGTATAGGCTCACAGAGGAACCTGTGCTTAGCAGACATAGTTTTGGTCTCTCCTCACATGGTGGGTGATATTGAAGCTTTGGAAAGGATGCAGAGAAGAACCACCAGACTAATTCCAAGTCTAAAGCATCTTAGTTATAAAGATAGGCTAAAAGAGTTGGGGCTGTACACCTTAAAGAAGCATAGACTCAGGGGGGGTTTTGATTGAGGTTTGTAAGATAATGAAGGGAATAAACGGTGTTCCAGCTGACAGTTTATTTCAATTAAATAAGTTAGGGAGGACCAGGGGTCACAAATTTAAGTTGTATAAGGCTAGATCTAGGTTAGACGTCAGGAGGTGTTTCTTTTCCCAGAGAATAGTAGACCTCTGGAACAGGCTGCCATCTCATGTGGTGGACACAGACTCGCTGGATTTCTTCAAGCAAGAGCTGGATTTGTTCCTGGCTGGGGCAGCGATCACCTCTTACAGAAAGTAGGTACTGCAAGGAATTCAGCACTTGAGTGATCTCCTGGACTCGTTTTGATCGCCTAGATGGGTTGGAGAGGAATTTGCCAGATTTATTTTTTCCCCAAATTAGCCTGGGTTTTTAAATCTTTTTTTGCCTCTCCCAGGAGATTGATTGTTTTCGGGTTGGGGTGGAGTGTATATATTGTGAAACATAAGGTATCACAATTGTGTGGGACAGGCTCGTTGGACCAGAGGGTCTTTACCTACTTGTCATTGTTCGTATCTGTCAGGAGCTTTGGCAATATTCACAGAGCCAGAGAGGTTCACAAATACCCCCAAAGACCTGCCATGATGTATGAAGAACGGACAGAGAAGTACCTGTCACCTCACTCCCCAAGTGCAATTTGCTGCGTAGCCTTAAAGGGTTGGAAATCCATTGGATCTGGGTTCCTGAACAAATTTCGAATTGCCCCCAAAAAGCACAAAAACTATCGCACAATTTCTGAGTATGTATCTTTTTATTTGAACGGTAGCTTGCCAAGACACTGCGATGTTTACGATGGAAGCAAGGATTGCTGATTTCTCTTTTATTTAAGATTTCATCTTTTCTTTTGTCATGATGTGAGGGCCCGGGGGTGAGCAAATACATATATGCTATCTCGATTTGACATTGAAGTGCTTGCCTTTGTCTATAACAGTGCCTTATCAGATTCCGAGTGGTAGAGTTGACATCTCAGGCTTGTGAAATATTAATTTATTTAATGGTCACCCCCCATCAAACTATTGCAGTGCCCATCAAGGGGATTCAACACCAATCTAGGTGTCAAAATCAAGCAGTTCGCACTCTCCCTGCAGCAAGGTATACAATTGATTAAACACTTGCTTCCTGCCTGTTGAGAGGAATATATGGCTTCATCAAATAAATTTGCTTAGTGAGGAAAATACTCTTTTGATATGAGGAGTGAGAAGCTTTCTAGACCAGGCATAATTGCTGCAGTCTTGGGCTTAGACTTGATATTTTAACCCGAGCTATTATTCCACAGTCCTATATGTGCATAATTTTCCAGCAGCATATCAGTTGGATTGTCTCCGTGCAAGTGGAAGGGTTTCTGAAGTATCCAAATGAATTGAAAATAAGTTTCAGAATGGATTTTTCTGGTAAAGTTTCACATTTGCTGTCAACTGTTTATTTTTCTGTTAAAAGAGAGCACATGTCAGAGACAGACAGCCAGCTTGAGAGAGAGGGAAAAGGCTTTGCCACTACCTGTATTTTATTTTATTAAAACTGAAAAAACGTCTTCTTTATAGACAGATATTTAGAATTTGAAACAATGATTATTCAAAGAAAATGCATCTCTTTTTCTCAGCATCTTTCCTCGTGCTGTATTTTTTCCAAAATAAAAAGCAAATTGTAATCAAAAAGGCTTTTCAGGTAAACATTACACAAATACAAAACCTAACTGTTGGCAGCCATGTCTTCTTTCTACTTTCTAATCAAAAATAATGTAGATGCTTCAGAATGACAAGACTTAATTTTAGGCAAGCCCTGATTTGTTTATGCCTTTAAATCAAAAAGAAATTCTAATTATTGCAATCTGTTAGCTATTTATTTATCTCATCTCATCATAGGTAGTCCCTCGGAATCGAGGAAGACTTGCTTCCACTCCTAAAGTGAGTCCTTTGGTGGCTGATCAGTCCAATGCGAAAGCCACAGACCCTGTCACAGGTGGGACAGATATTCGTCGGGGGAAAGGGGGGTGGGACTGATTTGCCGCACGCTCCTTCCGCTGCCTGCACCTGACCTCTTCACGCTCGCGGCGTTGAGATTCGAAGAGCTCAACACCCTGCCGGATGCACTTTCTCCGCCGAGGGCGGTCTTCGGCCAGGGACTCCCAGGTGTCAGTGGTGATGTCACACTTTACCAGGGAGACTTTGAGGGTGTCCTTGTAACGTTTCCGCTGCCCACCTTTGGCTCGTTTGCCGTCAACGAGCTCCGCATAGAGCAATTGCTTAGGGAGCCTCGTGTCTGGCATGCGAACCATGTGGCCTGCCCAGCGAAGCTGATCGAGTGTGGTCAGTGCTTCAATGCTTTGGATGTTAGCCTGGGTGAGGACACTGATTTTTGGTGCGCCTGTCCTCCCAGGGGATTTGCACGATCAAGTGGCAGTGGGTAAGGGGAAAATAAGTGGAGGGAATATAGAAAAGGAATTGGACCTGAAAAATTCAGCAGATAAGATGGATGGGGCCAGTTTACAACTCCCTACCACTCTGCGTTCATCAGGAATGGTGCAGTAGTCGGATGAAAATTATAAAACACAATCGCCCAATTCGCCCCTGGAACCCGCCTCGAGGAAATGGAGCGCATAAAATTACGCCCCAATTTCTCTGAGGGAATTTCATCCCCATAGAATCATAGAATGGTTGCAAACACAGAAGGGGGCCATAAGGCCCGTCAAACCCTTGCCGGCTCTTTGCAAGAGTATTTCAGCTAGTCCCCTCCCCACGGCCTTTTCCCCGTAGCCCTGCAATTTCGTTCCTTCAGGTACTTATCCAATTCCCTTTTGAAAGCTACAGTTGAGTCTGTCTCCATCACCTTTTCAGGCAGTGCATTCCAGATCCTAACCACTCGCTGCGCTAAATAGTTTTTCCTCATATCACCTTTGGTTCTTTTGCCAATCACCTTAAATCTGTGCCCTCTGGTTCTCAACTCTTCCGCCAATGGGAACAGTTTCTCTCTATCTACTCTTTCCAGACCCCTCATGATTTTGAATACCTCTATCAAATCTCCTCTCAACCTTCTCTTCTCTAAGGAGAACAACCCCAGTTTCTCCAGTCTATCCACATAAGTGAAGCCGCTCATCCCTGGTATCATTCTCGTAAATCTTTTCTGCACCCCCTGTGAGGTCTTCATATCCTTCCCAATGTGTGATGCCCAGAATTGGACACAATACTCCAGTTGAGGCCAAACCAGTGTTTTATAAAGGTTCATCATTCATCATAGATTTAAAGTAGTTGGTTGAAGGATTAGAGGGGAGATGAGGATACATTTCTTCACCCAGAGGGTGACAGGAGTCTGGAACTCACTGCCTGAAAGTGTGGTAGAGGCAGAAACCCTCATCACATTTAAAAGGTACTTGGATGTGAACTTAAAGAGCCGTAACCTATAGGGCTACAGACCTAATGCTGGAAGGTGGGATTAGGCTAGGTAACTCTTTTTCGACCGGCATGGACACGATGGGCTGAATGGCCTCCTTCTGTGTCGTTATTTTTCTATGATCATAACTTCCATGCTTTTGTACTCTATACCTCTATTTATGTAGCCCAGTATCCCGTATGCTTTTTTAACCGCTTTCTCAACCTGCCCTGCCACCTTCAACGATTTGTGCACATATGCCCCATGGTCTCTCTGTTCCTGCACCCCCTTTAGAATTATACGCTTTAGTTTATATTGCCTTTCCTCGTTCTTCCTACCAAAATGTATCACCGCACTTTTCTGCTTTAAATTTCATCTGCCACGTGTCCACCCTTTTCACCAGCCTGTCTATGTTTTCCTGAAGTCTATCACGACACTTTCAAGTTTTGTCTCATCTGCAGATTTTGAAATTGTGCCCTGTCCGCCCAAGACCATTCATTAATATATATCAAGAAAAGCGTGGTCCTAGTACTGACCCCTGGGGAGCACCACTGTATATTGTTTCCTGTCACTTAGCCAATTTGGTATCCATGCTGCCACTGTCCTTTTTATTCCATGGGCTTCAACGTTGCTGGCAAGCCTATTATGTGGCACTTTATCAAACGCCTTTTGGAAGCCCATGTGCACCACGTCAACCACATTGCCTTCATCAACCCTCCCTGTTACCTCATCAAAAAACTCAATCAAAGTTAGTTAAACACAATTTGCCTTTAACAAATCCATGCTGGCTTTCTTTAATTAATCATCACTTGTCCAAGTGACTGTTAACTTTGTCCCTGGTTATTGTTTCCAAAAGCTTCCCCACTACCGAGGTTCAACTGACTAGCCTGTAGTTGCTGGGTTTATCCTTAAACCCTTTTTTGAACAAGGGTGCAACATTTGCAACTCTCCAGTCCTCTGGCACCACCCCCATATCTAAGGAGGATTGGAAGATCATAATCTTCCGAGTACCTCGCGATTTCCTCCTTAACCTCCCTCAGCATCCTAGGATGCATCCCATCTGGTCCTGATGACTTATCAACTTTAAGACAGCCTTTCTGGTACCACCTCTTTATCAATTTGTTTCCCATCCAGTATCTCCACTACCCCCCTCTTTCACTATGACTTTGACAGCATCTTCTTCCTTGGTGAAAGCAGATGCAAAGTACTCATTTAGTACCTCAGCCATGCCCTCTGCTCCATGCATAGGTCTCATTTTTGTCCCTAATTGACCCACCCCTCCTCTTACTACCTGTTTATTATTTATATGCCCATAGAAGACTTTTGAATTACCTTTTATGTTATATCACACCTGCACCTGATTGGCTCAAGTTTCTTATTCATAAAACAGTGTCAAAACACAACCGGACAACATTTCAGTCAAACGTGGGGGAAAATGGGTTGGTAAACCTCCAGTGGACAATTACTAAAATGGTTGACAGCAACTTGAATGACCACTCAGCAACACCTACCAGTTCAAAATATTTTTCTAATTTCTTCTTTCACCCAGCTGACTACACACCAATAAAAAATCCAAATTCTAACATAGCATGTAAGAACAAATCATTTGCAAAAAAAAAATCAACTTACCCATAAAATTATTCAACTCATTTGGAAATGCGGTATTAAGTTTTTCTTCCAAGTTCAGGTGCCTGGAACCTGACTGACTCTGAAGCTATTGTCTTAGTGTGCCCACTTTCTGCCAATGCCACAAAAAGTGAGCTTTTTTTTAAAGCTCTACGGGCTAGACTTTCCTCTTTATTTTTGGCGGTTTTCTCGGCGGTACAGCTCTTTTTCAGCGGAAAAGCACCCAGCGACAGTTTCCTCTTCATTTTTTAAAGTGATCCGCCGACATTTTCAAAATACCGCTGGGGAGCAGACCGCCCACGTGCACCTGCGTGCACTGCCGAGAAAACCACCACGGTCCAAGCTTTGCTTCAGCGGGGACCCATACGTAAGATTAAAAAAAACGTCCACGAAAAGCTGCCGGAAACAGGGCAATAGGTGAGCACCCTGCAAAGAAAGGTAAGTTAAAGGTTTTTTTTATAATTATTTTAAAATTCTTTCATGACGATTAAGTTCAAAAGCGTCGAATGTTTTCTAAATTTTTATTTTTTGTTTCATTGAAAAAATATTTTTTGAGTTTTCCTCCTCCACAGCCACAACCACAGCCTCGGTCTAAATTTTGAGTACTTACCATCCATTCTGGCCATTTTGCCAAGTTTTGTGTTTAACCGCTGGGAATCTACGTGTAAGATCCATTTTCTCGCCAGGCGGTATGTTTTTCCGTTTTTTATGGAACTTTTCGCCACTGTTATTTGAAGAATCTTAGCGGTCTTTTTGGGCAGCAACCTGGCGGTGGGGGGCTTTAGGGAAAGTCTCGCCATATATGTATTGTTCATCCTTGCAAGCGTGGGTTGTTGCCCTGCTGCTCCCCTGCCCTGCTGCTCCAGGCAGTGCTGAGGGAGTGCTGCACTGTCGGAGGTGCCGTCTTTCGGATGAGACGTTAAACTGAGGCCCTGTTTGCTCTCAGGTGGACGTAAAAGATCCCATGGCACTATTTCGAAGAAGAGCAGGGGAGTTATCCCCAGTGTCCTGGCCAATATTTACCCCTCAATCAACATAACAAAAACAGATCATCTGGTCATTATCACATTGCTGTTTGTGGGAACTTTCTGTTCGCAAATTGGCTGCCGCTTTTACAACAGTGACTACACTCCAAAAGTACTTCATTGGCTGTAAAGATGTCCGATGGTTGTGAAAGGTACTATGTAAATGTAAGTCTTTCTTTTACCTGCACTGTGCCCATTTCCAGCCAGTTGGGCTTTCCATGGCTTGTAAAACCCACCTTGTAAGTCCAAAATTATTCTTTCAAAATTTGGCTCTGCTGTTGCTTTTGACAACCCTAAAACCAATTGAAGTGACAAATATAGTAGAAATGCCAAACACAGCAGAGAAAAATGGCTTCCGGCCAGGAAGTTGGGTTGGGGCAGTGACTCCCTGCCAAATTGCTCTGCCGCCCGCTTACCCTTACAATCCTTTTAGTCTGTTGCTTGCTTATGCACTTGCCCCAATTGTTTCCTAACCTGTCTGCATGCTTGTCCGCTGGGTGCATGGTCTATCCAACTCTGACCATATTACTATCGGCAGTAGATGTTATCCTCCAATAGGCCGAACGTGATTAAAGCATCTGCCTATGGTCTGAAGTTCTAACCAACTCTCTGTCCTCGTGCAAGTCTGTGATTCCCTAGATGATGAGTTCTTAATCTCTGCCATTCCATCAGGAGAAGGCAGTGGCCAGTCATTCTTTCAAAGTGAAGTTGATGAATTGACTTAATCTGCTCTCATGTGTCTTCTAGCAGCTGGTTGTAGAGCCGCATAGCTGGCAGCGTATCAGTTGCCTGCTCTCTCAGACTGAGTTGCTACATGGCAAGGGAATGTCATAAGTCAGAAGGTAATTTTCATGTATTTATTTTTGTTTGAAGGAGCACTGGATAAGGCTGGAATAATTCCCCCTCATGTCTGGAGAAATACACAGTCATCCATTTGCTTTAAAGTAACCCATGATGTATTATATAATAATCCCTTTTAAGTGGAAAGGTATTCCATTCGCCAGTATTGATATCCTTCACTTTGAAGGCAAAAATGCATCAAAACTGCAAATGTAAAATCCCTTTTATTGATTTTAATATACCTGACCATTGTAATAATTGATGGCACATCTGATTATACTTGATAAGTTCTACAGTTTTGCAGCATAACTTTCTGATGCAACATGTTCCATTATTTAGGAACTTTCTTGCAAGAAGCAATGTTCTTTCAGTGTAACTGACATGACAAAAGTTCCATTTATCCAGGTTAAAAAGTGGGTTTTTTACTGAAAATTGACACTCGGGACTTGCAAATTTGTGTAAATAATCTGCGGTAATCAAATGTATATTGTTCTGGATATGTGGTTAGCTGTCCCTTATCTACAATAATATCACAGAATGTGCAAAATATGTCCATCAGACAGTGCAAGGGATTGTGATGTCCTGCATTTTGTTAGAAAGTCAACAATAACATATGTTAAAAACGAGTAAATCCCCTGTTGTGTTGCTCATACGTAGTCCGGGATTTGGAACATGGGGGGATCTCCACACGATGGATGGAGATGGGGTGGGGGTGCGGGGCAGGGTTAAAGTTTTAAAAATCTGACACCTAACCCCAACACGCCTTGAACATGCCCATTTCCGGTTTTAATGGAGGCAGGCTAGGGAAGTGGGCGACTAAGCTGCTCTCGAGAGGTGGGTTAATCATTTAAGTATGTTAATGAGGCTGTGTGGCTCAGATTTTAGCAGCCATTTATATTTAACGGCTGTGGACCAGGTTTTCCAGGATTTGGGAAACCCAGCAATTGAAGGGAGGTGAGAGCTGCTGGATCCAGCAGTTAACATGCCTTTCCAGCACTGCTTGTAGGCCAGGAGGAAGAGTAGTGCTTTCTCCCCGGAACCCCAAGCTCACCTGCTTCCCTCCCCGCGATCATTTCAAACCCCCTACCCACGATTTCTGCCCTAACCCAGGATCTTCCCTAACACACGATCCTCTCACCTGATCCACAATCACTCCCCAACCCATGAGCGATGTCTTCCTCCCCGTGATGTTTTCAACCAGCCCCACTCCCCCATGATCACTTCAACCGCTCCCCCAACCCACAATCTCCCCACCTGACGCACGATCACACGCCCCCCCACCCTACGATCCCCCTCTCCCCCCATCCACATGCGATGTCTTCCTTCCTTCGATGTCTTCAACCATGCCACCGCCCCTCCCCATCCCCCCCGCGCCCCGCGTGATCACTTCAACCCTTCGACCCACGATCTCCCTCCCTCAGTCTGTACAATGGAAAATGTTTAAAATTCAATTGGTAAATGTATGGGTAAGTTCAGTGACTTTTTTTTTTAGAAGTGTGTACATTTTTATGTTATAATTGTTATTTTTACTTCTATGGACTGATCTGAGTGAAGAAAGAAAATGACAGCTGAAAGTAATATGGGAAATATTTACTTTTTATTCTTTAGTTCATTTTATGATATCTACTGGTTCCAAATGACTGGGTTTGTAACGGGTTGGTCAGGTGGCGCTTGCTCTTACTTGATTGGTAGCTTTTCCATCTGTCTAGTGAATTAAAGTCTTTTTTGGTTTGTTTGTGTTCAGTCAATGGGATATTTGAGCCAATCAGTACAATTAATTTGCAGAGAGTTATTATTTCAGCAATTGTGTGCTGGATTTTACTCGACTATTCTGCATGATAGCTGTGGAAAAATGGGCCAAAATTGGCAGCAAGGACTACCGCTGCCACATCGGCTGATTTTAAGTTCCTTCCTCTCGCCCCTACAAGGACTGTATCTTGCCGCTCCTTCCCTGCATGCAAATACCAGCGAGGGTATGTGGCCTGGTTTTCCAGCCCAATTCCTTGTTGTCCGCATTCCCTAGCATTGCCAGGTGAACCTCGGCGCTAGTCTTTGAGGTACGAGCGGGAAGGTCTGGAAGTCCTTGATGAAAGCAGAGAGCCTTGTAGTGATTTCCTCTTCCCGCCCTCCCTCAGTGCTTATCTGCCAAAGGTCTTGGTCTTGTCGGAGCCTTTAGTATATTTGTTGGTCTTTGGGATTCTTCTGCCAGCTTTAATGCGGTACTCCCTGTTATGATGCTGCAGCAGTGGTTCCTTTCCCTTGGCCAGCTCCCACTTGCAAGCAGGAATCCTTTCAGAAGCCTGCCATGAATGCTTAATGGCCTCCAACCCAGGAAGTTGGACTGGGCTCAGGATGGCAGACATAGGTCATGCCCTGACCTTGTAGGGTCAGAAAGAAGGAAATTTGGCCCATGGTATAATGCTCCAGATACCTCATTGATGCAAACTTTTCACTTGCATAGTATCTGCTGTGTACAATGTTATTCAGTGATGTCAGAGTGTCTTTCTCTTTCTCACACACAAACACAATTAAATATTGTATCCATTTTAAGTTACTGGTAATAGACATTGCTTTATTACAGAATAATATTCTCTCAAGTATTTGTTCTTGTGACTGTTTTAATAGACCATTTAATAAGATAAATTAAACATCCACAAATCAGTCATTTTTCAAAATGTAACCTTTATCAAATAACTCCTAACTTGACATTTTAAATATTCATTATAACTCTGATGTGCTCCCTGATGGATGATGGTTAAAGGCATGCCTCAAAGAATGATTGTAAATCATTGACAATTCCTAAATTCAAAAATGGTACCACACTAACAAATCATCCTGTAGTCAGTAAGTCTGTGGAATTGTCAATTTTTCCAAACTTTAGGGGATCCTTAAGGGGGAGAGGTGTGTTCTTATTGTGATCCTTGAAGTAACTGGTAGATCTGTCATGGAGTTGATCATGAATGGTCCAGAGCCTCGAGTGATCTGTGAGAAAAATGCTATCCATTGTTGAGAGACCTGAGGTAGTGAAAGTAGAGAAGCATGTTCCTGAGTAGAAGCTAAGGAAATATTAGCCCTAGCTGAGGAACATTTGTATGGTGATCTCAGATTTCCTACCATGAAAAGAAGGATGCAAGCAGAGCATCAAATTCACATGAAGAGTCTGCAAAGCCACTCTGAATTATGCAGCACATGGCAGGGTTGCTGGCAGCACCCAGTGCCCTCCTTGTGGCAACATCAGAGAGAGCTTCTCAACAAAGCAGAAAGCCAGGAGCAAGTGACAGCTGCAGGAATCTCTGCTTACATCCCACAGAACGCAGGCTTGGAGGCAAGTCATCACTTCCAATGTACAGACTTTGATTGGTGACATTCAGCACTTGGATGACGGATTAGAGAAAGCAATATCTCCCAGATTCTGAGATCTCCAGAGCATATTTGCAGAGGATTTGTGGTACATTTGGGATACACTCATGGGGATATCAGTAATTCCATAAAGTCTGTTTTCCTACTTGGTCAATGGCAACCAATATCATGACCCCATGTCTAGTGAAGAGCAAGAGATGGCTCCGAGGGTTCTGTTTTCCATCAGGACAGCAGTAGTAGTGGTTTCTCGGCTCAGCCCCCTCAGATGCTCTCACAGGTGGAATAAAGTCAATAAGCCAAGACTGGAGATTACAAGCCTGGTCTGGTATGTGTCCATCCCAGGACTCAATGACACTGAGAGAATGGTTATCTCCGTTCCAAGAGGCTTATAGCCACTTTGAGTAGCTGTCCACATCTCAGAACCTAAGCCTTAGGTGGCACTTAGAAGATTAGAATAGGATTGAGGAGAAATTGAAAATGTAGTGCACACTGGTGAGTCTCATTGACTTCTCAATTATAAAGTATCAGAACCTTTGCAAGATTTTTGTTGTGAGAAATGTTGTTATGAAGTTCATGATTTTTCTGTTGAAAACAGAAAGTTGCACTGAAAGTGAAACAATGACCCTGAAATTCCGATGTCCTAGGTGCGTCCGAAGTTTCTATGCTGAAAACCGGCTTTTGTGAGATCGTAGCTGTTATGCTCGTAATAAATGGTCAGACCGAATACAGTATGTAATGAGCAAGTGTGACCTCAGCTCCTTTATTGTGGTTCCAGAGTGCAGGTACCTTGTGAGTGGCCTGCTTATATACTGTACTCCCAAGGGATGCATGATCCCTTGGGACTCCGACAGGTTGGCCCTTTGGTGGACAGGTGTGATGCAGGTTACAAGGTTACAAGGGGTTACATACATAACAGTAGCCAGATCGGGAACGAGGACATTTGTATATGCAAATTTGCGATATTTATGCATACAAATGTCCTCAAAAATCTTGCATCTGAAAAACTAGGCGCATAGCCTACTTTTACAGGCACAAGTGTTTTAAAATATACAAAAACATATAAAAATAAAGTTATGAAAACATATTTTATTGTTAAAAACCCTCTCCACAATGGTAAGCTTATTTTAAGGCATAATTAAAAAAACTTTTTTAAAAATCGGGAAAATATTTTTTTTATAAGACAATAACTTTAATTTAAATGAATCTTAAATATGTAGTGTATATTTTCTATTTTTTATTAGTGTTTTGGGTGTTTGGGGGGTTTCTCATTCATAGTAATAGAAGTTTCGAAACTCCTATTACTATGAATGAGAATATACTATAACTGATTGGCTGCCCAGAGCCATGTGACTCCAGCTCCAGGCCTGCGCACGTCCCGATATGCACACGCTGCGATGCGCAGCAAGAGGAGGCCTGTGCATCGGAAAGTCGAGCGGGCGCACCACCTTCAGGTAGGTGCATATTTTTTTCTCTAAAATCTAGTCGAACACCAGCGGGAAGGAGAAAGCGGAATTTCTGGGCCAATATGTTTGTACTTGAAGACTTCATAGGGCTTCAGCTTTTCATAATGAATGGTGTATTCTGAAGAGTTGTAGATTTGAATTATGTGGAGCATCCTGGATATTGCAGGTGTTAATCACCTGATCAGATGTTACTGATGAATTTGACTCATAGCTCTCTTCAGAAGCTGTCTGTGACCCTGCTGTTCCTCTCCATGTCCGAATTCCATCCACTGTCTCGGGCTCAGCTCCTGATTATCATTCTTCCTCAGGAATCTCAAATTCCAGGACTTTCTAAAGAGCAGCCCACCACAATATGAGACAATATTAGGACCACACTGGAAGGAGCCCCAGACTTATCCAAGCATCTGAATCCCCCTTTCACTTTGGCCATGGCCTGTTCAGTTTTAATTCACGTGCAGATGTGAGATCATTGAAATGTTCATCCACTTTACTGGCCGTCCTTCTCAGTGGTGTCGTAGTATTGGATACCCTTTGTCTCCAAGAAGGCACCCAGGATCTTTCCTTTGATTCTGACCGAATGAAAGTTCACTGAGCTGCCAAAGGATGAATGAATCACGGCAGCTTCCTGCATGCTGGACATTAACGTGCAGAAACCTGTGCCTATATGTTGTACACTAATTGGACATTAAGGAGTGAAATTCCTTGTGGTTGACATAATGGTGTGAGTTGACAATAGGGGCTCATGTGGTCACACAGCGATCTGTTGAAAATTTTCACATTAATAAACTGGGATGCCCTGCCAAATAGGGCATTAATGGTTTGTCTTATGGAAAAATGGACAGTAAGCTGACTCACCTGCCTGAAATCGCCTTTGCCCCTTGGAATGAGCATGGGCAAAAGAATTAGGTGCAGTAGTGACTTTCAGAGCCACTATTTTGTTTCTTTGGAAAGTTTTCAAATTTCCTATAGGATGATACAAAGATCTTCAAGGGCTTCTGGAGGGAGCAGCAGCCTTCTTACGCACAACTAGAGATATATTCAAACACAGACCTTCTGTGTTTGTACACCCTGGCAGCTGGGTATTTGTGGGATAGCCTGGATATCCTATAGTGCTCTCTTAAAAGCTTGACCTCTCGGACTCACTGATAGTCTTTCTCCTTCAGCATATCTATCATACAGAGGAGTGTCCCCATTGGGAAACCCATACTGCAGCCCAAAAGTGTATTTTAGGGCCAAAAAGCTGCGGATGCTGGGACAATTGGAGCTTTCAAGATTGGGATTGATAGATTCTTGTTAGGTAGGGTGTCGAGGGATATGGAGCTAAGGCGGGTAAGTGGAATTGAGGTACAGATCAGCCAGGATCTAATTGAATGGCGGAACAGGCTCCACAGTGCTAAATGGCCTATTCCTGTTCCTATGTTTTTTTTATTCGTTCATGGGATTTGAGTGTCATGTCAAGGCCAGCATTTATTGCCCATCCCTAATTGCCCTTGAGCAGGTGGTAGTGAACCATCTTCTTGAACCGCTACAGTCCTTGAGTTGAAGATACTCCCACAGTGCTGTTAGAGAGGGAATTCCAGGATTTTGACCCAGCAACAATGAAGGAATCGTGATATATTTCCAAATCAGGATGGTGTGTGACTTGGAGGGGAACTTGCAAGTGATGGTGTTCCCATGCACCTGCTGCCCTTGTCATGGATGAAGTCACAAGTTTGGGAAGTGCTGCTGAAGAAGCCTTGGTGAGTTGCTGTTGTGCATCTTGAGGATGATACACGCTGCAGTTACGGTGCGCCAGTGGTGGAGGGAGTGAATGTTTAAGGTGGTGGATGGGGTGCCAATCAAGCGGGCTGCTTTGTCCTGGATAGTGTCGAGCTTCTTGAGTGTTGTTGGAGCTGCACTCATCCAGGCAAGTGAAGAGTATTCCACCGCAATCCTGACTTGTGCCTTGTAGATGGTGGAAAGGCTTTGGGGAGTCAGGAGGTGAGACACTCGCTGCAGCATACCCAGCCTCTGACCTGCTCTTGTAGCCACAGTATTTATGTGGCTGGTCCAGTTAAGCTTCTGGTCAATGGTAACCCCCCTAGGATGTTGATGGTGGGGGATTTCCTGATGGTGAATATCAAGGGATGGTGGTTAGACTCTCGCTGGTTGGAGATAGTCATTGCCTGGGGCTTGTGTGGTGCAAATGTTACTTGCTACTTATCAGCCCAAGCCTGAATGTCATTCAGTTCTTGCTGCATTTGGGCATCGACTGCTCATTATCTGACGAGTTCCAGATGAAACTGAACACTGTACAATCATCAGCGAACATCCCCACGTCTAACCTTATGATGGAGGGAAGGTCATTGATGAAGCAGCTGAAGATGGTTGGGCCTAGGACACTGCCCTGAGGAACTCCTGCAATGCTGTCCTGGGGCTGAATTCCTAAATTATGACAGTAATATACAGTAGGTTCAAAGAATTGTGTTTGTGTATGTCTATGTATATGTGTTTTTATATCTCTTAGTAAATACATATGTATTTAGGATTAAATAAGAGAGAGGTGCCTCTTCCTTATTTCTTCTGCAAGGATAATATAATTGAGAAAGAACTGCATGGGAGCACCATAGACAGCATTCAAATGGAAAACAATATGAAAGGATGGCATGGTGTACTCTTAAAGGGGTATGCCTGTGAAAAACATCCTTGTGTGCCCTATGGTAATATCATTGAATATCATTGTTAAGTGAACATCTGAACATTAAGGACTACTACATCTACAACACTTCCCTATTTATTTGCTGTAACAGGTTTTTCTTGCAAGAATGGACTAAATTGAAAAAATATTTTTCTGACAGCTGATATAAAACAGCAGTATTTTAAAGAAAAAATGACATTTACATCCGGATCAGGAAAATCTTTGTGTTGTTCATACAGGTAACTGCTAAAGTTTTGAATTGATGAGTGTCATTCATACACAGGTGCCTGAATTAGGTGGCATATAACAGCGCTGGATGAGTGAGTGGGCTAATGATCAACATCTTAGGCACAAAGTTATCAACACACTCCAGGTTGAAATCTTGCTGCTCTTGGGGGTTTTTTTAAGTGTCAACTTGACTTAGCTGACAGTACTCTCATCTCTGGGCCAGAAGATTGTCGGCTCAAACTCTATACCAGAACTTCAGTGCATAAACTAGGTTGGCATTCTAGTGCAATAATTACAGAGTACAGTACCACATTGTTTAGTGGTGCTGCTAAACAGATAAAACCAAGTTCTTGCCTACGTGTTGGGTAGACAGTAGAAAAAACAGTAATGGGAAAATGGTCTTCATCTAAATGAGAAGCATTTAGAACCTTCCAACCTCTTGTCATCATCATTAGCTTTGATGAGAAATTGATGAAAGAAATCCTGCATGGTAATTCAGTATGTACAGTGGACTGCGCATATAACAAACACCAATATTTGTTTTATATGTTTATGTTCAATGCAGGGTTGACTTTTATTAGTTGGCTTACATTCCTAATTTTGTAAGTTTATGAAGGAAGTTTTGTTAGAGGTCCGATGGACTGAGCACCTTTCAGTGCAAACTGTAAATCTTTGGGCTAGAAATTCAAACTGGGCACTAATTTATGAAATCTTGAAAAATTAGCGGCCGGCGCTAATGATTCTGAGCTTCCACTAAATTGGCTGTTAGCGCTCCAGGAAAGAACTGGAGCGCTAAATCAAGCACTAATGACCTCAATAGGGTGCTACAGGGGCTCAACCAGCAGAACGATAATAATTTCAGGTGCAGTGCAATCGGGAATGATCCTTCACACTGGCTCCTTCCAGCTCTTAAAGGGGAGGTTCCATCATTGTGCAGATCCTCATTATCAGCATTGCTGGCTGTGAAGGTGACCTGCATCCAACTCAATCCCCTGATCATCATGGCTGATCCCACCCTAGGGAGCAAGCTCGCCATTTCACCGACCAGGCATTGGAGGCATTGGCCATGGGAGTGGAGCGAAAGCGGGCAATGCTGTTCCTGGACACTGGAAGGAGGCAATTGCCCAAAGTCTTCAGGGCAATGTGGAGGGAAGTGGCCTAGGAGGTTTCGGTCAGTAGTGTGGTCGTCCAGAGCCTGACATGTTGCCAGAAGAAATTCAACGACTTCACTTAGGTGGTCAGGGTGAGAACATGCTTCAACAGGTCCTACATACCAGCCTCTGAACCTCAGTCTGTACACACTGCACAAACCACCAAGCATCTCCACCTACAAAAACTCACATCCACATCTCACGCCTTGCCTACAATTACAGCTATTCAACTATGGCAGGCACACCTCCCAAGCACATAGCTGCACCCTCACTCACACACATTCATTTCTCTTGCATGCCACGATGGCCCACAATAGGAGGGAGCAGCAGAGAACAGGCGGGTGATGCGCAACTCCAACAGCTTACAGACCTTGAGGAGCGAGTGCTGCACTTCATTGGACGACAGGTGGTGGGCACCATGGCCGTCAACGACGTCAACTCCGTTGGGGGCAACAATGGTATCTTCTTCTGCTCTCCTCTCATCCCACTTCCCCCTTACACCACAAGCCTTTCTCACCTTCCAGCTCCTGATACTGAGTGCATTCCTTGCTCCCTTCCTGCCCCCATGCCCTCACATTAACACGAGTCCTGTGCCTTTATGTTTTCAGATAATCAGCAACCAGATGACCAGCCTGTCCCTGAACCTCCCACTATGAGTGAGGAAGAAGAGGAGGAGAAGCAAAGCATCGCGTCACTGCATCTTTCACCCTCAGGTGCCACCTCAAATACTGGGACTATGTGATCTTTAGAGGCAAGTTTAGTAGAAGGGTTTGCACTGGGGACGAGTGGGCTGCAGCAAGGCCAGGGGGAAAGGGTAGCTCAGGAGCCAGCTCCCCGGAGGGTGTATTCGCACGGGAGTTCTGCTACACAGGGTCAGTGGAGCAGGAACCTGCTCAGGATGACAACATTCCTGATCCCACCACTGCCACTCCGCCATTACACTTGTCACTGCCTGTCATGCAGCCAGCCCAGACTGCCGCTTCCAAATGGCACAGCGAGCAGCCGGGCCTTCCAGGTCCAGAGCTGGTCGAGAGTGACCTGCAAGGTCACCTGTAGTCTCTGGCACTGACACACACCAGCCTTCCACCAGCCCTGCTGCAGCCACTGGGGAGACACTACATAGGAGCAGTAGATTAGGAAAAGGCACTGTAAAAAGGGGAAGTAAGGGTTTGCACAAGGGTGATTAGTTAATATTGTTGTTTTATATATGTGGTTACTGAATTTGGATAAATTTATTAATGCAATGTGGCAGATTTGGTGGTGTGTCTCATTTCAGCTTTGAGGTGTGATATGGAATGAGGGAGATGTGCTGAGCAAGCGAGAAGTAGCCTCAAATTCATTGGAACCAAAGTCTGATGAAGCGGTCATGTACTACCCTTCCACAAGGCCGATTGAGTGGCTGCCTTCTCCCTCGCTGCTGTTCGTCCTCCAGTTCCTCCTCCTCCTCTTCCTCCTCATCCTCCTCCTCCTCCTCATCTTCATGCTCCTTGTCTCCCTCTTCCTCCTCCTGAGGTAGAGCAGCTATGCCTGGTGGCAATTTTTACACCCTCATGATGGCCAAGTTGTGCAGCATGCAGCAGGCAATGACGAAATGGGACACCCGCTCTGCGGAATACTGGAGGGCTCCTCCAGAGCGGTCAAGGCAGCGGAAGCGTTGCTTGAGCACTCCGAAGGTCTGCTCAATGATGTTCCTGGTGGCAGCATGGCTGTCATTATATGAGTGCTAGGCACGAGTGTTGGGGTTGCAGAGGGAGTCATGAGCAAGGTGGAGAGCGGATATCCCTTGTCTCCCAGCATCCAGCCACGAGCATCATGTGCTGGCTGGAACAGAGCTGATGATCAGGGGATTGAGTTGGTTGCAGGTCGCCTTCACAGCCAACTTTGCTGATAATGAGGATCTGCACAATGATCGAACCTGGTGCAGGATGAAGGCATCGTGCTGCTGCCAGGATAGTGTGCATTGACGGTGTGGATTCGCCATGTGTGGTCGCAGACCAACTGCACATTCAGTGAGTAGTAGCCTTTGCGATTACGGGATACCTCAGGGTTGTGATGCGATGCCCGCAAAGCGACATGAGTGCTATCAATGGCGTCCTGCACCATGGGGAAGCCCGCTATCCTGGCAAAGCCGTATGCATGCTGAAGCTCTTCTCTCTGGTGATGGGGAAGGAAATGTAGTTGTTTCTCCTTCTGTAGAGAGCATTTGTGACCTCGGGGAAGGAGCAATGGACGGCAAACTGCAATATGTTAGCTATGTCTCCTGTTGCACACTGGAAAGGCCTGCTGGAGTAGAAATTGAGGGCAACAGTGACCTTGATTGTCACTGAGAGAGTTGTGGTGACCCTGGTCTGAGGCTCGAGGTCTGGTTGGAGGAGGTGGCAGAGCTCTGTGACCATGTCCTCGGTGAAGCGGAGCCTTCTAAGACACTATTGCTCAGTGAAATTGATATAGGAGAACTGCTGCCGGAATACCCTGGGAGGGTAAGGCCTCCTGTTGCGAGCCCTGTTGGCCCTCCTCCCTCTGGCCACATTTTGCAATCTTTCTCTCTGCCTCCACTACCTCCGACGTTGATGCTGGAGGGCGAGCTCCAGTGTGAGTACAGCCCCCATTAACATATCACTTATCATATTAACATTGCACTTCAAAATCTCACCTAAATGATACTGTATAATGTTTCTGAGGCAGAAGACTCCTGAAAGTGAAAAACGCTGAAAACAGCTGTTTGCCTGTGTGAAACTGACAAGCCAGCGTTGTTTGCCAAGTAAAAATAAATCGGATGTTGATGTCTTTAAATACCGCTCCTCCAGAGACCATCTGGCTACATACTGCCTCCTCCACCTGCCGTTGCTAACAGCAGGCGCTCAGGCAGGGAGCGCGAGGGAAGTTCTGATCCGGGACGGTCACGGGGCACTGCGCATTGGTGACGTCATAATCAACAGGGCGCTAGGGACCAAGGGGGTAAGTCTTAGCGCCAGCACAAAACCGGTAGGGAAGTTCACAGGCATCGTTGAATTTGCCGTCCCCGGTCGGAAACTCATTTGCGACCCATTATCATTCTCAGAGGCGCTAACGGGAGGCGCAAAGGAGACTAATTTCTCCCCCCTAATGTTTAAATTTCATTAGAGATAAGAATCCAGTCATGCTGATAAGTGTCTAAAATAGATGGAATAAATTGTTTCTTAATGTGACTGTGGCAAGTTACATTAAGAAGAAAACTTTTGACTTCCTGAATTGTAGCTTCAGTTTCATAGGGGGAAAAATGGAATAAAAGTTGGACTCTACAACCTTACAATCAACGATTTCATAGATATTTAGGGCCCGAAATTCAGTACCGCTGGAAAGCTGGTGCTCCCCCCATCTTTTTGGGGCCATTAGCGCCAAAATATTTTCATGGTTGGGCCATCCCATCTTCAGCTCCAAAAGTGAACAAATGGGTTCCAGCGCGAATGAACCCTTCCAAAGTGGATTTTTCAGCGGTTTGGCTGTCTTAATTTGAGCGTTATCACCACTGAGAAATTCAGCATGCAGGTAAGGATTTAAAGGCCAGGGTTTGCAGCAAGACCCTGAGGGGGGGAAGGAGGTTGGAAGGATGGCTGGTGTAAGAGGTGCAAGGAGAGCCAACAGGTTCACTGATATGGAGCTGGAGAAACTGATGAACGGTGTGGAGGACAGAAGAAGAATATTGTTTCCTGATGTGGGGAGACCTGGCAGACAGGCAGTACATAATGCATGGAGGGAGATTGCAGGGGAGGTGTCGGGCACCTCCATTTTTGTGAGGACGCACCCTCCCAGGAGGGTGCTGGCCAGTCAGCACCTGGCCCTTCCAGGGTGGTGGTGGGTCAACGCCTCCTCTGGGGCGACGAGGATCCTCCTCCTCCTTTTCCCCCTCCTCAGGTGGTACTGCTGGCTTGACCTCCAGCGGCTGTCCCCTCATGGTGGCCAGGTTGTGCAGCATACAGCAGACCATGACGATTATGGAGACCCATTGAGGAGAGTACTGCAAGGTGCCACCAGAGCGGTCCAGGCACCGGAATCTCTGCTTAAGGATGCCTATGCACTGCTCGATGATGCATCTGATGGCATAATGAGCGTCATTGTATGCATGCTCTGGCGCTGTCCTGGGGTTCCGCAGAGAAGTGAGCAGCCAAGTGAACAGGGGATATCCCTTGTCCCCAAGCAACCAACCGCAATCCTGATTTGGGCCGGTGAAGACGGCGGACACACTGGCCTGGCACAGAATGAACGAATCATGGCTGCTGTCTCCCTTGCCTGCTGCTTGTCAGCACGGTGTTGATGGTGACGCCTTCTCCTGCGTGCTGCCCTGCTTCTGACCAGGTGTACCAGATGTCACCCTCCCAACACTCCTCCCATCCTCAGGGTGAACCCTGCCAATCAGGTCTTTGCAGCCCACAGGACTCCACTAAAGAGTCAGACCAGAAAGTTGTACAAAAGTACAGGGATATGTGCAAACCCGAGCAGCACTCAGCAGGTTTAATGGAGCCAAAACAATTAATAAAATTATATCAAAAGCTAAAACTGTGGACCATGGAAAATGAAATAAAATCACTAATAATGAATAAAACTATATCAAACGATAAACACTGCGGATGCTGGGAAATTAAATAAAAACACTAATAAATAATAAAACTTTTTACCTACCAAAGGGCCCCAGCGGTGTCGCATTTGAGCACCGCACCGAAAACCTTGAGGGGGGGCACTGCCGGGAAAAGTCCTACCTTTTCCTCGGTGAATTTCGCTATGGTAGTCCCTTTTCAGTGGCCTGCACGCTGCAGAGCTCACCACTGGAAATCCTCCTTTACAGCGGCTTTTCCGGCAGAAGTGAACACCACTGAAATCCTCCCCGAGCAGAATATAAGAACGTAAGAAATAGGAGCAGCAGTAGGCCATTTGGTCCCTTGAGCCTGCTCCGCCATTCAATAACATCATGGCTGATCTGATCATGGACTCAGCTCCACTTCCCTGCCCGTTCCCCATAACCCTTTACACCCTTATCGCTCAAAAATCTGTCTTATCTCCGCCTTAAATATATTCAATGACCCAGCCTCCACAGCTCTCTGGGGCAGAGATTTCCATAGATTTACAATCCTCTGAGAGAAGAAATTTTTCCTCATCTCAGTTTTAAATGGGCGGCCCCTTATTCTGAGACTCCCCTAGTTTTAGTTTCCCATATGGCTCGGGGAGGGAAAAGTACCCGACCGCGGCGGCCGATCGATTTTTTCGATCGGCCGCCCAAACTCATTCGGGGCGGTGAATTTCGGGCCCTTTAAATATAAGTGGCTTTCCCATCACATTTATTGTTTTATGTAGTTTTCAAACCTAGTTCCTCCATATGTTTCTTATTTGCATTAGTGAATGAATTTCAGTTTTGCTTAATTAGAAAGTTACAGGTTAATGTTTAATTGTTGTAGGATAGAAGTCAGATACTTTACAAAGATGCATGAGGAATTCTCTTCAACACCACCACAAAGTAGATATTAAAACCACAAAATGAAGTTTGAAATTGAATGTGCAAATCTGCATTCAGCCATGAGACGATGGAGTAATGATTGCATGGCTCCATTTAAAGCTTGGCACTGTATCTCTGTGTTGATTAACAAGTGAAAAGATGTTATTCAGCATATCACAAAATAGATCAGGAGAAAATTGACATAATTCTGCCTCGCATGATTTTGGAGCACATTCTCACACAATCTCTACATCGTCATGCATGGAAACTCTTAAAATTAATATTTTTGTCATAAAATTGTTTGGATTAATATCAACAAAACAACTACTTGAAGATTGATGAAACTGCACTAAGTGCTTTATATCTCATCATTAACAAGAAATGTTATGCCCGACTGTTCCAAATGTGATTCAAAATTGTATTCACCACGCGTAAAAATTGAAAATGAGAAGTGGGAAAGGGTTTTACTTGGATTCTATGGCCTAGAAATTGGCAGATGCTGCATCTGTTTGAGGCATAAAATGGGGACCAAAACATCCAACATAGGGGGCAGCATTCGCGCACACATTCACACTAACAGTGTGCTGCTTGCCATATTGGTAAAGGCATCAGGGCATGTACCTGAAACAGGTAATAAAACAGAAAATGCCGAATATACTCAGCTTATCAGCAGCATCTGTGGAGAGAGAAACTGAGTTAACATTTCAGGTTGATGACCTTTTGTCAGAACTGGAAAAGGTTACAGATGTAACAGGTTTTAAGCAAATACAAAGGCAGGGAAAGAGGGCAAGGTAGTAAAGAACAAAAGGGATGGTCTGTGACAGGGTGGTAGACATGAGATTAAATGACAAAAGGAATGATGGTGCAAGGCAAAAAGAGATGGTAACGGGACAAGTAAAGAAACAAAAGGTGGGTCTAGAGGAGGTGTAAATAGAAATAGCAGAATCATTAACTGTTACCAACAGCTGCAGTCCGGAAAAATAGGGGCAGAGGTTATGGTCTGAAATTGTTGAACTCAATGTTGAGTCCGGAAGGCTGTAAAGTGCCCAATCGAAAGAAGAGGTGCTATTCCTCGAGCTTGCGTTGAGCTTCGTTGGAACAATGTATGAGGCCGAGGACAGAGAGGTCAGAGTGGTTGTGGGGCGTAGAATTAAAGTGACAGGCGACCAGAAGTTCGGGGTCACGTTTGATGCAATACCTGCCCTTTTAACTCCTCCTTTCTCACCGTGCAGAACCCCAAACATTCCTTCCAGGTGAAGCAGCAATTTACTTGTAGTTCTTTTAATTTAGTATACTGTGTTCGCTACTCACTATGCAGTCTCCTCTACATTGGAGATTGGGTGACCACTTTTCAGAACACCTCCGTTCAGTCCGCAAGCACGACCCCGAGTATCCAGTCACCTGTCATTTTAGTTCCCCACCCCACTCCCACTCTGACCTCTCTGTCCACTTCTGATGGATTTTCACTCCCACCAAAGTGAAAATCTACCCCAGTGACTAATTTTTCACCAAGTCACAGTGTAAAATACAGTATATGCAAAATGGAGGACTTATAACTATGACATTTCCTATTACACATGCATTAAAGAACCAGTCAGATTTTAATTTTTATTTGGAAAATGTAGACAGTGTTTATATTTTTCCCATCCTAGCTTGAAATCCTTAGTTCAATATTTAGAATGCCCAGAAAGCTTTTGCTCAATTTCTTTTACGATGATCTGTATAAAATAGGCATTGAAATGTCACGATTTGGCATATTAGTGAACAATTACCTTTATGCTGGTAATTTAATATTGTCTGCCATTAAGTGCTTGTTCCTCAGAGCGATCCCATGCCTGGAGATTCAGGGTCTTTCACTTATTTATGTTGGTTTATGCAGATAAGTTTCTGCAGGCAGTTTAAAATGATTGGTTATAGTAGCAGAGTCATCTCATTGATCATTCAAGTGTAGCAGTAAGAAAATGCTGCAAAGCTATTTTCAACACAGCATGGAAGAAGACCATTTGGCCCATCGAGCCCCGTGCCGACACTCAGCTTGTCCCATTCCCCTGCCTTTCCCCATAGCCCTGCAATTTATTTTCCTTCAGACAGTTATCCAACTCCCTTTTGAAAGATAAAATTGAGTCTGCCTCCACCACCCTTTCAGACAGTGCATTCCAGATCTTAACCACTCGCTGCGAAAAAAGTTTTTTCTTCTGTCGCCTTTGGTTCTTTTGCCAATCACCTTAAATCTGAGTCCTCTGGTTCTCGACCCTTCTGGCAATGGGAACAGTTTCTCTCTACTCTGCCCAGACCCTTTATGATTTTGAACACCTCTATCAAATCTCCTCTCAATTTCTCTGCTCCAAGGAGAACAACCCCAGCTTCTCCAGTCTATCAACGTAACTGAAGTCCCTCATCCCTGGAATCTTTTCTGCACTCTCTCTAAGAACTTCACATCCTTCCGAAAGTGTTGTGCCCAGAATTGGACACTACTCTAGTTGTGGGCTGAATCAGTGTTTTATACAGGTACAGCATAATTTCCAAACTTTTGTACTCTATACCTCTATTTATGAAGCCCTGGTCCCTGTAAGCCTTTCTTTAACTGATTTCTCAACCTGCCCTGCCATCTTCAACAATTAATGCATATATAACCCCCCCCGATCTCTCTGATCATGCACCCTCATTAGGATTGTACCATTTAGTTTATATGTCCTCTCCTCATTTTTTTTACCAAAATGCATCATTTCACATTTTTCCGTGTTAAATTTCATCTGCCACATGTTCACGCCCATTTCATCAGCCTGTCTATGTCTTCCTGAAGTCTTATCACTCTCCTCCTCACTGTTCACTATACTTCCAAGTTTTGTGTCATCTGTAAATTTTGAAATTGTGGTCTGAACACTCACCTCTAAGTCATTAATACGTATCAAGAAAAGCAGTGGTCTTAGAACCGACCCCTGGGAAACACCACTGTATATCATCCTCCAGTCCAAAAAACAACCGTTCACCACTACTCTCTGTTTCCTGTCACTTAGCCAATTTCGTGTCCATGCTGCCACTGTCTCTTTTATTCCATTGGCTTCAAATTTGCTGGCAAGCCTATTGTGTGGCACTTTGTCGAACGCCTTTTGGAAATCCATGTATACTACGTCAACCGTGTTGCCCTCAACAACCCTCTCTGTTACCTCATCAATAAACTCTATCAAGCTGGTTCAACACAATTTTGTCTTGAACAAATCCATGCTGGCTTTCCTTAATTAATCCACCCCTATCCAAGTGACTGTTAATTTTGTCCCTGATTATTTTTCTAAAAGCTTCCCCACTACCAAGGTTCAACTGACTGGCCTGTAGTTTCTGGGTTTATCTTTACATCTTTTTGTGAACAATGGTGTAACATTTGCAATCCTCTCAGTCCTCCGGCACCACCCCTGTATCTATGAAGGATTAAATATTATAGCCAGTAAATCCGCGATTTCCGCCCTCAATTCCCTCAGCATGCTAGAATGCATCCCATCCGCTCCTAGAGAGTTATCTACTTTAAGTACAGCCAGCCTTTCTAATACCTCATCATCAATTTTTATCCTATCAAGTGTCTCTACTACCTCCTCCTTCACTATGTCTATGGCAGCATCCTTTTCCTTGGTAAAGACTGTAAGACTTCTAAATCTCTGGCATTAAATTTGGCAGTGAGACAATTCTTTTAAAAACAATTGGAACAGTTTATTAAAAAACACACACACATGCACATATCAGCAATCGTTGATTATCCTACGGGTCTACCTTAGCTACAACCGAGATACAATGAGGTTATAATAACAAACGATATACATTACTTCCATTTGGCTGGCTGGTTTGAACATATGGCTTGCTGTTTTGGCTGGTCTTCAACAGGAGGTTTTTGCCGTGTGTCCAGCAGAAAGAAGAGGAAGAAAAGGTCTTTGCCTGAGTTCTTTATACTTTTCAAAGCCATTGTCCCTCAAAATGCCTTAGGATTGGACCTTGGTTCTAGGGCAGTTCCTTATTGGCTCGCCTCACACATGTGGCTGTCTGGTCTGGTTCAGCCATTGATTGGTTTAATGGCTTTCCAATACACAAAACCCATGCGGCAACCCTGTGGGCTTTCATTTTGTTTCAACACAAACAGGCCTTTCTGTATAACCTACATTTTTAACATTTATACATACAGAGAATCAATTTTAATCATTAATAAACACTTTTATTCTTACAAACGTCCCACCTAGAAGGGGAAATATCCTTATTGACCCCTCATATTGTTTATCTCCTCAGGGATCACATATCATAGACATTAAGAGGGAGAGAGGGAAAGGTGGATGGCCTGACTTGGTCCCCACCTCGTAAGGTGTATGCCACACATAGGGGATTTACTATAGTACAATAACATCTCCAGCGGAGACTCTCCTCTTCCCGAATCTTCAGTGCACCGTCGCTTCTCCATCTTCCCTCGGCTTCGGTCGTGGCCGGTGTCGTCCTGACAATCGTGAGGATCCGCAACATGATCTGTGGGAAATAAGACCAGTGCAGTATTTACTCTTTGGCAGTTTTTAACTGATTAATGTGAAACCACTTCTTGTACTTAACACCCTTTTTCCCCGGTAATTGAATCAAATAAACCACGGGGTTCAATCGGTCTATAATCGTATGCGGTCCCCACCACCTGGGCTCAAAGGCAGCTTCTTTTTCCCATAATTTGGAATCATTACTGAGTCTCCCACCTCGTATTTAAAGTGGCGTACTTTCTTGTCAAAGTACTTTTTAATTTGTCTTTTTGACTTCCCCAAGTTGGTGGCCACAAATCGATTGATCTGATCGGTGTGATCTACCACTTGTTCCAGCCACTTGGAACTACATGTTTTCATTGTCAGGGGACTCATCCCTGTTAGTGTTAGCTGGCCTGATGTTCTCATGAGCGTCCCCGTCATGGCCTGATATGGAGATCCCTGTCGTTCTATGAGGTGTGGACCTCATTGCCATTAAGCACATTGGCAACATGTTAGCCCATTGAGTGGGGTGGTCCGCGCACAATTTTTTTAACATTAACTTGAGGGTCCTGCTCCCCCTTTCGACCCCTCCGGATGACTGCAGGTGATAAGCAATATGTAATTTGTGTTTTATCCCCAACATTTCCTGCAGGGTAAATTTTACCGGTAAGGTGTGAACCTTGATCGCTGTCCACTTGTACTGGTACTCCCCACCTACAAAACACACGATTCAATAGTGTTTTGGCTGCTGTGATTGCGGTGTTGGAGCGGCAGGGGAATGCTTCGATCCATTTAGTGAATTGATCCACCACCACTAGGACATGCTGAAAATTGCCTTGAGTCTGTGAAAGTGGCTCAACGAAGTCTATCTGGAGGTGAATTCATGGCCCTTCAGGTGGGGGTGCGCTTTGAAGCAAGGCTCGGTTAGTGTATGCAGGAGCATTGTGTTGCAGACACGGTGGGCATCGTGCCACGTATTGGTCGATTGTTTCCCTCATGGAAGGCCACCAAGCTGTGGATGCTACCTTGTAGAAGGTTACCAGGGCCGAATTGTGCCCTGCTGTGGGGTAGGAGTGAAGGAGGGAAAGCAGTTCCTGACCCATCTCTGGTGGAACACACACCACTGGGCAGGCGTTTGGCTTTCTTTTGAACATCAGCAACTCCTCATCTGAGTCAGGGGCAGTGGCTGGTATGGTATTGGGAGCCCAGGCGGTTGGTTGAGGAAGGGGTCTGCCTTCCTCGTGCCAGGCGCTTACAACAGCATTTGACCAGTATTGCTGCAGCAGTGATTTTAAATCTAGGTGATATGTTGGGGAGGCCTTGCTAACAGCATTGCAGGGCTCAACATCTATATTCTCTATCTCCCCATCAATTGCAGCGTTCTTGGCTGCTCTGTCTGCTCTGGAATTTCCCTCACTATGTGGACCCCCTTTTCTATGGGCTGCTACCTTTCCTATGAAGCAGGGCTGGGGATCGTTGTTTAAGGTATGACCAGAGCAGGCGTAACCAGGGCCCATGGACCAGGGCCTTACCGTCTATCATACGGTAGATATTTTTGTGGGATGGGGCAAGGAGAGCATGGTGTTTATAGCATAGACACTATCTGACCAAATATTCACGGGTCTATCTGAGGTTTCCTTTGCAGCAGTTAGAAGTGCAGCGATTTCGGCATATTGTGAAGACTGTCTGTTGCATCTTCGCTGGATGGTTCTTTCTGGCAATACCACAGCATATCCGGTGTGATGGGATCCTTCAATGTGATATGAGGACGCATCGATGTAAACATCTGGGGCACCCTGTATGGGCTCTTTCTGCACAGGATGGGTCTCAAAGTTAATCAGGGGTAACAGACATTCATGCGGGTCCCCCTCATAGATCAAAAATTGTGGCAGCAAGGTGGTAGATTTGGAAATGGTCTCTTTCCATAAATTCCAATGTCCATTTGCTGAGGTGCTGCGAGGAAACTAGCGAATCTCCAGGTTTCATCAGTAGTTTCAGAGGTGTGTGTCCGCTGTGCAGGATTGTGACCTGTAACCCAGTAATAAAGGGAAAGTGATGTACCGACCAGAAGACAGCCAGTAGGTGGCGCTCACATGCGGTATACGTCTTTTTTGCCCCCTGCAGGGTTCGAGACGCATATGCAATGGGCTGTAGTCGATCAGCTCGCATTTTGCACAGAACTGCAGTGAGGCTTTGCTCTGTGGCCCCGACCCCCAAATGGAAGGGCTGCGTGGGATCAGGGGGGTTCAGACATGCGGTCTATATCTTTGCAGTTTTTAATTTAGCCACAGACTGGGTGTGACATCAGTCCATGCCGGGAGTATGTCATCACCCTGCAGTTTTATTCAATCATACAAGGGCCTGGCACATTCTGCAAAGTCTGGAATAAAGTTCCTTTGGTACACCACCAAACCCAAGAATGATCATAGGGCTGTTTTGAAGTGGGTAATGGCAGTCGCTGTATTATCTCCACCTTGAGAATTGGGGGATGATCCCTCTGGAGAAATAGACACTCCTAGAAAGGTGACCCATTCTTTTATTAATTGAGCCTTACGTGGATTCATCTTTAGTCCCGCCTGAGCCAACAATGTCAAAAGTTCGTGCAAAAGGGACAGATGCTCTTCCATGCTGTCGGTTGCCAGCAGTAGGTCGTCTACATACTGCAGCAAGCAGGTAGGGCGGGAAAAGTCTTTTAAAATTGCAGCCATTCTTTTGTGGAATATACTGGGGGCATTGTGGAATCCCCGAGGCAGGCATGTCCAGGTGTAGCTCTGGTCCTCAAATGTGAATGCAAATTTGTACTGGTCTTCCCCTTTAACAGGGATACTCCAGAATCCATTGGCGATGTCGAGAGTCGAGAAGTACTTGGAACCAGCAGGAATTTGAGATAATATGGTGGGAGTTTCTCTTATTACTGATGAGCAGGTTGGTGTTACAGAATTTAACTTTCTGTAATCAGTAGTCAGTCGCCAGCTGCTATCAGGCTTTTTAACCAGCCATGTGGGTGAATTGGTCATGAAAGTGCCTGTCTTAAGAACACCCTGCTCGACTAGGGATTTTATGGGGTCTCGGATGTAAGGTGACTCTCCCTTGGCTTGGGTTACTGTTTAGTGAATGAGGTGGGGGGGGGGGTCCTTCAATAGATTCCTCGCCTGCATTTTTCCACAGTCATGCTTGCATGTGGCAAACACCGCTAGGTGTTTCTGAATTAGTTTTGCCACAGCTTCATTTTCGCTCCCTGGAGCATCATACTCAGATGGCTTTTTAATAGCAAAAACTGAGTGAGCATCTGAAATTTCTGTCACTCCTGTCTTATCTCTCAATCCCATCCAAACACAGTCCTGATTATAATCTATCACCGCGCCATACTGATCCATCACATCAGTCCCTAAAATTCCCCTTCCGTCGGGGAATTTTAAGACAACACAGACTACTGGTCTCCCACTACCATCACATCGGAACCCCACTTCCGACCAATCTTTGGGGGCCGAACCCTGTCATAGGGTTGATCCTGGAATGGGTCCCTCTAATGAGTGTGCATTGTCGATTGCGTGCACCAGTAAATGATTTTGCATCCTCCCCATGGCAATTTGGGTTTGTATGAGAGTTATCAATTGATCCAATCGCTGATCTGACCCAGAGGGCTTGGATTCATCCCTCGGGAGTTATCTATGCATTGCAACATGGTTCAGTGCTGGTCTGGGTCTGCTGCAGTCTTTTGCTAAGTGGCCTACCTTCTTACAATTAAAGCACTGTCCCTTAAAGGGATAGTTTCGAGATCCCTCCACCATTGACACTGGTTTATTTGCAGTGGGTGGTGACTTCACCTTTAACTGTTCTTTTACCATCTTCCAGGCTCTTTGAGCACTGGTCTCTATATCTGTCCACTGATTGGTGGGCCTCATGGCTATTCCCGGGGTGGTTTTAACTAAAAGGTGGAGTTGGGTCAGGAACATCAATTTAAATTGTTCCTGATTCTTTCCTACTGTAGCATTTGCGGGTGCCTGGTTCTGCGTACGTTGATAGATATCGTACAGGCGATTACTGAAGGCTCTAGGGGTCTCTTCTGGGCGCTGCTTGATCTGATTAAGCAGAGCCACTGTTCAAGTTTTGGATCCCTAAATGGTTCAGGATCTCGGTCATGAGTGCATCGGCCGCTGCGCCAGGCTGGAGGACTGCTTCTGACAGATTATCTTTTAGGGAAGTGGAAAGACCAAGAGAAGGACTCATATTAAGTCTCTCTTCCAACTCGGGGTGACCCCTCCTGAAATTTGCCCACCTCCTATTAACTTCCAGTGGGTCGTCCCTATCATTAATGGGCCCCAATTCATGGCTACACACCGTAGTGCCAGCACCAGATATGGGCCGTGAGTTGGTATGGTTACTGGTGATGTTGCCGTGCACATTACGTCGTGAAGAAGTGGTTACTATGGCTACAATTGCCTCTTGTGTCTCCACGGTATCCCATTCTACACCACCCTCCTGGAGATTATACTGACATCCTTCCTCTTCCAAATCTGTCTCCCCCTTGTCCCCTTCTGCTGTCTCTGATATGGCTCCCCATGTTACTGCGGATACCAGGGCCTGCTGCTCCCTTACCTTACTTTTTAGCCTCGCTATTTCAAGTTGGCACTGAGAGTGATCTGCCTCCCTATGTGACTTCTTAATTACTTCCCTTAATGCGTTTCTAGCATCTCCTATCTCTTGCTGGAGTTTCAAGTTTTCCTATTTATATTTTTTTAACTCTAATTTGTTTTCATTTGCTTCAACAACGGCTGCTGTGACATTTAAATTTGAGAGGCTTTGTTGCTGTAGCAATGGAGCTGCCTGTTTGGCCCTTCTTTCTAATTGCTGAATACTGTGGTTTAATTGGCCAATTTCTTGTCATAAATGCTGTATTTCTCCCTCTTTTAACTGCTTCACAAATTGGAGGCCTTCTTCCTTTTGTTATTTTACACCTTCAATCTCTCTTTCTTTTAATTGAATCTCTTTTACTTGCAATTCTTTCAAATCTTGTATCACTTTGGCGTCCTGTCTCATTAATTCCTCATCTCTCCAGGCACAATAAAATGCGCTGAAGGCCACGAGACTGTTTGCCCGTTTTGGCATTAGTTCTCCCTTATCTACCCTTTCCTGGATGAGTTTCACCATCTCCCCAAATGACACAGGTTGACCCCCGTGAAGGTGCCGTGCCTGTTCCTTTAACTCTTCTATCTCTTGTATCGGGGACTTTTTGAACAACTTCTCCTGATAAACTAGCTCAACATTTCTTTTTATTGTTGCCTTTCTGTTCATGACCGATCCATTCATCCTGTGTCTTTTGAATATAACTATTGGTGGATCCCCACTTAAACAGTTACAACCATCGAGACGACTGCTCCTTAGGACACAACTCTCCCGATCCGTTTAATAATTTCAATTATAATTCACAACACAGATTAGAATCGCAACTCTGAGATTTCCAATTGTTGAAAAGAATCATTAAAAAGCTGTCTCACCAGGTGCCCGCATTCTCCACCAATTGTAAGATTTCTAAATCTCTGGCATTAAATTTTGACAGTGAGACAATTCTTAAAAACAATTGGAACCGTTTATTAAAAAACACACACACATGCACATATCAGCAGTCATCGATTATCCTACGGGTCTTCCTTAGCTACAACCGAGATACAATGAGGTTATAATAACAAGCGATATACGTTACTTCCCTTTGGCTGGCTGGTTTGAACACATGGCTTGCTGTTTTGGCTGGTCTTCAACAGGAGGTCTTTGGCGTGTGTCCAGCAGAGAGAAGAGGAAGAAAAGGTCTTTGCCTGAGTTCTTTATACTTCTCAATGCCATTGTCCCTCAAAATGCCTTAGGATTGGACCTTGGTTCTAGGGCAGTTCCTTATTGGCTCTCCTCACACATGTGGCTGTCTGGCCTGGCTCAGCTATTGATTGATTTAATGGCTTTCCAATACACAAAACCCATGTGGCAACCCTGTGGGCTTTCATTTTGTTTCAACACAAACAGGCCTTTCTGTATAACCTACACTTTTAACATTTATACATACAGAGAATCAATTTTAATAAGCACTTTTGTTCTTACAAGACAGATGCAAGGTACCCTCTGCCTCCATGCATAGGTCTCCTTTTTGGTCCCTAATTGCCCGTACCCCTCCTCTTACTACCCTTTTACTATTTATATGTCTATAGAGTTTGGATTTTGGATTACCTTTTATGTTGGCCGACATTCTATTCTCATACCCTCTTTTCTCCCCTCTTATTTTCTTTTTCACTACTCCTCTGACCTTTCTATATATAACCTGATGCTCAGATTATTTGTAACCTGACATCTGTCGTATGCACTCTTTTTCTGCTTCATCATATTCACTATCTGTTTTGTCATCCAGGGAGCTCTGACTTTAGTTGCCCTACCTTTCCCTCTCATGGGAATGTACCTTGACTTTACCTGAACTATTTCCTCTTTAAAGGCAGCCCATTGATCCACTACAGTTTTGCTTGCCAATCTTTGATTCCAATTTACCCGGGCCAAATCCATTCTCATCTCACTGAAATTGGCCTTCCCCCAGTTAAACATTTTTACTCTACATTGCTCCCTGTCCTTTTCCATAGCTAATCTAAACCTTATGATACTATGATCACTGTTCCCTAAATTAAAAAACAACACAATCTTCCACTGCCCCTCGCCAAGGTACATTGTGGATTAACCAATCTTGTACCAGTACAAAATTACCACTCTTTTATCTAGTATTCTTGAGGTATTACGTAAGGGCCAATTTTCAAAATGCGATCTTCCAGTGTGGAGCATCCCCTGCTGGGAGTGCCTATCGGAAAACCATGGGCGTATTTTTCATCCCATTCAGAAAATCAGTGTTATAGTACTGAATTTGAATTGAGTTGATGCTTTATACAATAATGAACAGGAAAAAATGAATTAAAAAAGTCAGATTTCACATTACAATAGTGCAGTGTGAGAATTCAGGAAATTCCCCCCTTCTCCAGGAAGTTGAATAGCTCACTGATATCTTCAGAGGGAACCCAGAGGACATCAAACTTCCTGTATAAATCAGTTTCCATGTGAAAGTGATTACACAACTCGATCACTATAGTAAGCAGACTTGAGAGGATTGTTGCAGATAATCAAGGGTGGGTGATCTGAGAAATAAGATGCAGTGAAATTCCTGAACTTTTTCTCCATAATAACTTTGCATAAATTTAGTGAAGAAATGGTGATTTTTTTTCTCTTCAGAGCACTACTAATAATTGTCATTGTGCTTGATGTCATTTCTAGATTCTGATCACCCCATATACTCAAGTTCAGTCAATAATGTAAGATCATTGTGAATTATGAAAAGCAGTTCAAGTATTGTGAATTCCAGGACATAATACTGTGGAATTAATTTAGTAGTATACCTATGATTTTCCACAATATGCTCAATAATCACTGTGAAACATAGAAACATAGAAAATAGGTTCAGGAGTAGGCCATTCGGCCCTTCGAGCCTGCACCACCATTCAATATGATCATGGCTGATCATGCAACTTCAGTGCCCCATTCCTGCTTTCTCTCCATACCCCTTGACCCCTTTAACCATAAGGACCACATCTAACTCCTTTTTGAATATATCTAACAAACTGGCCTCAACAACTTTCCATGGTAGAGAATTCCACAGGTTCACAATTCTCTGAGTATAGAAGTTTTTCCTCATCTTGGTCCTAAATGGCTTACCCCTTATCCTTAGACTGTGACCCCTGGTTCTGGACTTCCCCAACATCGGGAACATTCTTCCTGCATCTAACCTGTCCAATCCCGTCAGAATTTTATATGTTTCTATGAGATCCCCTTTCATTCTTCTAAATTCCAGTGAATATAAGCCTAGTCGATCCAGTCTTTCTTCATATGTCAGTCCTGCCATCCCGGGAATCAGTCTGGTGAACCTTCGCTGCACTCCCTCAATAGCAAGAATATCCTTCCTCAGATTAGGAGACAAAACTGTACACAATATTCAAGGTGTGGCCTCACTAAGACCCTGTACAACTGCAATAAGACCTCCCTGCTCCTATACTCAAATCCTCTCGCTATGAAGGCCAACATGCCACCTGCCTTCTTCACCGCCTGCTGTACTTGCATGCCAGCTTTCAATGACTGATGTACTATGACACCCAGGTCTCGTCGCACCTCCCTTTTTCCTAATCTGTTACCATTCAGATAATATTCTGCCTCCCTGTTTATGCCACCAAAGTGAATAATTTCACATTTATCCACATTATACTGTATCTGCCATGCATTTTCCCACTCACCTAACCGATCCAAGTCACCCTGCAGCCTCTTAGCATCCTCCTCACAGCTCACACTGCCACCCAGCTTAGTGTCATCTGCAAACTTGGAGATACTACACTCAATTCCTTCATCTAAATCATTAATGTATATTATGGATCATCTCTTTCCAATTGATGTGTGAACGCCAAAAGGCAATGCTTATAATGACCAGAATCAGGAATACTTCCTCCTTTTCCTTTAACTCTGTACAACTTTCAATGAACTGGATACATCAAACAGGATACATCAGGGTACTTATTGCGCAGTAGGTGGGCAGTTAGCCCAACCTTTCGCCAACACATTGATTTTAATGGGTAGTTGAAACGTGCAGCAAAGCTGATGCAGAGTAAGAACTTGACAGATTGCAAGTTCAGGATTTAGCACATGCGCAAGCACATGTGAAAGTCCCAAACTTGCGGTCAATTTCAAAACTGGTATGACGCCATACTCAGAGTACACCGTCATACCGATTGCAAATTCAAGATCATTGTGTTTTAATGTCAGTCATACAAGTATCTTGCCAATGGATAAGAATTACTTTCTTTGCTAACACAGTTCAATCAGTAGCATTTAATTGTAGCCTTGGGGAAAAGCATTATTAATCCAAATATTATGGGGTAGATTTTCATCTTTACCATCTGGGCGATAAAATCGGCCAGGTGGAGCACAAAGAGCTAAATTGAGCAGTAATGTTTGCACGCCCATAATATAGCCTGCCAATGTTCCTTCTATTGTTTCTTCTCAGTACTCTGCCCAGGCAACACTTTACATCCATGCAGTGAAGACAAAAATCTACCTCTGAATAGATGCTTAGTGTCAGCTTTGCTCAGTTACTGGCATTTTCACCTCTGAATCAGTAGGTTGCGGATCAAACTGCACTTCAGAACTTGAGTGAATGCCGCATTGTCAGAGCTGCCATCTCTCAAAGGAGATGTTAAACTGAGGCCCACTTAGGTTGATATAAAAGATCCCCACTACACAATCCAGACATAATCCAGTATGTTAGCAAAGTGGATACGTCACTGGACTAGTAATCCAGAGGCCTGGACTAATGATCCGGAGATCAAGTTATTATTTAAATGGAGAAAGATTGCAAAGTGCTGCAGTACAGTGGGACCTGGGGGTACTTGTGCATGAAACACAAAAGGATAGTATGCAGGTACAGCAAGTGATCAGGAAGGCTAATGGTATCTTAGCCTTTATTGGCTAAGGGAATGGAGTATAAAAGCAGGAAAGTCTTGCTACAGTTATACAGGGCATTGGTGAGGCCACACCTCGAGTACTGCGTGCAGTTTTGCTTTCCATATTTACAAAAAGGATATACTTGCTTTGGAGACAGTTCAGAGAAGGTTCACTAGGTTTGGATTCCAGAGATAAGGGGGTTGACTTATGAGGAAAGGTTGCGTAGGTTGGGCCTCTACTCATTGGAATTCAGAAGAATGAGAGGTGATCTTATCGAAAGGTAGAAGATTATGAGGGGGCAGAACACCAAAGGTCAAAAAACGTTAGTGGGAGTTGTGTACAGACCTCCAAACAGTAGCAGTGATGTTGGGGAGGGCATCAAACAGGAAATTAGGGGTGCATGCAATAAAGGTGCAGCAGTTATCATGGGTGACTTTAATATACATATAGATTGGGCAAACCAAACTGGAAGCAATACGGTGGAGGAGGATTTCCTGGAGTGCATAAGGGATGGTTTTCTAGACCAATATGTCGAGGAACCAACTAGGGGGGAGGCCATCTTAGACTGGGTGTTGTGTAATGAGAGAGGATTAATTAGCAATCTCGTTGTGCGAGGCCCCTTGGGGAAGAGTGACCATAATATGGTGGAATTCTACATTAGGATGGAGAAGGAAACAGTTAATTCAGAGACCATGGTCCAGAATTTAAAGAAGGGTAACTTTGAAGGTATGAGGCGTGATAGATTGGCGAATGATACTTAAGGGGTTGACAGTGGATGGGCAATGGCAGACATTTAGAGACCGCATGGATGAACAATTGTACATCCCTGTCTGGCGTAAAAATAAAAAAGGGAAGGTGGCTCAACCGTGGCTATCAAGGGAAATCAGGGAGAGTGTTAAAGCCAAGGAAGTGGCATACAAATTGTCCAGAAATAGCAGCGAACCCGGGGACTGGGAGAAATGTAGAACTCAGCAGAGGAGGACAAAGGGTTTGATTAGGGCAGGGAAAATAGAGCACGAGAGGAAGCTTGCAGGGAACATTAAGGCAGACTGCAAAAGCTTCTATAGATATGTAAAGAGAAAAAGGTTAGTAAAGACAAACGTAGGCCCCCTGCAGTCAGAATCAGGGGAAGTCATAACGAGGAACAAAGAAATGGCAGACCAATTGAACAAGTACTTTGGTTCAGTATTCACTAAGGAGGACACAAACAACCTTCTGGATATAAAGGGGGTCAGAGGGTCTAGTAAGAAGGAGGAACTGAGGAAATCCTTATTAGTCGGGAAATTGTGTTGGGGAAATTGATGGGATTGACAGCCGATAAATCTCCAGGGCCTGATGGACTGCATCCCAGAGTACTTAAGGAGGTGGCCTTGGAAATAGCGGATGCATTGACAGTCATTTTCCAACATTCCATAGACTCTGGATCAGTTCCTATGGAGTGGAGGGTAGCCAATGTAACCCCACTTTTTAAAAAAGGAGGGAGAGAGAAAACAGGGAATTATAGACCGGTCAGCCTGACATCGGTAGTAGGTAAAATGATGGAATCAATTATTAAGGATGTCATAGCAGCGCATTTGGAAAGAGGTGACATGATAGGTCCAAATCAGCATGGATTTGTGAAAGGGAAATCATGCTTGACAGATCTTCTGGAATTTTTTGAGGATGTTTCCAGTAGAGTGGACGGGAGAACCAGTTGATGTGGTGTATTTGGACTTTCAGAAGGCTTTCGACAAGGTCCCACACAAGAGATTAATGTGCAAAGTTAAAGCACATGGGATTGGGGATAATGTGCTGACGTGGATTGAGAACTGGTTGTCAGACAGGAAGCAAAGAGTAGGAGTAAATGGGTACTTTTCAGAATGGCAGGCAGTGACTAGTGGGGTACCGCAAGGCTCTCTGCTGGGGCTCCAGCTGTTTACATTGTACATTAATGATTTAGACGAGGGTATTAAATGTAGTATCTCTAAATTTGCAGATGACACTAAGTTGGGTGGCAGTGTAAGCTGCGAGGAGGATGCTATGAGGCTGCAGGGTGACTTGGATAGGTTAGGTGAGTGGGCAAATGCATGGCAGCTGAAGTATAATGTGGATAAATGTGAAGTTATCCACTTTCGTGGTAAAAACAGAGAGACAGACTATTATCTGAATGGTGACAGATTAGGAAAAGGGGAGGTGCAACGAGACCTGGGTGTCATGGTACATCAGTCATTGAAGGTTGGCATGCAGGTACAGCAGGCGATTAAGAAAGCAAATGGCATGTTGGCCTTCATAGCGAGGGGATTTGAGTACAGGGGCAGGGAGGTGTTACTGCAGTTGTACAGGGCCTTGGTGAGGCCACTCCTGGAGTATTGTGTACAGTTTTGGTCTCCTAACTTGAGGAAGGATATTCTTGCTATTGAGGGAGTGCAGCGAAGGTTCACCAGACTGATTCCCGGGATGGCGGGACTGACATATCGAGAAAGATTGGATCAACTGGGCTTGTATTCACTGGAGTTCAGAAGAATGAGAGGGGATCTCATAGAAACGTTTAAAATTCTGACGGGTTTAGACCGGTTAGATGCAGGAAGAATGTTTCCAATGTTGGGGAAGTCCAGAACCAGGGGTCACAATCTAAGGATAAGGGGTAAGCCATTTAGGACCGAGATGAGGAGAAACTTCTTCACCCAGAGAGTGGTGAACCTGTGGAATTCCCTACCACAGAAAGTTGTTGAGGCCAATTCACTAAATATATTCAAAAAGGAGTTAGATTTAGTCCTTACTACTAGGGGGATCAAGGGATATGGTGAGAAAGCAGGAATGGGGTACTGAAGTTGCATGTTCAGCCATGAACTCATTGAATGGCGGTGCAGGCTCGAAGGGCCGAATGGCCTACTCCTGCACCTATTTTCTATGTTTCTATGACAAGGTGGATGCAGATAGGATGTTTCCACTGATAGGGGAGACTAGAACTAGAGGGCATAATCTTAGAATAAGGGACCACCCATTTAAAACTGAGATGAGGAGAAATTTCTTCTCTGAGAGGGTTGTAAATCTGTGGAATTCGCTGCCTCAGAGAGCTGTGGAAGCTGGGTCATTGAATAAATTTAAGACAGATATAGACAGTTTCTTAAACGATAAGGGAATAAGGGGTTATGGGGAGCAGGTGGGGAAGTGGACCTGAGTCCATGATCGGATCAGCCATTATCATATTAACTGGCGGAGCAGGCTCGAGGGGCCGTATGGCCTACTCCTGCTCCTATTTCTTATGTTCTCATGTTTCCTATATTAGTTCAAATCCCACCATGGCAGTTGGGAGAATTTAAATTCAGTTAACTAAATAAATCTGGAATAAAATGTAATGGTGACTGTGAAATTGCCGGATTGTTGTAAAAACCCAATTAGTTCACTAATGCCTTTTAGGGAAGGAAATCTGTCGTCCTTACTGGTCTAGCCTATATGTGACTCCAGACCCACCACAATGTGGTTGACTCTTAACTGCCCTCTGCGGTTCCAGAAGGTGGCTCACCACCACCTTCTCATTTATGGCTGGGTAACAAATGCTGGCCTTGCCAACGACACCAACATCCCGAGAACCAATTTAAAAAAAAAAGACAGGAGTAGAGAATTCTCCCAGCATTCATTCTGCAATTAACACCATCCAAAAAAACTAGCTGGTCATTTACATCATTTGCGTGTTGTCGGATCTGGTCAGATGCAAATTGACTGCTGTGTTTGCCCACGTAACAACAGGTAATTAATTGCGTGAGAAATCCTGAGGACATGTTTAGGTACTATTTAAATGTAAGTTTTTTCTTTCTTACTGATTAAATTCTTTATCCAGGAGTGTAGATTACACCAGTATGCCTTCTGTATTAGGATGTTACACAAAATAAAATGTTTTAAAATATCTCTCATTTCATTCATGTCAGAGAAATATACCCATCTGTTTCGTAAGGGAAGGCTTGGGGTTTCAAACTTGCAACAAATTCATACGTACGCATTCCCCAAATGATTACATCATATTTAATTTAGTGCAGACGAGTGGTGCAATATGTTACTGTACCAACCCACTGTGCCGCAGAATAGTTCAGGCTATAAACTGGTACACTCATAATAAAGGATGAAACTGAGTACTGTGTACAATGAGCAAGTGTGACCTTAGCTCCTTTAATAAGACACCAGAGTGCAGGTATCTCGTGTTGTGCAAGGCCCCTTGAGGAAGAGTGACTATAATATGGTAGAATTCTTTATTAAGATGGAGAGTGACACAGTTAATTCAGGGACTAGGGTCCTGAACTTGGGGAAAGATAACTTCGATGGTATGAGATGTGAATTAGCAAGAATAGGCTGGCAAGCGATACTTAAAGAATGGATGGTGGATAGGCAATAGCAAACATTTAAAGCTCACATGGATGAACTTCAATAATTGTACATCCCTGTCTGGAGTAAAAATAAAACGGGGAAGGTGGCTCAACCGTGGCTAACAAGGGAAATTAAGGATAGTGTTAAATCCAAGGAAGAGGCATATAAATTGGCCAGAAAAAGCAGCAAACCTGAGGACTGGGAGAATTTTGTAATACAGCAGAGGAGGACAAAGGGTTTAATTAGGAGGGGGAAAATAGAGTATGAGAGGAAGCTTGCTGGGAACATAAAAATTGACTGCAAAAGCTTCTATAGATATGTGAAGAGAAAAAGATTAGTGAAAACAAACGTAGGATCCTTGCAGTCAGATTCAACTGAATTTATAATGGGGAACAAAGAAATGGTGGACCAGTTAAACAAATACTTTGGTTCTGTTTGCACGAAGGAAGACACAAATAACCTTCTGGAAATACTAGGGGACCGAGGGTCTAGTGAGAAGGAAGAACTGAAGGATATCCTTCTAAAGCGGGAAATTGTGTTAGGGAAATTGGTGGGATTGAAGGCCGATAAATCTCCGGGGTCTGATAGTCTGCATCCCAGAGTACTTAAGGAAGTGGTCCTAGAAATAGTGGATGCATTGGTGATCATTTTCCAACAGTCTATTGATTCTGGATCAGTTCCTATGGACTGGAGGGTAGCTAATGTAACACCACTGTTTAAAAAAGGAGGGAGAGAGAAAACGGTTAATTATAGACCGGTTAGCCTGACATCAGTAGTGGGGAAAATGTTGGAATCAATTATTAAAGATGAAATAACAGTGCATTTGGAAAGCAGTGACAGGATCAGTCCAAGTCAGCATGGATTTATGAAAGGGAAATCATGCTTGACAAATCTTCTGGAATTTTTTGAGGATATAACTAGTAGAGTGGATAAGGGAGAACCAGTGGATGTGATGTCTTTGGACTTTCAAAAGGCTTTTGACAAGGTCCCACGAAAGAGATTAAAGTGCAAAATCAAAGCATATGGTATTGGGGGTAATGTACTGGCGTGGATAGAGAATTGGTTGGCAGACAGGAAGCAGAGAGTTGGGATAAACGGGGCCTTTTCAGAATGGCAGGCAGTGACTAGTGGAGTGCCATAGGGCTCAGTGCTGGGACCCCAGTTCTTTATAATATACCTTAATGATTTAGATTAAGGAATTGAGTGTAATATCTCCAAGTTTGCAGATGACACTAAACTGGGTGGCGGTGTGAGCTGTGAGGAGGATGCTAAAAGGCTGCAGGGTGACTTCGACAGGTTAGATGAGTGGGCCAATGCATGGCAGATGCAGTATAATGTGGATAAATATGATGTTACCCACTTTGATGGCAAAAACATGAATGCAGGATCTTATCTGAATGCGGCAGATTCGGAAAGGGGGAGGTGCAACGAGACCTGGGTGTCATGGTACATCAGTCATTGAAAGTTGGCATGCAGGTACAGCAGGCGGTGAAGAAGGCAAATGGTATGTTGGCCTTCATAGCTAGGGGATTTGAGTATAGGAGCAGGGAGGTCTTACTGCAGTTGTACAGGACCAGGGCCTTGCCTGAAATATTGTGTTCAGTTTTGGTCTCCTAATCTGAGGAAGGACATTCTTGCTATTGAGGGGGTGCAGCAAAGGTTCACCAGACTGATTCCCAGGATGGCGGGACTGACATATGAGGAGAGACTGGATCAACTGGGTCTTTATACACTGGAGTTTAGAAGGATGAGAGGGAACTCATAGAAACTTATAAGATTCTGACGGGACTGGACTGGTTAGATGTGGGAAGAATGTTCCCGATGATGGGGATGTCCAGAACTAGGGGACACAGTCTTAGGATAAGGGGTAGGCCATTTAGGACTGAGATGAGGAGAAACTCCTCCACTCAGAGAGTTGTTAACCTGTGGAATTCCCTGCCGCAGAGAGTTGTTGATGCCAGTTCATTGGATATATTCAAGAGTTGTTAGATATGGCCCTTATGGCTAAAGGGATCAAGGGGTATGGAGAGAAAGCAAGAAAAGGGTACTGAGGGAATGATCAGCCATGATCTTATTGAATGGTGGTGCAGGCTTGAAGGGCCGAATGGCCTACTCCTGCACCTATTTTCTATACTTCTATATACTGTGCTCCCAAGGGATGCTGGGATCCCTTGGGACTCCAACAGGTGGGCCCTCTGGTGATCAGGTGTCATGCCGTTTACAAAGGGTTAAATACAATACATCATTCCCCCATGGTCAATAATACACTTATTTACAAAGTGAGACGATCTGGGGCTTTACGCTCTCTTGTCGATCGTCTCGGTACAAATGCGGGTGTGGGTGGGTTGGTCAGTTCTTCACCGGGCTGTTGGGCAGCCAGCCTTGCCGGGCGGCTGGGCATGATGAGTTCGGCATCGTGGTCAACCATGATGTCAATTGCCACTTGTGTGTGTGTGTGTGTTGGAGGGTCAAAGTTGGTGGTGTCCTCTTCGGGTTGTTCGTAGCTGTTGTGAACCGCAATTTGATTTGGTTCAAATGTTTTCTGTGCATTTGTCCATTGGCCAATTTGACCTGAAACACCCTACTCCCCTCTTTGGCTGTGACTGTGCCAGCGAGCCATTTGGGACCATGTCCATAATTGAGAACAAACACGGGATCATTGATCTCAATATCGCGTGACAAATTTGCGCGGTCATGGTACACACTTTATTGATGCCGCTTGCCCTCCACGTGATCATGGAGATCAGGGTGGACAAGAGAGAGCCTTGTTTTAAGCGCCCTTTTTATGAGCAGCTCGGCTGGGGGAACCCTGGTGAGTGAGTGGGGTCTCGTGCGGTAGCTGAGCAGCACTCGGGACAGCCAGGTCTGCAGGGAGCCTTCCGACACATGTTTCAAGCTTTGCTTGATGGTCTGAACTGGCCGTTCTGCCTGATCGTTGGATGCGGGCTTGATCGGAGCAGATGTAACGTGTTTGATCCCATTGCGAAACACGACCCATTGTCGCTGACTAGCACATCAGGCAAGCCGTGCGTGGCAAACATGGCTCGTGGGCCTTCAATAGTAGCCATGGACCTGCTTACAGACATTATTGCACATTCAATCCATTTTGAGTAAGCGTCCACGACAACCAAAAACCTCTTGCCTAGAAATGGGCCCGCATAATCTACGTGGATCCTCGACCACGGTTTGGAGAGCCACGACCACAAACTTAGCGGTGCCTCTCTGGGTGCATTGCTCAGCTGAGAGCAAGTGTTGCACTGGCGCACGCATGACTCTAAATCTGAGTCGATGCCGGGCCACCACACATGGGATCTGGCTATGGCTTTCATCATTACGATGCCTGGGTGTGTACTGTGTAGTTCACATATAAACGTATCTCTGCCTTTCTTGGGCAAGACCACGCGATGGCCCCACAATAGACAGTCCACCTGCAGGGACAACTCATCTTTGCGTCTGTGGAACGGCTTAATCGCCTCCTGCATCTCCACTGGGACGCTGGACCAGCTCCCATAGAGGACACAGTTTTTTTACCAAGGACAGTAAAGGATCCTGGCTGGTCCAGGTCCTGATCTGGCGAGCCGTAACGGGGGACTTCTCGTTCTCGAATGCCTCCATGACCATGAGCAAGTCCGTTGGCTGTGCCATTTCCACCCCAGTGGTGGGCAATGGCAGCCGTCTGAGAGCATCTGCGCAGTTCTCTGTGTCCGGTCTGTGGTGGATTACATAGTTGTATGCCGACAGCGTGAGCGTCCATCTTTAGATGCGGCCAGAGGCATTGGTATTAATCACTTTTCTCTCAGAGAACAGCGATATGAGCGGCTTGTGGTCAGTTTCACGCTCAAACTTGAGGCCAAATAAGCACTGGTGCATTTTTTTTACCCCGTAGACGCACGCCAGAGCTTCTTTTTCAATCATACTGTAGGCCCTTTCAGCCTTGGACAAAATCCTGGACGCATAAGCGACCGGTTGCAAATTCCACGATTCATTAGCCTGTTGTAACACACACCCGACCACGTATGACGACGCATCGCAAGCTAGCACTAATCGTTTACAAGGGTTATAGAGGACAAGCAGTTTGTTTGAACATAACAGATTTCTGGCTTTCTTACAGGCAGCCTCTTGTGAATTCCCCCATACCCAGTCGTCTCCCTTGCACAGTAGCGCATGTCTGGGTTCTAGCAGGGTGCTTAACCCAGGTAGGAAATTACCAAAATAGTTAAGGATTCCCAGGAACGACCGCAGCTCCATGTCATTCTGTGGTCGTGGCGCGTTCTTGATGGCCTCCGTCTTGATGTCGGTGGGTCTGATGCCGTCTGCTGTGATTCTTCTTCCTAAGAACTCGCGTCCTGTGCCAGGAAAACACACTTCGAGCGTTTCAACCTGAGCCCCACGCGATCCAACTGACTAAGAACCTCTTCCAGATTCTTCAATTGCTCCATGGTGTCCCGACCTGTAACCAATATGTCATCCTGGAAAACCACTGTGCAAGGAACCGACTTTAGCAGGTTCTCCATGTTCCGCTGGAAGATAGTTGTGGCCGACCAAATCCCAAACGGGCACTGGTTGTCGATAAACAGAACTTTGTGCGTGTTGATGTAGGTGAGGCCTTTCGAAGACTCCTCCAGCTCCTGCATCATGTAGGCCGAGGTCAGGTCCAGCTTGGTGAATGTCTTCCCTCCAGCAAATAGATTGTCTGCCTTGGGTAGTGGGTACTGGTCCTGCAACAAAAAACGGTTAATCGTTACATTATAATCCCCACAAATTCTAACCATGCCGTCCTCCTTAAGTACCAGGACAATCGGACTGGCCCAGTCGTTGAATTCCACTGGCGCGATGATGCCTTCACGTTGCAGCCTGTCCAACTCAATTCCACTTTTTCACGCATCATGTACGGTACCGCCCGAGCCTTGTGGTGGATGGGTTGCGTACCGGGAACCAAATGGATCTGCACTTTCACCCCTGAGAAGCTTCCGATGACTGGCTCGAACAACAATGGGAACTTGCTCAGAACCTGGGTACATGAGGCATCGTCAACAGACGAAAGCACTCGGATGTCATCCCACTTCCAGCGGATTTTTCCCAGCCAGCTTCTGCCAAACAATGTGGGGCCATCCCCGGCACAATCCACAGCGGGAGTTCGTGTACTGCTCCATCATAGGAGACTGACTTCTGCACTGCCAATTACAGGGATTTGTTCCTTGGTGTAAGTCCTTAGTTTGGTGTGAATGGGGCTGTGCTTGGGCCTGTGTGCCTTTTTGCCCCACAGCCTGACGAAGGCCTTTTTTACTCATTATGGACTGACTCGCACCCGTGTCCAGTTCCATAGATACTAGAATTCCATTCAGTTCAACTTTCAACATTATTGGTGGACATTTCGTGGTGAATGTGTGTATCCCATACACTTCTGCCTCCTCAGTACGAGTCTTCAATTCAGCCTGATCTACAGTGGATCGATCTTCCTCTGCAACGTGGTGGATTGCAGGGATTGCAGGGTTTGCAGCTCGCCTGCACATTCACTGGATGTGTCCTATTGTTCTGCAACTGTTGCACACATAGTGCTTGAAGCGGCATTGATAGGGCCGATGATCACCTTCACAACGCCAACAAGGTGTTAATTGCCTCGCATTAACAATTGATGGCAGACTTTGGTTCATTTGAGGTCGGGCAGCAGCAGCCGGCGTGTACGTTCTGCCATGTATATATTCCTGCTCGAAAACGACATTGCTTTATGCACAGTACTGGCCGAAACTTCTTTACTCTGCGAAATCTGTTTGGTCGCTGGTGGACATAAATGCCTGGGCTATCATTATGGCTTTACTTAGATTCGGAGTTTCAACAGTCAACAGTTTGCGAAAGATTACCTCATGGCCAATGACCAGTACAAAAAAGTCGCAAAGCATTTGTTCCAGGAATCCCTCAAATTCGCAATGTCCTGCGAGGCGCCTTAGTTCGGTGACATAGCTCGCCACTTCCTGGCCCTCCGACCGTTGACACGTGTAGAACCGATATCTCACCATCAAAACGCTTTCCTTAGGATTTAGGTGCTCCCGGACCAGCGTACACAATTCTTCATGGGATTTAACTGTTGGTTTTGCCAGAGCTAGGAGATTCTTCATGAGGCCAAAGGTTGTTGCCCAACAAACAGTTAGGAGGCTTGCCCTTCATTTAGCAGCATTCTCGTCCCTTTCCAGCTCGTTGGCCACAAAGTATTGGTCGAGTCTCTCCACGAAGGCTCCCAATCGTCCCCTTCTGAGAACTTCTCCAGGATACCAATTGTTCTTTGTATTTTCGCGCAGTTGTTCATTACCTCATCGCCAATTGATAAGTTCATAACAAAGGATGAAACTGAGTACTGTGTACAATGAGCAAGTGTGACCTTAGCTCCGTTATTAAGGTTCCTGTGCAGGTACCTCGTGGGTGGCCTGCTTATATACTGTGCTCCCAAGGGATGCTGGGATCCCTCGGGACTCCAACAGGTTGGCCCTCTAGTGGTAGTGTAATACAGGTACAAGGGGTTAAATACATAACATATATGACAACTATTTTTGTTTAATGTGATTTAAGATCTAAATCGTTAAAAAAGACAATGCAATACATTAATTCTATTTTATAGATTGATAATGAAGACGAAAGCTGTAGACTGCAAGAAGATATCAATAAACTGGTCAGGTGGGCAGAACAGTGGCAAATGGAATTCAATCCGGAGAAGTGTGAGGTAATGCATTTGGGGAGGGCTAACAAGGAAAGGGAATACATATTAAATAGTAGGACACAGAGAAGTATAGAGGAACAGAGGGACCTTGGAGTGCAGGTCCACAGATCCCCGAAGGTAGCAGGACAAGTAGATAGGGTGATTAAGAAGGCATACGGAATTCTTGCCTTTATTAGCTGAAGCATACAATACAAGAGCTGGGGGGTTATGCTTGAACTGTATAAAACACTAGTTAGGCCACAGCTGGAGTACTGCATGCCGTTCTGGTCACCACATTACAGGAAAGATATGATTGCACTAGAGAGGGTACAGAGGAGATTTACAGGGATGTTGCCAGGAATAGAGAATCTTAACTATGAGAAAAGATTGGATAGGCTGGGTTTGTTTTCCTTGGGGCAGAGGAGGTTGAGGGGAGACCTTTATTGAGGTGTATAAAATTATGAGGGCCTGGATAAAGTGGATAAAAAGGACCTATTTCCCTTAGCAGAGGAGGTAAAAATCAGGGGGCATAGATTTAAAGTAATTGGTAGAAGGTTTAGAGAGGATTTGAGGGGAAATGTCTTTACCCAGAGGGTGGTGGGGGTCTGGAACTCACTGTCTGAAAGGGTGGTAGAGGCAGAAATCCTCACCATATTTAAAAAGTACTTGGATGTGCACTTGAAGTGCCGTAACCTACAGGGCTACGGACTAAGCTGGAATGTGGGATTAGGCTGGATAGCTCTTTGTCGGTTGATACAGACACAATGGACCAAAATGGCCTCCTTCCACGTTGTAACTTTCTATGATTCTATGATACAGCACAGAAGGAGGCCATTCGGCTCATCGTGCCTGTGCCAGCTCTCTGAAAGAGCTTCCCATTAGTCTTTCTCTATACCCTGAAAATGATTTCTTTTTAAGTAGAGATCCTTTTGACCGTTACTATTGAATCTGCTTCCATCACCCTTTCAGACAAGGCAATTACCATGTCCTATTATTAGTTTTCGTTGCAGACTGTACTTTGATATTATCTCTATGCACACAACTGTTTTTGACATTGTCAGAACTTTCAAAATTCACACTCATTTTTGTAATTTATAAAGTAGAATTCTATAAAGCCAAATTTAAGAAAATGCATGGTACCCTTTCGAGTTGACCCTCACATTTATACCATCCACATAATAGCTCAGCCTGTAGATCCCTCCAGATCTTACCAGTGCTGCACACTTGTGCGATGCAGGAAAAGATCACTTTTTTTCTCTCTGTCCTGCTCTCCCCCACTCCCAATAGTTTGCTTTCCTCCCACAGACAGCCTAAATGTGACTAGTAGAGGGGAAGCCTGAATGCAAATGGTGGTCAATGCTAAAATCCAAACTCAGCGCTCCCTCATCCCAAGTACAACATATCCATTCATTCTGAACAATAAACTGCAAAGTCCTGACTAAAGTATAATTTTCAATTTTTGAAGTATTACTACACTAGTTTAACGTGTAAAGTTAATATTTACTTGCTATTTCTGCTTGCACTAATGTATTGCTGTGTTCTTGTTTATAAGTTTAGCCCTGGACATGATGAAAGGTATAGCCTTTCATAACACACAAAATGGATTTGATGTATAGGAGAATATTGCGTTACATTTTTCTAATAGATTTTTGAAACATTTTATTTACTGCGTGATATTTTCTGGATTAATGGAGTTTTTGTGACTTTTGCGCTTCAATTATAATGTAGAGTCAAAGTCTTTATCGCGTTTTTCTATGTGTACTGTTGTATGTTTACAGTAGTTCCTTCATACATCAAATTATACACATGAGGCTGGAATGCTTGCCAGACATTACCAAGTACAGCACTATAAGCCTGAACAGTGCAGAATTTTTGCAAATCCCACTTGTAAAAATATGCCTAACTGATGGACATTTATCTTCATGCCATTTCAAAGATATTTTGTTTTGACTACTCAGTTTGTTTGTATAAAAAATACATTGCAGAAATTACAACTGTGGCTTTTATCTTATTTACGATCAATGCATAGTTTTTTATAAAAACGATGTGACTTTTAAAATGTTCTTGAGCTTATCATATATACACCATCCAACTGGAAAAAAATTGTGCACCTAGCATTTATATTTATATTTATTTGGATTTGTCCATAATAGATCCAGTTCAGTTGTATTATGCATGAAATGCAGTGAATGTGTTTCTATTAATCTATTAATGTTCTGCACAGCTAAGTCCCTTTTGGAAAATTTTCCATGATTATAACAAGTGCACATATGTAGTAAATTTATATACATGTTCAGTTTATTTTCAGTTTATAATTTTAAACGGTTAACTTTTTCGTCTGTACAAACCAGTTTTAATTTTGACGGAAATGTTTCTGAATCGGCATGAACTGATTGGTAATAAAAGAAATTAAGAGCTTCAGTAAAAAATTTTCCAACTGACTTTAGTGTCCCACAGCGAAGAAAGAGAAAAAATTCCACCAGGCTTCCCAATCCTGTTCATGATTTAGTGGCATATGAACATAAAAAATTGCCGGGCAGAAAAAGACTAACTGCTCCATCAAGCCTGCCCCACACTATGATGGCTAGGGCATCGTGACTAAACACTTTCTGGCTCCACCCCTTCCCCTGCAGTCATGAAAGCTCCTAGATGAGGCAAAACCAGAGGAAACAGACCCTTACTAGAAAATACCCTTGTGGACATTTGGTGAGGAACAGGGTCATGGTCAGCTGTGATACTGTCCGATGATCAACTAGCTTGCCAATGCTCACAGTGTAAGATTTCACATTAAGAATGACCACTGATGGTGCCCATGGAAGTGTACCCCAGCATCAGCCCCTACTCTAAGGATGGGAGAGGAAGGAGAACGTATTTTTAAATGAAGATTAGTTCCATTTCTTAAAAAGGCAAATGGAAAAATATTCTTATCTCTGCTGTACACTAAAGTAAGAGATGTGCGTGGGAAAGATCTGTAAATGCTCTTTTTTTAAAATGAAATCTGCACCAAACAAATTGAGAAACCAAAATTTCATCCAGTTTCACAAAATTATAGTTTGAATGCATACAGAAGCTACAAGGTTTAAAGGCAGAACTAATCTGCTGATACATGAGGAAAAAAATAACATTTCACAGTACTTTCTTTCTACTTGGATAAATTCACTGAGCAACACATTTTAATTCTAGGCTGTTCCAAAGAAGTTGCAGGCAAGAGCAGATCAGAAGAAAAGGCATAACTTGATGCTCCAGTGAGCTGTAGACAGTATCATTTTCCACTTTAAAATGTTGGAACTTGGTTCTTTGGCTCCTTTGTTTCTAGGCAGAACACTCCCTGACCAATGTAAAAATGCATTTCACATTCTAATGAGTCTGGGGAAGTGTGCTTGGCAGCTGTTCATGTGCAATAATGAATCGTACTGTTTAGCATTATGTACTGCTGCTATAAAGGTTTAAGAAAGTGTTTAAAGGAGATCATGGTGAGCAATACAGTTACCCAAAAGGCATATTTTATGTGCAGATAATTATTTTTCATTAGCTACCTTAGTGCCCCATATGCAGTTAAGGAAGCATGAGATAAGTAATTGGGAGCTATTTCTTCTTGCAGGTAAAGAAAACACAGCCAGATTCAGATGTTACAGAGCCTCAGAACTCCAGGTAATTGAGCATTTCCATATTTTTATGTCTTTAATATAAGTAAGCAGCATGATTGATAAATGGCATTAGCAATTGCTGCATCGTTCCGAATGCAGAGGCACTAATTGCTTGAGAGCTTGGTCCATTGCTCAACTAATGGTAAAACACTCAATTTCAGTTTAACAACCAAAAGAATGTTTGCAGATGGTAAGTTTTAAAGCAAGGAAATTATTAAAATGGGTATGGGAATTCTTGGAGTGATACACAGATATCAGCAAATTCTTAGTCTTGACTCAGCCTTTTCTCCGCTATTGAGATCAAGTATTCAAACGATAGATGCAATTATTAAGTCTGGGTTCTGGAATTTATCATCTTATACAATCTGCAAGTTGTTTAAACTTAAATTTTAATTTTGCATGGCATGCTTGTAAAGCTGAAATCAAATGAAACTAGTTTGTCTTTTTCAGATGTAAGTTAAGTGCAATTTCTGTAATGTTTGTGTAAGATTTTGATTTTGTGGTATAGAACAAACAACTGACTAAACCATTTTAAGCTAAATTATTAAAGCCACACAAGTTGTTTAGAGATGCATAAAAAAAGTTTATGTAACTGAAATAATTTGTTCACATATTCAACTTACTATAGGATATATTTCACACACTAATTGTTAATATTGTCAGTCTGTAAATTGTTACAGATAACTAGCCAATGCAAGCATAGAATTCGAATGTAACAAATCATTATCCATTCACATTATGATCCAAGCATAAGATTTGAATCTTAAATAAAAGAAACTGATTCAGGTGTAAAGTATTGCTGAATTGTTTATGTATTCATTGCACAGGATATTCAATGTAGCAATTATCTGTAACAATTGCACAGACTGACAATATTAACAATTAGTGTGTGAAATATATCCTATAGTAAGTTGAATATGTGAACAAATCATTTCAGTTACATAAACTTTTTTTATGCAAATCTAAACAACTTGTGTGGTTTTAATAATTTAGCTTAAATGGTTTAGTCAGTTGTTTGCTCTATACCTCAAAATCAAAATCTTACACAAACATTACAGAAATTGCACTTAACTTACATCTGACAAAGACAAACTGGTTTCATTTGATTTCAGCTTTACAAGCATGCCATGCAAAATTAAAATTTAAGTTTAAACAACTATAAGGTGATAAATTCCAGAACTCAGTTCAACATATTCCAAATTGTCTTTTATGACTACAGGTACTAGCTTCTCAGATTTAGTATAATAAACTGTTCAAATTTAGATTCAATTGCAGAGTGAGTGACTAAATGGATTGAGGTATTATTACCGATTGACTATTTTTGTATAAGCAGTCTACAGAAGCCCTGATCCAAGCAAACCAAGTTCATTTATCAGATCTCAGCTGTATATCAACCCTTCTCTTGTTACATAAATGCATTTGAAAATAGATGCAGATATAGAAAAGATACCGGGCATTTTAATGGGCTATGTGTTGCAGATTATTGCAACGCTGTTAGAAGCGGTTATTTTTATTCCATTTTAACCCTTAGAATGCTAGTCATATCATTATTGTGTTAATTGTAAGTCAGGGTACCAGGAGTGATGAAACCATCCCTGGGTGGATCAATTTAGTAAACCTATTGCAATAAAAGGAAATTACAGACCAGTGCTATGTACCATCACAACCTTCGCCATCCCTGATATTAAATTCATTGTACTCAATTGCTAACTATATAGAATTTATTCATCAAGCTGATATATGTTTATTTTATTAAGAGAAATCTAGACAAATGATTGAAGATAACTTTTGGCTAAAATGTATCTATCTGTTTTACATATTAGTGAACTGTGATATATATGAATAAGCACATGTTTATACATTATAAAATGTGTTGGAACCATATGCATGAGTATGGACTGTAGAACCTAAATATTTTGATTCAGTTAAATTTGCTTGATATGCATGTCTCTGTAAAAAAACTAAAGATCACAATTAATAAAATATCCTTCATAACCAAACTCTAGATCCTTCTCAAAAGCCAACTGTTCATGCAACATACATGAAATGTAAGGTTACATTAACCATTTAACGTATGAATTGATTTCTACTATTAATTTATAGGTTTCATTACACTAATTATCTTCAATTATACAGAAACCAAATGCAATAGTTGCAGGCTAAATTACATTAAACAATCTGAAAGCATCCTTTCCCAGAAGCAACTTGCTGAACTCAGTTTCAAAGCCATTTAAAATGATCTTCTTGTGAAGAGATCTGGAGGTAGACAATTTTTGATCATAAGGCGAAGGTGTTTTCCACTTTTTAGAAGCAGGTATGTTAATGTCACCACTCATTTGGTTATCTTAATGGTGACATTAGAAGTATTATTTGCTTCAGTTTTGCTGCAGGGTGAGATCATTCTATTGGATTCCACTAGTGTCAGTATCAGAAACCTGGCCAATCAGGACTTACCTGCAATAATGCTCATTTTGAGAGTAAACTGTAGGAAATTAAGCAAAACAGTGAATTTGTACAACTGATTTGTAGATTTGTGACAGTAGAACCAAACTCTTTCTTTTTATGTAATTAACTGCTGCAGTTGAAATTCAGAAACTAAAAGTAAACTAAAATATTATGTTCATCACTTGTTTCTATTGAAAATGTTATATGTAAATTCATGTTTTGGTCATTTCTGGCCTTCTTTGAACTTCCACTGATTCACTTGCACATCCAAACCTTGAGATGTTTGATTTAGACATGGGAGAATGAGTAGCAGTGTTCAACAATCCATTGTTCACCTTTCGAAAGTGCCCGTCAGCCAAACGTTAACTGATTAAAGTGCTAGTGAGCACAACACAGTAGCTGGTAGGTGAGTGCTTAGTCTGCGGTGAGCCTATGTTCCCAACCAGCTCTATCTTACTGATGGCAACACTGAAACTGTTAATGTTACAATTTCTGCAACATTCATATTGAACACTTACAGTGCCAGAGTTTAACTGGTCCATTATTGAATTAACTCTAGATCTGTAGGTAGGAATAGAAGGTTACACAATACATGGAGCAGTACTAAAATGTACCCGAGCAACAACAACCACTGTCTGTCTACACTAAATTGTCGGGTCAAATAATATGTATACGATATGTTACAGGTCCCTTTCAAGATGTGATTATAAAATATAAAGTTTAAATTTTTATGTCACCTGCCATTATAATTTGGAATGGATAAGTGAAATAGCAGTATAAATGAAGAACTGCTATTAAACATTACATGTTGTACTATGGATTGGTCTTCAGAGTTTTATAATTAATAATTGTTGCAAGTGATACTGGTTTAATTGGTGACCATCATCTATTAAATTACAGACTTATTATTAACTAATATGAAGTTTTATTTAAAAAGGACAATATAGACAAACTGTAAAATTGCAAATAAGAAACTGAAAACCGGGCTAAGCTAAAGCACCATAAAAAATTTAAATGCTTGATATGCTTGGCAGTGCCTCTGTTGTAGTAACACTTTTTGGCAGGATGACCCTGTTAAATTTAACATCATTTGGATTTGAGGATGGGTCATTATGACTATTGGATTGTCTTCCTTCATGCGTTAATCTCGGGGTGAATTCACTGATCCACTATGTTTATCCTGACTTGATGTGCTGTGTGCCCAGTTGATGCTTTGAATGGAATTGCTTGTAAACTATGCATGCAATTGATTTGCTTTAATCAGAATTGGAATCTCTATCAAATACTCTTTTACTTGTTTTTTTCTGTAAAAAAATAGCCCATTTTTGGGCAGTGTTGAGGTGTAAAATCCTGTCCCGCCCCCCCCACCTCTCAATTTTTTTTTTCCTGAATAAGATCACCAGCCTGTTATTACCTCCTGCCCAGACCAGGTAAGTGTGGTAACATTCTCATGTCATTTCCCTCAACTTCCACTTCTAACCTGACATTCTGGAGAACTGGCACTATGTAGAGTAGCGGTATGATAGTCTCGTTGGCAGATGTCACATGGAGGAGGCCATTTTGGATTTCCTGACTGAGCTTGCAGAAACCTTAATCATGCAACAGCTTTTGGTTGGTTGGAACTCTGAAGATTTCTCCAGGCTGTTTTATGAATATTTGTGAAAGTAACTTCCTGGAGTAGGGAATTGGATTTCCCAATGGGAATAATTCTATTCCTGGGCTATGAAAAGGGGGAGGATGAGCATACAGAAGAGGATGGGTGGAGTCTCTTAGAGTGAGCCATCACAGACAACATTTGTCCCCAATACATTGATACTTACTCCACAGTGTTTACAAACCTGGAAGATCTTACTTAGATTTTCTGTCCATCAGTTCCTCAGAAGACTTTACTTCCCCCCCCCAAAGGTAATTGAGGAACTTTGCTAGCTGCTGGATGAAGTCTTGCAGCTCACTTCCACCTGGAGTACCGTGTTATTTGTAGCAATGAAAGTAACCACCGCTTTGAATACTTTTGCGAGTGGAATTTTCCAGATAGCATCAGATGACCTTTATTATAATAGTCAGGCAGGAGCACCATCTCTTAAAACAAACTGATGCTCAATTCATGGCTTATGACATTGGTAAGGCATCCACAGACAGAGAACAAATATAGTAACACCCATAAGACTACAGAAATGTTACGAAAGCAAACCATATGCACTTGCGGTCCCATATTGGGTACCTGGATAAATCTGATGGTGCATCCGGCAAGTCTCCAGAATCGTTGTTCTTTTCCGCAATCGCCATCATATTGCCATGGAGAAATAATTAATATTTTGTAAAACTGAAGCAGATGATGATGAAGAAGGAGAGGGAGGAGATCCCTCCATCCCCACATCAGGAGAAGGGTACACAGGAAGGAATTGAGTGGAGTAGGAGAGCTATCAGCCTGCAACTCGAGCAGAGGCAGCAACTTAAAGCTGAGTGCTTTGAGTAAATAAACATTGTGAAAGCAAATGACATTCCTTCCCCAAGCTTGTAGCTTCCCCTACCCCAATTGGCTCATAAAGACCTGCAATCCCAAATAATTCATTACCTTGCCTCCACAATATAGAAATCACACTTTCATATCATCAGCCAAGTCCATTAAATTGTAAACATCCACAAAAATGAACTTTGAAATCTGTGATCAGACAATTTTTACTTTCAACAACAAATTCACCAAAATCTTCCAGTAATTTCACACCCAAAAATTGCAATTATTTGTTAACTTCATTGCTCTAGCCCCAATCTCCTACTTCTATAATGTGCTCCCTAAGTAAGCATAGAATCATAGAATGGTTACAACAGGCCATTTGACCCGTCGAGCCCGTGCCAGCTCTCTGCAAGAGTAGCTAATCCCACTCCCCCGCCCTTTCCTCATCGCCCTGCAAATTTTTTTCCTCCAAGTACTTATCCAATTCCCTTTTGAAAGCCACGATTGAGTCTGCCTCCATCACCCTCTCAGGCAGTGCATTTTAGGTCCTAACCACACGCTGCGTAAAAAAGTATTTTTTCACGTCACCTTTGGTTCTTTTGCCAAACGTCTTGAATCTGTGTCCTCTGGTTCTTGACTCTTCCACCAATGGAAACAGTTTCTCTCTATCTACTCTGTCTATACCCACATGATTTTAAATAACTCTATCAAATCCCTTCTCAACGTCCTCTGCTTCCCTAGTCTATCCACGTAACTGAAGTCCCTCATCCCTGGAATCATTGTCGTAAATCTTTACTGCACCCTCTCTAAGACCTTCACATCCATCCTAAAGTGCAGTGCCCAGAATTGGACACAACCAAACCAGTGATTTATAAAGGTTCATCATAACTTCCTTGCTTTTGTACTCTATGCCTCTATTTATGAAGCCCAGTAACCTGTATGATTTTTTTAAATCGCTTTCTCAACCTGCCCTGCCACCTTCAGTGATTTGTACACATATACCCTCAGGTCTATCTGTTCATGCACCCGCTTTAAGATTGTACCCTTTGTTTATATTGCCTCTCCTCATTCTTCCTACCAAAATGTATCACTTTGCACTTTTCTGCATTAAATTTCATCTGCCATGTTGTCCGCCCATTTCACTAGCCTGTCTATGTCGTCTTGACATCTATCACTATCCTCCTCACTGTTCACTATACTTCCAAGTTTTGTGTCATCTGCAAATTTTGAAATTGTGCCTTGTACTCCCAAGTCCAAGACATTGATATATATCAAGAAAAGCAGTGGTGCTAATACCGACCTCTGGGGAACATTACTGTATACCTTGCTCCAGTCCGAAAAACAACCATTCACCACTACTCTGTGTTTCCTGTCACTTAGCCAATTTCGTATCCATGCTGCCACTGTCCCTTTTATTTCATGCGCTTCAACTTTTCTGACAACTTTTCTGTGGCTGTAAGTTGAGGGGTGGGTGGCTGGGAAGATTAATCTGGATCCTTTGAAGAATGAAATTATATTTGCCTGATTGAAGCTGCTGTCCCTGAGGGATCCATTTTTAGTTGCTATTCTCTCGCATTGTCAAGAGGTTCCAGGCTCAGGTTTGAAGCTTTTTTAGATGCTGGCATTGGATAGACCTGAAAGTAAACGACACATTTCACTCTCATGAGAAATAGCAACATATGTTACACGCCTTGTAGCCCATTCATTACAGACCGAATCGGCCCAATTACATTTTAGAAGCTCTGTGATGTGCTGTGTTCAGACTGACCCTCAGAGCACCTTTTGAAATAGTGGTAACTGCCACTCTGGAACACCAATGTCCCTATAGTCTCTTCCTGGAACTTTCTTGCAGGGATATCCTAGACTGCCACTCTCTTCAGGGTGTTCTGCATGTCATGAGAAAATGCCTACAATATGATGCATGTGTCCCACTTCTCCATCATCTCAACCGTATGCATGGAAACTATCACACTTCCTACATGTGAAATCTATGCTCCTGAATCATTCTTCTTTTGAAGACTGAGCCTGAAGACCTGTTTCACTCAGTTCCTCAGCTGAGGGTGGCTGTTTCTCCATTCCTTGTGGAAGATCCTTCTCTTATTCCACCCCAAGGTCCTCCTATTCGCTCGTGCTCAGACCACCCAAAGAAAATGTTTCTTGACTCACTAACCACTTCCTCTCAGGTGGTGTATCTGAACTGTTCCTGGAGCAGGTAAGATGCTGCAATAGAATTGGTGGATGGGTCAAAAGCTGTAGAAACATGGTGAGCCCAGCTGTTCCTCTGTGCAGCTGGCCCCTTCCTTTAAGACACCCCCTAGTATTTTAAAACACAGTTTAGGTGTATAAACATGGTTTTAAAAATATTAATGGCTGAGAGCATGGTCATTATTATGACTAAATGCAGCTGAAACAAACTGCTCGATCTTACCCTGCCATAACCAGCCTGATCTTGGCACCTCGTTTTCTCTTTTCCCATCTCCTGTCGCCTCTCCTGTTAATCTGAATAGTTTCCTCCTAGTTTGAACACTCAAAGTTTTCTGGATTGGTGCTCCTCCTTTAGTCGTGATTCTTTGGCACTGGTTATGCACTATCTTACCCTTTGTAAAGAGAGAACACAGTGTTGGAGAAATCTGATTGCCACTCACACCTCTTTTAACCCAGGTGTCTGCATCCATCCAATAATAATGTTTTCAGGTTCTAACCACCTTTAAATTTCTCTCCGTCTAGTAATAAGTAATAATTCCTTATTAGCCCCTTCTGGTAGGCAATGTGAGTTTAGACCGTGATATAGAGTCAACAAATTGATTACAGCAGTTCCTTTGAAAAGTGCAGATTTCCTTTTACCCAGTTAATGACACTAAGATGGAATGATACATCTTGTGTATATATATATATATGTTAGGCTGTGCATGGATAACAGTTCACTTACCTTGGTCAATCTTGTGAGATCATTGAGCCTTTTGCTGCACTGTGTAGCAGTACTTGGAGTAGTGGAGGCTGTACTGACTGCCTCAGCAATCACCCTCCATAATGTTTGCACCATCCTCATATGGGGCTTTCTGTTCTCAGTCTCCAGGAAACTGTCCCATCTGGCCCTTAATTCTGCCAGTACCACATCAATAGATGAATCAGAAAACCTGGGAGTCCTTTCTGAGGCTGACATCCCCTGTGTCTGATGTAACTATTTCCTCAGTCATGGTTGTTCTTTTCAGCTGTTCCACTCATTGAAGGGAGTTCGGTCCTTTAATCAGTTGCAGCATTTTACATGTTGCAGCACTACTCAATTTCCCTCTCTCCAAACAGAGGTAAACCAAAGACCATCAGTTTTACTACTGCCATCCCACCCTACGTAATTAATGAGGCTCTTCTGAGGAAACTTAAGTCGGTTATTAGCAGAGTCATGTGTGGGGTGGGGGGTCGGCACAAGTTCCACCACACAGCAAACCCACCAGAATCCAGCCCTCAGCAACTTAAAAAAAGCAGTACTTTACAGTAGTGTATTCAGCGAGTCCACTGCCAATCGGGAGCCTCCCCACTGGGAGCACGAATTGGTGCAGACTACCGACCACTTTCTAACTGCATGGACCTGAATTTCTAATGTGTGCTGCTGGCGGCTGAGGCTCTCTGCTGACAGCGCAGACTCATAAACCTGCCCTAACCGTGTCTTTATTTGCCTGCAGATCATTGTGATTGGGTTAGATGGGGGCAAAAATAAAAATGCAATTTGTGAACATTCATTTAAAAAAAATTGAATTCTCAACATATTACTGTATCATTTGCATAGAAGATGACCTTGCAAGAGTAATTTGAGTTGTGCCCTTTCCAAGATACTAAAAAATTACAACCTGATGGTATCTTTTTACAATGGATTCCTGTATCAGCTCTCCCGCACCCCCGCCCCACTCCCCCCACTCCCTCCAATCAGGAGGCTTCATTTTATGTCACATAGAGAGGCAAAGAAAATATGCAAAAATACAGTGAATATGCAATTCCTGACCTATTATCCCTGCCCAGATAGTGAAACAAGACTGGAATGTGCATCGAGTTCTGTAGTTCTGTACATGTGTGTGCCTTTACTCTTGACTCCTGAAAGATCAAAAAGGTAAACTTCTGGAAAGATTTTAATACTGTTAAAGTGTGCTTTAATGCTGTCAGATGTGCTTCTGTTGGATAGTATTTATTTTTTCGTAAAGTTAAAAAAAAATGTGTGCACCATAGAACTATGATTCTTTTTAGCTTGTATAAAAAAACAAAAAAGTCCTCTAGCATTTTTAGGTTTTTGGGAATGCTGCTGATTTCTAAAGAACATTAGTTAGAGAAGCAGGTATTTCATGGTATAAAAAAACTGTACTTTGACTGCAAATGGGCAAATTGCCCTTTTTCAAGGGCATTGCGCCCATCAGTGTGACGTAATTTTGAGTAGAAATCAATGCTTTTGCTTGAAACCACTGCAATAGAGAATTTTGTTACAGCTATTGCATGGACGAAATGTGATACGATAAAAGGAGCACAAAATGTATTTTGGCCAACAAAGTGGTGGCTGAGCAAGGTCCTAAGACGTATAAACACATCAGTAAAGGTTATTGTGGGAAATAATTTGAAAGAAATATACCAAGTTACACAAAGACCTTACAATTACCCCTAAAATTATCATTTCACAGTCTTTAATTGCTACGCAATAATGATCAACATGTGTTTCTTGAAGTGTTGAGAGCTACTCAAAATTATATTGTTGTAAGTTGAATATTTTACTCATAACTGTGATGTAAGAAATGTTCATGTCCTGGCAGGTCTATGGAAATGCAGGACCTAGCAAGTCCGCACAATCGAGTGAGCAGTAGTGATACTTCTGCTGGCTCAAAACTGGACAAGGCCAACCTGAGTAACACTTCAATTATATCAAATGGAACAGCGGGTGAGTTGTGGAAAATGTTTCTCTTCCACATTTCCTGCTTTTGTTTACATTCTTTATAGCTGCTTTTGAAAATTCTTTGCTATTTCTCTTTTTCTCATGGCATTAATGATAAAGTAGGGAGTGAATTTTCATGCACTTCCTTTATGCAGAGATGTGTGTTCTTCGTGTATGGCTTAGTCTAAAATGCAGAAAACATCAGCTTTTTGATTTAGGCATTTTAATCATGTGGGTGGGCACAGATCTCACAGCAGTCTCTAATTAAAATGGTACATGCCCATAAATGAATGCAATCATATAAGTAATCATAACTATAAAAAATATCTATAGTGTGTTAACATTTTATATCACTTCTGACTTAAGACCATTTATTTTTTGATATATGTTGCTACAATGTATATTTCTGCTGGTAGTAGCAGTACAAGTACTTCTATTTGAAATATTGCAGCTGTAATGTAAAGCATGTCATGTGGCAAACTTGGAAATGTTCCCCTGCTATACATCACACAAAGTAGAGGTAAGTAATAATAATGGTGTTCTATATTTTGATTTGACCTTTTTTTTTCTACTACTCAGTGTTAAAATTAGTGTTTATTTCACCAAAGTGAAAGATAATGGTACTGAAGACTTGGTATGAATTAAATTACATCACTGATGTAAATTAAAAATAAGTAAAGTAGTCGAATTTCCAAGTTTGGCCAAGTGGATGCAGTGCAGGCCCCTAACGCCCTTACATAACAGAGCAACTTTGTTGTATTTCCAGTTACGTGTTCATTTGGTCTTCTGGGTGAGACTGTTAATCTAGGGCCTTTTGATGAATAAGGTCTTGACAAAGACCAATCAAACGCATTTCACTTTAGAGTTGGAACTTTACTCAATTTTAGTTAGGTCAAGTGAACTCCAGGTCTCCATAGTTGAAGGACAATGTTACTATATTTTGAAATTATTTTGTAATAGAGGGGAGTGGGGAGTGGGACGAGCTGAGAGTCGGCATGGGTTCGACAGGCCGAATGACCTTCTTCCATGCTGTAACCATTTTATCATTCTATGATTCTAGAATCTTTTGCCCCATAATTATCCTCATTAACTTCTAGTAGATATTTTGTTTCCTTGGACAAGAGAACAGGAACAATTAGTTTTTAATTGGGAATGGGTGAAATAGACTGTTTAATGTTAGGTTGGCTTGATGTGGTTTTTCTGGATTGAACTAGTCACAAGTGAACCAAACTGCTCCAGAATTCATACAGAAAATCTCTCCATGATTTTCCTTTAGCTGCGAGGATTCTGGACTGTTCCTTTACTGCCTTCGTACCTCTCCTTCAGCTGTGAAGATTGTGCACTGCTGCTTCATTGCCTTCATTTCAGTTTTGTAATTGATTTAGAAAAGATAGAGTTGACAGACAAGGAGATAGAGTTGCTATATATCTGTGAGATAAAATACAGTACTCCAATGGAATGTGGAAAAATATACAACAAAAGCCTATGGGTATACAACAAAGTGCTCTGGTTAAACATCTCTAACTTAAAAAAAAAACCAGCTGATACTAAGAGTAATCTATAGACCTCCAAGAAAGATAGTTTGCTCTACAAAGAGATAAGAAAGGTGTGTGAAAACAGAAAAGTTATGAAAATGGATGATTTCAATCAACATAATAAAAATTGAGAATATCCACGTTGTCTGGAGTCCGACGTAAATGTACTGGACGAATGCTTCATGCCCCAGTACACTACAAAAGGTAGTGCTCATCTCAACATGGTATTCATAAATGAACCATACAAATTTATGGCAGCCCTGGGAAACAATGATCACAGAATGATTAAATTGAACAAGAACTGAGATTCAGAAATACCTAAGATGAAGGATCTAGTGTACAACATTAAAAGGACTCTTTTCAAAAAAATGAGGGGGACAACTTAAGCAAATTAACTGGGGAGGCTGTTCAACAATACATCAGTAAAGGAGAAGTAGAACCTCTAACGGCATAATATTGAGCATGCAGGACAAATACTTTATGAAAACCAGAAAGCTCAGACTAAATGAGCTTACACCCTAAAAGGATTAATAAACAATCAAATGTGAAATGAGAAGAACAAATAGCCCATCTAAGGAGAAGGGAGATGGGATTCACTGGGATAAATATCAGAACATGCAGGAACAAGTTAAAGAGGTAAAGAGAGACCAAGAAAAAAGCGTAGCTGCAGACACAAAGTACAACAATAAGAAATTCTTTCGGTATTTCAATAGAAGAGGACAGTCAGAGAGATGAGAACCATAAAAGTTACAAACAGACTTAAAACAGAGGATTGGCACAACATTAACAACGACTTGCAATTATATAGCACCTTTAATGTAGAAAAACATCTCAGGGCATTTCACAGTGGCATAATCAGACAAAAATGGACACTGAGCCAAAGCTTGGTCAAACAAGTGGGTTTTAAGGAGAATATTAAAGGAGGCGAGGGAGGTAGAGAGCCAGAGAAATTTAGAGAAATTTAGAACTCAGCAGAGGAGGACAAAGGGTTTGATTAGGGCAGGAAAAATGGAGTACGAGAAGAAGCTTGCAGGGAACATTAAGGCGGATTGCAAAAGTTTCTATAGATATGTAAAGAGAAAAAGGTTAGTAAAGACAAACGTAGGTCCCCTGCAGTCAGAATCAGGGGAAGTCATAACGGGGAACAAAGAAATGGCAGGCCAATTGAACAAGTACTTTGGTTCGGTATTCACTAAGGAGGACACAAACAACCTTCCGGATATAAAAGGGGTCAGAGGGTCTAGTAAGGAGGAGGAACTGAGGGAAATCTTTATGTCGGGAAATTGTGTTGGGGAAATTGATGGGATTGAAGGCCGATAAATCCCCAGGGCCTGATGGACTGCATCCCAGAGTACTTAAGGAGGTGGCCTTGGAAATAGCGGATGCATTGACAGTCATTTTCCAACATTCCATTGACTCTGGATCAGTTCCTATCGAGTGGAGGGTAGCCAATGTAACCCCACTTTTTAAAAAAGGAGGGAGAGAGAAAACAGGGAATTATAGACCGGTCAGCCTGACCTCAGTAGTGGGTAAAATGATGGAATCAATTATTAAGGATGTCATAGCAGCGCATTTGGAAAAAGGTAACATGATAGGTCCAAGTCAGCATGGATTTGTGAAAGGGAAATCATGCTTGACAAATCTTCTGGAATTTTTTGCGAATGTTTCCAGTAAAGTGGACAAGGGAGAACCAGTTGATGTGGTATATTTGGACTTTCAGAAGGCTTTCGACAAGGTCCCACACAAGAGATTAATGTGCAAAATTAAAGCACATGGGATTGGGGGTAGTGTGTTGACGTGGATTGAGAACTGGTTGTCAGACAGGAAGCAAAGAGTAGGAGTAAATGGGTACTTTTCAGAATGGCAGGCAGTGACTAGTGGGGTACCGCAAGGTTCTGTGCTGGGGCCCCAGCTGTTTACATTGTACATTAATGATTTAGACGAGGGGATTAAATGTAGTATCTCCAAATTTGCGGATGACACTAAGTTGGGTGGCAGTGTGAGCTGCAAGGAGGATGCTATGAGGCTGCAGAGTGACTTGGATAGGTTAGGTGAGTGGGCAAATGCATGGCAGATGAAGTATAATGTGGATAAATGTGAGGTTATCCACTTTGGTGGTAAAAACAGAGAGACAGACTATTATCTGAATGGTGACAGATTAGGAAAAGGGGAGGTGCAACAAGACCTGGGTGTCATGGTACATCAGTCATTGAAGGTAGGCATGCAGGTACAGCAGGCGGTTAAGAAAGCAAATGGCATGTTGGCCTTCATAGCGAGGGGATTTGAGTACAGGGGCAGGGAGGTGTTGCTACAGTTGTACAGGGCCTTGGTGAGGCCACACCTGGAGTATTGTGTACAGTTTTGGTCTCCTAACTTGAGGAAGGACATTCTTGCTATTGAGGGAGTGCAGCGAAGATTCACCAGACTGATTCCCGGGATGGCGGGACTGACCTATCAAGAAAGACTGGATCAACTGGGCTTGTATTCACTGGAGTTCAGAAGAATGAGAGGGGACCTCATAGAAACGTTTAAAATTCTGATGGGTTTAGACCGGTTAGATGCAGGAAGAATGTTCCCAATGTTGGGGAAGTCCAGAACCAGGGGACACAGTCTAAGGATAAGGGGTAAGCCATTTAGGACCGAGATAAGGAGAAACTTCTTCACCCAGAGAGTGGTGAACCTGTGGAATTCTCTACCACAGAAAGTAGTTGAGGTCAATTCACTAAATATATTCAAAAGGGAGTTAGATGAAGTCCTTACTACTAGGGGGATCAAGGGGTATGGCGAGAAAGCCAGAAGTGGGTACTGAAGTTGCATGTTAATGATTTAGATGAGGGGATTAAATGTAGTATCTCCAAATTTGCGGATGACACTAAGTTGGGTGGCAGTGTGAGCTGCGAGGGGGATGCTGTGAGGCTGCAGAGCGACTTGGATAGGTTAGGTGAGTGGGCAAATGCATGGCAGATGAAGTATAATGTGGATAAATGTGAGGTTATCCACTTTGGTGGTAAAAACAGAGAGACAGACTATTATCTGAATGGTGACAAATTAGGAAAAGGGGAGGTGCAAAGAGACCTGGGTGTCATGGTACATCAGTCATTGAAGGTTGGCATGCAGGTGCAGCAGGCGGTTAAGAAAGCAAATGGCATGTTGGCCTTCATAGCAAGGGGATTTGAGTACAGGGGCAGGGAGGTGTTGCTACAGTTGTACAGGGCATTGGTGAGGCCACACCTGGAGTATTGTGTACAGTTTTGGTCTCCTAACCTGAGGAAGGACATTCTTGCTATTGAGGGAGTGCAGCGAAGGTTCACCAGACTGATTCCCAGGATGGCGGGACTGACCTATCAAGAAAGACTGGATCAACTGGGCTTGTATTCACTGGAGTTCAGAAGAATGAGAGGGGACCTCATAGAAACATTTAAAATTCTGACGGGGTTAGACAGGTTAGATGCAGGGAGAATGTTCCCAATGTTGGGGAAGTCCAGAACCAGAGGTCATGATCTAAGGATAAGGGGTAAGCCATTTAGGACCGAGATGCGGAGGAACTTCTTCACCCAGAGAGTGGTGAACCTGTGGAATTCTCTACCACAGAAAGTTGTTGAGGCCAATTCACTAAATATATTCAAAAAGGAGTTAGATGAGGTCCTTACTACTAGGGGGATCAAGGGGTATGGCGAGAAAGCAGGAATGGGGTACTGAAGTTGAATGTTCAGCCATGAACTCATTGAATGGCGGTGCAGGCTAGAAGGGCCGAATGGCCTACTCCTGCACCTATTTTCTATGTTTCTATGTTCAGCCATGAACTCATTGAATGGCGGTGTAGGCTAGAAGGGCTGAATGGCCTACTCCTGCACCTATTTTCTATGTTTCTATGTTTCTTATGGGAGTGAATTCCAGAGTCTGGGGCCGAGAATACTGAAGTTATGACTGCCAATGGTGGGATAAAGGGAAGGGGATGCACAAAAGGCCAGAGTTAGAGGAACAGAGGCCTTGGAGGGTGGAAAGGTGTGGGGCTAGAAGAGGTTTCAGAGATAGGGAGAGACAAGGTTGTGAATCCCTGGCCCAAGACCACCCAAAGTGAAGGAAAAGCATCCGGAAAGGCGCTAAACACCTCGAGTCTCTTCGCCGAGAACAAGCTGAAGCCAAGCGATGACAGCGGAAGGAGCGTGTGGCAACCCAGGCACCCCACCCACCTGTTCCTTCAACCACCGTTTGCCCCACCTGTGACATAGACTGTTGGTCCCGCATTGGACTCTTCAGTCACCTGAGAACTCATTTCTAGAATGGAAGCAAGTCAGCCTCGACTCCGAGGGACTGCCTGTGATGATGATGATGATTTAAACAATATGAGAATTTTAAATTAGAGGCATTGGAGGATCGGGAACCAATGAAGCTCAGCAAAGACAGGAGTGATAGATGAGTGGGACTTGATGTGAGATAGAAGGCAGTAAAGCTTTGGATGAGCTGAAATTCACAGAGGATGAAGATGTGAGGCCGGGCAGGAGAGCACTGGAATCGTTGAGCCTGGAGGTGGCAAGGCATGGCTGAGGGTAAAGTAACAGATTGGTTGAGGCTGGAGTGGAGGCAGGCACTATTACGGATGTGGAAGTAGGTGGCCTTTGAGGTGGAGGCTATATGGTGTTGGAAGCTGTGCTCAGGTTTGAACGTGATGCAAAGATTACAAACAGTTTTTTTCAGCATGAGACACTGTCCAAGGAAGGGGATGGAATTGGTGGTGGGAGTTTGTGACAGGGGGCAAAGAAGATGGCTTCAGTCTTCCCAGTGTTGAACTGGAGAAAACTGTGACTCATCCATGCTGGATATGAGACAAGCAGTCTGACAACACAAGTAGTGGTGGGATTCAGGGAGGTGGTAGAGCAAAGTGTCATTATTGTACATGTGAAACCTGACCCCATGCCTTTGATTGACGTTGCCAAGAAGCAGCATGTAGGATAGTAAACATTTTGAATGTCCTCCCAAACAGAGTTATCCCAGGCAAAATCAATGACCTCGATATAAATTAGATGGAAATCCTAGGCAGGCTAAAATGGCTCAAAAGCAATAAGTCTCCAGGGGTAGATGGTATTCACCCCAAAGTGCAAAAGTAGATGAGGAGAGAGATTTGTGAGGCCTTGTCACTTATTATGAAGGAGTCATTGGTCACTGGGGAAGTGCCAGTAGAGTGTAAACATGCCAATATGGTGACCATATTCAAAAGGGTAACAAATCGGACTTTGGCAGCTATGATAGTAGTAAAGATGTTGGTAATGGGGTAAGGTCATGAGGCTCACATTGCGTACCATGAATTTCACATAGAGAGAGGTCCTGTGGGAAAGAGAAAGGAAGGAGGACAGTAGGAGTATGTTTGAGTTTGTGTGTATGTATTGGCACATGCGGCAGAGCCTGGTCTCCAGTCGTCTTGGATCCCCTTGCCACTGGACCAAGACCTTGCTCCGTCAAGCCCGTGTAGTGGTGTGGTTGGGCCCAGGGGCAGCACGGACCAGCCCACACTGTGATATGTGTGTGCACTGGGTCCTTGCAGCAGAGCAGGTCTCCAGTTGACTTGGGTAATCCTTGCCACTGGACTAAGACCTAGCTCTGTCAAGCCCGTGTGGTGGCTGGGGTGCAACGGCCACCACACTTTAAAAAAATCCACGCACAGGCATCTTCCACTCTTGAGCATGTAGTTCAGGTTCTTCTTTCGAAACACCTGTGAACTCATTCTTTTTTTCGCATGGAAGCAAGTCATCCACGTTTCGAGGGACCGCCTATGATGATGGACATGCTCTCTTTACTTCAGTCATCTATGCTTGAATTCTGCCCGGATTCAACGGATAAAAATCAAGTTTTGAATAGGTATAAATATTCACAACAGGAACCAACTATTATTTTGTACTAACTGGTACTCAGAGAGTGCTCTCAACTACTCCAGTATGAGTTTTTCATGTTTCACAGCCAGCCATCCTCATGGCCTCTCTGAGTGCCTTTATTACTATTGTAGACTAGCCTGAATCTTACAGACCAATTCTACGGCTGCAATCTCCCTGGATCATGTCAACATTTTTCCAAGGGTTGAAATAGTCATTCACAGTCAACAAGCAGTAAAATTCTGAATTTGTTCTACAGCATTATTGAAACGTTAACAAGAGTCATCGTCAGTGTTGGTGGAGAAATGTCCTCTAAAACCTCCCGCAAGAATTTTGTCAAATGTTAGTATTAGCACACAACTTGGAAAAAAATTTACTCACAGATACTTTCTCTTGGTTTCATATATCATTTATTGATCAACATTTATCATATTTTTCTTTTTATTTTCCAATTTTCTCTGCTTATTTCTCCTTCCTGAATGTGGGGTATAGTTTTGCAGGAGCCAGATGCCATGCATTACTTTTCCCAAGTAGCTATCTATGTCTGCAAACCTACACAGTGGGCTAGTGAAGACCAGTCCTGTCTTTGCTAAATATCCACACACATGTGTGTGTGCAGACACACTCACACACATGCACACACTTTCCAACTCAGGTCAGTGTATGGTAATCATGAGCAAGAACTGCAACAGATTCACCACCATCTGGTTAACAATATCACATCAGTATACATTGTAGTGAAAATTATGGTCCAGAAATTGCGGTTGGAGGCTTCCCGCAGGCGGATGCCTCCGACCTGAAAAATATCTATGAATTTGCCTGGTGGTCTGGGAGGTTCGGAGACTTGTGGTCCTGAGCCTCTACGAGAAGGCCTGCATAGACCCACATATTCTAGGGACGTAGGCGCTTCGCACGCGTCCCTGGTATTATGTGGGCCGGCCCAACCAATCAAAGTAGGGGTATTCCCATTCATACTTGTGGCGAATTCTTATATGTATGGAATCACCATAAGTATGAATGGGAATACCCCAAAAAACACACAAACACTTAAAATATATTTTTTTAAATCATACATTTAAAATTGATGGAAATAACAATTAATTAATTATTTAAAACAAAAATGTAATTTTGTGAAAAATAAATTTACATATTTTAAAGGGTCTAAAAATAAACACCTCATTTAACAGGATTTTAAATGTTTAAATTATTGAAAAAAGTGTCTTTTTCTGTCCTTTAAAAGTCTTACACTGATAAAAGCAGACCTTACGCCTGTCGTAAGAATTTCACGGGCATTTGCTGGGCCGGAATTGGGCAAATAGCCCAACTCTCTGCCCGCGGAGGCCTTTTACTTACAGATGCGGCGATATCAAGAGGATTCTTGACAGATTGCAAGTTCTAGGTTTAGGCGCATGCACTTTGCCCTCATACACGCCCCTAGGGGCCTCGAATTCAGGGCCTATATGTTGGCTATATGCAGTACAGTGTGATCAAATTGAGGGCAGCATCTGGAAGTCAGTCGTTTCCTAGAGGTCTCTACTGTTACTCATAAACAGTTCATTTTGTCCTTTTATAGGGTCGAAATTGCCCTGTTTTGCGATGCCCGTTAGCGCCTCCGGGGGGCACTAATGGGGTGAAAAACAGTTTTTGCCGCGGGGGAGGGGGGCCGGGGGTTCCTGCTCCCACGAAATAGCATGGGAGTTAGCAGAGGCGCTGCCACGGTAGCGCCACACCCTGCCAGTAGCGGCCCAGGCCCATAGCGGCCCATGCTGACCCCTTTCCGTCTCGCGGAGGACATTGGCCAGCGCCCCGGGAGGCTGGCTCGAGCGGAGTCAGGGCTGGGCGAGGGAAGTCCCGTCGTGAGTCGGTTACCGCCCCCAATCGGGGTGCTGTGGAATTGCTCCCCATAGTATTTATTCAGAAAGCCATGTACATGAGAGACAGCGATGTCTCTCTGGAATTTCCTGACTATAAAGATTTCTGCCCTGACCCAGACATAAGAGTTAGCAATAGTTCTTTCAGCACTCGAAAAAGCCTCAGACACTGAAGTACCTCTCATGGGAATGCTATCATTCTCTGCATTGCTTATTAAAGATTCTATGGTTAGAATTGAGGAATAAAAGAGGACTTAAAACTGTAATGGGAGTTGTCTACAGGCATCCTGATAGCAGCAATGATGTAGCATAATGTATTAATTCAAAGACTAGAGAAGCTTGTAGAAAAAGCAGAGATGTTTTAATGGGAGTCTTCAATTTTTCTATAGATTGGGAGTATTCAAGATAGTTTTCTATAGCAATATTTTCTAGAACTAACAAGAGGGCAGGCCATACTAGATTTAGTAATAAGTAATGATCCAGATTTAGTAAATAATCTAACAGTGAAAGAACATTTATCTAAGTGATCATAATGTGATCAAGTTCAATGTTAGGTTTGAAAAGGAGAAAGGTGACACAGTTACTTCGGCCAGAATTATCCGGGGTGGTGGCAGGTGCAATTGGTGGTCAGGTGGGAAAGTTGTTATTTTTGACAGAGGATCGGAAACCCGCTGTCATCCCGCCCCCCGCGTCTTTCCCACAGGGGCGTCTGTCATTGTGGAACCGGTCCAACCGGCAGCGGTGGGCGACCCATTTGAGATGATTAACAGCTAGTCAGCTGTTATCGGACACTTAACAGACTTTTTTAACTTACTTTTTAAATGTAAACATGGCCACGAGAACCACGCTGCTCGGGAAGCACATCTGTCAACCTGAGGTGGGAGTTCAGTGGCCATTGCTCCAGCTGATTACTTGACAGCTGGACAGGTAATCAGGAAGGCGAATGGAATGTTGGCCTTCATTGCAAGAGGGATGGAGTACAAAAGCAGGGAGGTCCTGCTGCAACTGTATAAGGTATTGGTAAGGCCGCACCTGGAGTACTGCGTGCAGTTTTGGTCACCTTACTTAAGGAAGGATATACGAGCTTTGGAGGGGGTACAGAGATGATTCCCTCGGCTGATTCCGAAGATGAGGGGTTTACCTTATGATGATAGATTGAGTAAACTGGGTCTTTACTCGTTGGAGTTCAGAAGGATGAGGGGTGATCTTATAGAAACATTTAAAATAATGAAAGGGATAGACAAGATAGAGGCAGAGAGGTTGTTTCCACTGGTCGGGGAGACTAGAACTAGGGGGCACAGCCTCAAAATGCCGGGGAGCCAATTTAAAACCGAGTTGAGAAGGAATTTCTTCTCCCAGAAGGTTGTGAATCTGTGGAATTCTCTGCCCAGGGAAGCAGTTGAAGCTATCTCATTGAATGTATTCAAATCACAGATAGATAAATTTTTAACCAATAAGGGAATTAAGGGTTATGGGGAGCGGGCAGGTAAGTGGAGCTGAGTCCACGGCCAGATCAGCCATGATCTTTTTGAATGGCGGAGCAGGCTCGAGGGGCTAGATGGCCTACTCCTGTTCCTAATTCTTATGTTCTTATGTTCTTATGACAGCATCAGAAGCTCCCACCTGATAGATGATCACTTTTCTCAAGCAGAAGCTGTTTTTCAGTTCATTTCTAGCACAGATTCTGCAGGCTGCAAATCTTTCCAGCAATGTCTCCATCCCATCTCACCTCATTGGAAGAACTCTCTCACCATTGACAGAATGCTTCTGTCATCTGTACTTTACTTGCCATCTATTCCATCAACATAGGTGCCATCTATACTCTCTCAACTTGGTCCTCAGAATCGGATCACGATGAGCCCCAACATCAGCAGCACCAGACACACCTGCAGCCTCAATCACCTGATGCTGCACAAGACAGAGGCCATCAGCACCTGAGCACATTGCTGCCTGGGAGGCCAGGGATGACCTCATCATGGCCAGATTTACTCAACTTTACACTGTACACCCATATAGCTGCCACATGAAGAGCCAGGTTGGCACCACCCCACAGCAACACCATAAAACATCCCTACAATGACCAAGCCATTCCTTTCACACTCATCCCCATTGTGGGGGGTACCGTTATGACTCATCATTCACTGCAACTCACTAAGCCACTTCCAAGACCAATGCCGGAAAGTGTTGCAAATAAAGATTTATATGTTTTACCCCCATTAACAGAAACTTTACATAAATATTGGATAAAACACGCAAGTGGCTACCTTTGTGTATTGTCAGTTGGTATGATTACACTAGGATGAGGTTGAGTGTAAGGTGTGTCTAGTGAGATGGGATGTGATAATTTAGATAGAGAATGTGAAAGGTATCTTGGTGTGAGTAAGGATATGCAGGAGTAGGGTAGGGAAGGCATAACAGGATGATAGTTGCACAAAGGAAGGTGGTTATGGTGGTTGGAGGTCAATCATCACAGCCCCAAGACATCACTGAAGGAGTTCCTCAGGACAGTATCCTAGGCCAACCATCTTCAGCTGCTTCATCATCACTTACCTTCTCTCCATCTTAAGGTCAGAGATGGAGATGTTCGCTGATGACTGCACAGTGTTCAATGCCATTTGCAACACTTCAGATAATGAAGCAGTCCATGCTTGCATGCAGAAAGATCTGGACAACATTCAAGCTTGGGCTGATAAGTGGCAAGTAACATTCGCGCCACACAAGTGCCAGGCAATGACTATCTCCAACAAGCGAGAGTCTAACCACTGTCCCTTGATATTCAACGACATTACCATTGCCACCATCAACATCCTGGGGGGGTCACCATTGACCAGAAACTTAACTGGACCAGCCACATAAATAGTGTGGCAAAAACAGCAGGTCAGAGGCTGGGTATTCTGCAGCGAGTGTCACACCTCCTGACTCCCCAAATCCTTTCCACCATCTACAAGGCACAAGTCAGGAGTGTGATGAAATACTCTCCACTTCCCTGGATGAGTGCGGCTCAAACATCACTCAAGAAGCTCAACACCATCCAGCACAAAGCAGCCCGTTTGATTGGCACTCCATCTAGCACCTTAAACATTCACTCCCTCTACCACCAGCGTACCATCTACACTGCACCCACTGCAGCAACTCACCAAGGCTTCTTCGGCCTCATTTCCCAAATCTGCGAGCTCTACCACCTAGAAGGACAAGAGCAGCAGGCACATTTGAACACCACCACCTCCAAGTTTCACTCCAATTCACACACCATCCTGACGTGGAAGTATATCGCCATTCCTTCATCGTCGCTGGGTCAAAATCCTGGAACACCCTCCCTAACAGCACTGTGGAAGTACCTTCACCACACGGACTGCAGCTGTTCAAGAAGGCGGCTCACCACCATCTTCTCAAGGGCAATTAGGGATGGGCAATAAACGCTGGCCATGAAAACATTTTTTTAAAGTTGAGTGTGGCTTTGAACTCATGTTTCCTGCTCTAATGAGATCATTGAAACGTTTGCGACATTGCACCCAGGTCCTCCTGAACACCTCCCTGCTTGTGACCTCCTCTGTAATCTGTAGCCAGGCTGTTTTGGTCTCCTGGGGAGGTCTCTTCTGCCCATCGGAAGGGACGAGAACCTCCCTGCGTGCTCTGACTCCATCCATAAGCATAGGGAGGGAGTCATTGGAGAACCTGGGTGCATCCCTTCGCCTCTGGGCGGTCATTGTCAGTGTTTGCAGCGCTCCAATACTGACAGCACTTTTTTAGATTAAACATTAAATCTAATGTGGCCATGGTCCCTTTTAAAGATCCCGGATGAAAACGAGTAATGAATGATGTCACCAGACCTGCTCCATTTAATTGGGCTATGTAATGTGCTGGGCGGGCTTATAGGCCTTATTAATGTAAGTTTGTTTTCAGCAGTGGGATGGAGCTAGCAGTAGGGTTGCAACCCACCATGGCCACAACCCGCAGCAGACCCGCAAAATTCCGGTCTAAAATTCTAGATTTGATATAGCTAACTTTAACAGGATGAGATAGAGATTGACAACAGCAAACTGGTCAAAACAGTTATCAGGTAAAACTACAGATGAATAGTGAGAGTTGATCAAAAAGGAATTTAGATTAATACAAGACCATCATATACCACTAAGGGGCAAGTGCTCTAATTACCAAATAAAATGGCCATAGCCAAAGGAGGTGGGAGATAACATAAAACTAAAGGGAAGAGAATACAAAACTGCAAAGAATAGTGTGGATCCCGGGAACTGGGAGAGATATAAAGAACAGCAAAGGAAGACAAAAAAGATAGTGCGGGCTGCAAAAAGGGAATACGAACAAAAAGTTACGAGGGATATCAAGATTAACACAAGACGTTTTTACAATGGCACAAGAAAAGGAACATGGAGGCCTTTTAAAAACAGATGCAGATAATATTACAATTGAAAGTAAGGATTTGTTGAATAATTACCTTGTGTCAATCTTTACAGTAGAAGAAGAGGATAATATACCTGAAATTCCAGGGAAACTAATAATGAATCAAGGACTGGAACTCACTAAAGTTAACGTAAGCAAGGAAACAGTATGAGAAAAAATAATAGCACTAAAGACTGACAAATCCCCAGGACATGAGGGTTTCCAGTCCAGGGTTTTAAAGGAAGTAGGTGAGGAAATTGCAGATGCTTTTGCCTTAATATTCCAAAGCTCCCTCAATTCAGGCATTGTCCCTTTAAATTGGAAAATTTCAAATGTAACTGCATTATTTAAGAAAGGTGAGAGAAACCAGGAAATTATAGACCTGTTAGACTAACATCTGTTGTGGCGAAGTTATTGGAATCTATAATTAAGGACAGTGTGTCTGAGCACTTAGAGAAATTTGAGCTGAATAGAGAGAGCCAACATGGAATTGTAAAGGGTAGGTCATGTCAAACAAACCTAATTTAATTTTCTGAGGAAGTAACTAAAGTAGTAGATAGGGGAATGTCTATGGATGTAGAAAAGCAAATTATAATTTAAATGGAGAAAAATTTCAAAGTGCTGCAGTACAGAGGGACCTAGGGGTCCTTGTGCATGAAACACAAAAAGTTAGTATGCAGGCACAGTAAGTGATCAGGAAAGCCAATGGAATGTTGGCCTTTATTGCTGGGGGAGAGAGTGCTCCAGAGCCTAGCACTCCACTTAGCACTGACACTGCAGAACACCCCTCCATTTAACACCATTTAAAGGGGAGGGCCGCTGCACGCTCTGCAGTTCCTTTGGCGGCCGCTACTGGGCCACCAGGGATATCCTCAACTGGGTCAACAGCCCGGCACCCATAATGGAGTGCCGGGCTGCAGAATGGCGGCCTAGTCGAGGTGAGGGCCGCCATTGTCGGGCCGACAGAAAAATATGGTGGACCACAGCGCAAACAGCCTCCCCTTTAAGTGGCGCCCTGGTGGAGGGTCACGAAGTTGGCAGTGATATCGGATGGTGCCATCGTCACCGGCCGCAGGTCAATTCCCCTCACGGCGCAAAGTGGTCCCCCGGGACAGCTAACGACACAACGCCCCCCCCAAACCTCTGGGACAATTTTCCCGGCTGCGCTATCGACCACTTCCCCCAGGCGATAACCTCATTGCGCCCCATTAACCCCCCCCCCCTCCACCCCCGGAGGCGCTAATGGGGCTATAAAAAAGGGCAATTGCACCCCCAAATACTTGTATTTATATAATGCATTTCGTGACCTCAGGGCATCCCAAAGTGCTTTACAACCAATGAAGTACTTTTAAAGTGTAGTTATTAAGTGAGTGGGTAAAACTGTGGTAGATGGATTTCAACAAAGGTAAGTGTGAAGCTGTCTATTGTGGACCAAAAAAGGATAGATCCGTGTATTTTTTAAATGGTGAAAAGCTAGGAATAGTGGAAGTCCAAAGAGATTTTGGGGTCCATATGCACAGATCACTAAAATGCAGTGCTCATGTAGAAAAAATAATCAAAAGGGCTAATGGAATGTTAGCCTTTATAACTAGAGGACTAGAATATAAAGGAGGGGAAGTTTTGCTACAGTTATACAAAGCCCTGGTCAGACCACATCAGGAGTATGGTGTACAGTTCTGGGCATCGCACCTTAGAAAGAATATATTGGCCTTAGGAGTGCAGCGCAGGTTCTCCAGAATGTTGCCAGGCTCCAATGGTTATATTATGAGGAGAGATTACATAAGCTTGTTTTCTATGGAATATAGAAGGCTAAGGGGTGATTTGTTTGAGGTTTTTAGGATTATGAAAGGAATTGATAGGGGAGATAGAGAGAAACGTTTCCCCTGGTGAGGGAGCCTCGAGCAATGGGACATAACTTTAAAATCAGAGCCAGCCATTCAGGAGAGAAGTTAGGAAACACATCTTCACAAAAAGGGTGGTAGAAGTGTGGAACTCTCTCCCACAAAAAGCAGTAGATGCTAGCTCAATTAATAATTTTAAACTGAGATCGAAAGACTTTTGCTAGCCAAGGATATTAAGGAATATGGAGCCAAGACGGGTGAATGGAGTTGAGGTACAGATCAGCCATGATCTCATTGAATGGCGGAACAAACTCAAGGGGCTGAATGGCCTACTCCTTCCTGTTCCTATAAAGCTATGCTTTGAGTATGAGTCAGCCAGACCGCAAACACCTCATTGTTCCAATTTGCAAAATACTGTATGACTGACTGGCTGTCTCAGAGTAGGAGTTTCTCTGAACATTTCACTTAAAGCTCTTCACGGACATCAGAGAGGAGATTATCATCTCATCTGTTTTGGTTCATTCAAAAGGTTATCCACTGTGCCTCTCAGTTTCCCAGCACAATGTTGTTAACAAATACTAAAGTACAAAGATTTTTTTTTTAATAAAGACTAAAGTACTAACATATTAGACTTTTATAGTGTTGAAGTACCTTTTGTTCATTAAAGATTTTACAGGCAGAAATTAATATGTCTCCAAACATTGCTGCATTCCTACATTATACTACAGTATGAGAAACCCTTCATATTTATTGTCATTATTTCAAAAAATGATTAATGTATGTTTGCATTATGAAACTATATATACACAACACTTAGTTTGTCACCAAACAGTAATTCAGCATGACATGGGAAACATCTATAGAGTGCAGGTGAAGTATAACTATTTTTCACAAGTACAAGTTTCTGAAATGAATCCAACAAAGAGTGAATCATCAGTAATTATATTTTTGCACTGCTGATAGAATGGAGGCACTTCATTGTCCCCAGCCATAGTGTCTTTACTTTATAGCGGTGCACTTCCTGATAGAATTTCAACTGTGTTTTTAAATCTGTTTCCTAAAAGCCATGCACGATTGAGCAATAATTTATAAGTGAATTATTTTTTAATTAATAAATACAGGGATGAACTTTGCTGAACTCAAATTTACATTAACCCAAATGTAATTGCCCTTCTGTAATTTCAGCTGTCCATTTATCTCTCAGATTTAGGATTGTCAATGATGCATGCATGCATGCCAACCTTGAAAACCAACAAAATAAAAATAAGAGCATTTATATAGTGCCTTTCATAACCTCAGGATGCCCCAAAGTGCTTCACAGCCAATTAATTATTTTGGAAGTGTAGTAATGTAGGCAAACAATCTGACCAACCATAAACAGCCCTGATATATGAAAACAAGGAATTAGGCTGAAAGTACTTGGACAGGGGCTTTTCATAACTTAAGCTGCAGATATGCCCAGTATTCCATCACTTTCATGCAGGTGACAAAATCTAAACTATACAAAAGTGCAGCTTGCAGCAATGGTAGATTCAGAACTTACTGAAGGGAAATATGAATGCCGAAGCAGTGAGGTTTATTTTCCAGAGGGACCTGGGTATATTTCCAGAAAAGAAAATATTTTTGCACTTTCTTCAATGCATTTTCTAACTTTTGGAGCTTACTGTAATTCTGCCTTTCAAGCCAAAAATAAATTTATCCTGGAAGGGTTATAGATATTTTAAGTATGAAAGAAAAGCATTTCGTCCAACTTCAAAACAAATTCACAGGATCCAGCAAATCTAATCCCAGATGCATCACGTTAATTTGTGAATGGAAATCTTTCCAACCCATACCTACATTAATTCCAAGGAGTAGTGCATTTTAAATGCAGTCAACAAAATGGCTCATTGTTGGATCTGTCCCTGTCCTTGATCCCACAACAGGCTAGTGGCAGGTGGAGATTACGTGAATTAAGGGTATGCTGATTTAACTATTTTAAATAAACAACTGTTCTGATCCAAACAGTGTAGGCTCTCTCTTTGCTTACTGTATGTTAACAAAGTGACCTCCACTGCAAGCATGTGAACAAACTGAAAATTGTTTCCAAAGTTACAGAACATAAATGGCATTATAACTCACCCACAAACAGGCCAACTGTCTACATCATACATCATATTAATGCACTGTAAAAACATCCTACATATGGGGATCTCATTGTAATTCTTTAAATTAAGTCAAATTCATCACCATTCCAAATCCACACCTTCCTTTTTCCAAACCCTGGCAATTCTGCAAGTGACAGTAGTGCTTAAACAAAGCCAGTCAAGATATTCACAGCAGGAACAACCTGCTTAATCCAAAAGTGCTTCTGCAACTAGTCTTGAAGAAATTAACCTTCATATAAGACAACTGCTGGGCATGCTCCAGAAAGTTTTTTTTGAGGAAAATATTTGTTTTTAATTTGCATTTTACCTGTTATTGCAACTTTCAGAAACTATCAACTCATCAGAATTTTTTTGCCAGAAGTTTATGCACAATTACCAGTGGTCACAAGTAACATCTGGTTGATTAATTGATTGTTTTTTATAGATTTCAGTCCACCATTTCACAAATTTGATTGGCTGATACTGAGAAATTCCAATCCCATCCTGATTTTTCTTATAAAACGCGAACAAACTGACACATGGGCTGAAAAGATGACTGTCAGTTTAAAAATCTGATGGCTGGAATATGTGATAAGAATCCATCTACTGAAAACAAGAAGAATTTTAATTCAGCTATTGAATATATTTATATATAATAAAACAGATAGCAAGAATGAGTTCAAGACTAATAGCAACTTGGGGTTCATCTGATGTTTACATTGTTCATTTTGCACATTTAATTTGACATTCTGTGAACTCTTTGATTAGATTGCTACCTAATAATTCACTTTTTGCTATTATTATTCCATGCATGTGAATGATCTATCGTATATGGAATAAAATTGCCAAATTTTCCCATAAATTTCCAGATTCTTACATAGACAAATTTAGACCCTAAACAGTAACCGCAGGAAAATGTTTATATCTATTTAGCACAAGGTCATGTTTTTAAAATAAATTAATTGTCTCTTTCTCTTTCTCACACAAACACACTTATCTCTCTCTCAGTTTCTCTTTGGTCTTTAGTTTCTCCCCTTTTTTGATTATATGGAAAATGTGAGTACACAAATCATAATATGTTTGGCTACTGGATTTGGTTGTCGGAAATCTCCAAAACTGAGAGTTGCACCATAAATTATGTCATCTCCGGTGTCATTGTAAATCAATCCTGCTGCCATTTCCTGATCTTATTTTTATTATTTACTTAAATTCTCCTTATTGTTTTCTTGAGGAGGAGAACACACTGCAGTGAATGTGACATGGGATACAGAACTGTGATTTATGACTTTTAATTACATTTTCCTTTTTCTTTAACATTTGTTTACCTTTAACCCTTAGGGGTCAATCCAATTTCCTGTTATAATGTAATGAATGGGGTAATAAATATCCCACTAGTCATTGCTGTTGCTGATAGTATAATGGTAATTGGTTGCATCCATTAATGTATATGTAATTCATTTTGCACACATACTTCAACCTGAGACCAGTGTGCACTAATCTTGTCTGATTTGGCCTGCTCTGACTGCACTGTAAACAGACAGCTATAAGATGTACCTCATTAATACCTGGAGTGAACTGGACTAGGGTTACCCCAGGCACGAGTATAATTGAGCCTTGCAAGCTAGTGATTATTGCTTACCAAGTCTTCTTATTTAATTTAATTGTGATTTTGTTTAGCATAGATTTTTTTTTAATTACTTATTTTTATAAGAAATCAAACTTTTATCTAAACTGCCAATGTCAAAATTAGCCATGGGCTTCAATGATTTTTTTAAAGTTAATTTAAGAGCAGTAAACAGTCTGTTCCAGTACTGTCTCTCAACTGATACTCCATGCAGAGCCTATCATTTTGTTTGCCAAATTGCCAAAGGCAAAAAAAAATTTTTCCAAACATATATGTTGGATTCACTAAGGTGCAGCAAGGCCAAGAAAAACCAACAGGTGCTAGTATCAAGGGGAAGCATCCTGTTTCTTTGATACCTTAATTAGATGTGGCTTAAATAATTTCTGTGGCTCAACTGAACTGCATATAGTTATTTATTTAACTCACAAACTTTTTTATACTAATGAATGTGTAGGGTAGAGAAAAAGTGACCTCCAATGACATCAGTTTGCTGTGCTTGATATTTACTAGTATTTCTTTCTTGCAATTTCTCAATCAATGTTTTAAATGTATTCAGTTGATTATTCATCTGTCACTTACTTTTCTTGAATTTACACCATTAACAAGCTCAATGAGTTAATGATTCATAATTGTTTTACTTTCGGTTGCATTGAAGCCACGTGGTTTTTTCTGGTTAGTTCATTGTGCCAAACAAGCTGTTATTTTACCACAATACCCAATTATGGGGCATTTCACATTTACATTACCTAGAAATGTACTTATTTAACACCTTCCATCAATTTTTTGTATAATTGCGAATTATTTGAATAAATACGGGCAAGTAATAAAATGTTACTGAAACCTCAAACTAAATGTGATTCTGACTTTCCCTCTTCAGGAGACACCATGACTATTTTAAACACTGCAGACTGGTTGCTGGGTTGCAGCACCCCCTCCTCTGCAACAAGTATGACAGATTATGGTACAGTGCATGTGCGTGTTAGTGTGGAATATGAGTGCAGTGCTTCTGTCTTCCTGATTCTCTGAATGCTTAAACTATTTATAAAATTGTGGTAAACAGACAAATAATAGTAATTACCATGTAACTTGATAGTGGCAGAATATTTATGGATTTTGCTTAGAATTGAACCTGTTGTCATTCTGATCACTTACCCACTATTAGATTTTGAAGTACGTTCATTAGGTATTCTTCCTTTGCTGTGGCCCATAGCTATCCTGTAGAGCTGCAATAACAACGACATCATGCATTTATTCAGGACCAGGGAACATAGTTAAAGCATTTGAGAAAAGACAGCAGTGTATGATATGTATGACTAGAAAGCGCTCAGGAAGTGGGGATGTACACACCTTTGTCGAAGCATCATGAAGTAAAAAGAGCTGTGCTCATGCCCACCATTCCTAAAACATTTTCTAATTTCAGCAATATAATTTTGAGAGGTTGGGGCCAATATTTCATTATTCCATATTTCAGTGTGTTCCCAAGAGTAGGCAAACAAGACATTGCTTGAGATCAACAACAACAATTTGTATTTATATAGCGCCTTTAATGTAGTAAAACATTCCAAGGCGCTTCACAGGAAAGTTATCAAACTAAATTTGACACCAAGCCACATAAGGAGAAATTAGGGCAAATGACTAAAAGCTTGGTCATAGAGGTAGGTTTTAAGAAGCGTCTTAAAGGAGAAAAGAGAGGTAGAGAGGCGGAGAGGTTTAGAGAGGAAATTCCAGAGCTTAAGGGCCTTGGCAGCTGAAGGCATGGCCACCAATGGTGGAGCAATTAAAATCAAGGCTGCTCAAGAGGCCAGAATTAGAGGAGCGTAGATACCTCGGGAGGGGAGGGGGGGTGGGGTGGGAGCTGGAGGAGATTACAGATAGGTATGGCAAGACCATGAAGGAATTTAAAATCATAACACTGGACAAAAGTTAGTGGGTAACACTGCTTATCTACTGAAGATTGACCAAGAATTTCTATATTATTACCTTGTCTTCTTAAGATGCCCAAATAGAAATATATATCCCAGATATTTAGAACAAGATTTAAAAAATTGTAAATGAAAATAATTCCATGTATCAACTGTAAGAATTTCTGCAATAAAAACTTTTCCAATAGTATGTTGCACAATGTACATTTTGCAATTAAATTATTTCAAAATAAGAATGTTATTGCAACTTGTATTGTACAAGGAAATTGTATTTTCTATCTGCATGGTTTTTGAATTTTGAGCACTGATGTTAACCAGAGACTAGGGGCTGAAGATTAGCTCACATCGTTTGCGAACTGGTCGTCGGAAGCAATGCATGCAGTGAAACAGGAAGGCCTGGAATATTGGGCTTCGAGCCTCATTTTAATAATACCAGCGAGCTGCAGGTGCCTACCGTCCATCCCCGCTCAACTCCCTCCCGGTTAACGAGAGAGAGGTGAGCGGGGGCCAGTGAGCTGGGAAGTGCATTCCTGCTTCATCCTGGCTCCACACTAAGGTAAGCTTAAAAAACGCTTACAGCCAAAAACATAACTGTTCTTTGGTGGCCTCCAGCGGTTTCTTCTAATGCTAGGTCGCTGAATAACTGAAAACTAGCGGGAGAGTAACATGTTCAAGGGGCCTATTGCCAAGGGCGCTTCTACAGTTTCCCAACCAAAATGACAAATTTCCGATGCTGTTCATGTGCAGGAGGTTAGCCCATTAAATTGGCCCACACTCCACACGCAACGAGGTCCAATGTCGCACCCTAGATTCCTTGTATTTAATTTTATTGGCATCATATTTGACCCTGAAATGAGCTTCCAGCCACATATCTGTGCCATAACTAAGACCGCCTATTTTAACCTACATAACATCGTCCGTCTCTGCCCCTGCCTCAGTTCATCTGCAGCTGAAACCCTCATCCATGCCTTTGTTACCTCTAGACTATTCCAAGGCACTCCTGCTGGCTTCCCACGTTCTACCCTACGTAAACTTGAGGTCATCCAAAACTCGTCTGCCCGTGTCCCAACTCGCACTAAGTCCCGCTCATTCATCACTCCTGTGCTCGCTGATCTACATTGGCTCCAGGTTAAGCAATGCCTTGATTTTAAATTTCTCATCCTTGTTTTCAAATCACTCCATGGCTTCGCCCATCCCTATCTCTCGAATCTCCTCCAGGCACACAACCCCCCCAAAATATTTGCGCTCCTCTAATTCTGGCCTCTTGAGCATCCCTGATTTTAATCACTCAACCATTGGCTACCTAGGCCCTAAGTTCTGGAATTCCCTCCTTAAATCTCTCCTACTCTCTACCTCTCTATCATTGAAGACGCTCCTTAAAATTGACTTTGACCAAGCTTTTGGTCATCTACCTTAATTTCTCCTTATGTGGTGTCAGATTTAGTTTTATGACAACCCTGTGAAGCGCATTGGGATGTTTTACTATGTTAAAGGTACCGTATAAATACAAGTGCATATGAATACTTTGGATCTGTTTTTTGGAGTATTGGGAATTTGATTTGTGCCAAAGATGCAACAGTTATCTTTTTGTTGAAGTATTTGTATCATGGTATGTACATATTAGAATTGTGCATTGTTACAGAACACCAGTGTTACTGCCTGTGTGAGGGGCATTACAATGACACTGTCAAGGTTTAAGCGCAGTAGGGGAAAAGCAACAAATATTAAAAATGAGTATTTTATATGATCACATGTTTTTGAAAATGAAGTGGGCTCAATCATCAAAGGCTGTAATTATAGGAGTAGGATTTCCTCAAGGGACACTTAACCTCCATTTGCAGTTTTAGGCCGTGATAGCACCAGTGACAGCCAGTGGCTCAGTTGGTAGCCTCACCTCTGAGTCAGAAAGTTGTGGGTTCAAGTACCACTCCAGAGATTTGAGCACAAAAATAAGACTTTCATTTATATAGCACCTTTCACAACCACCAGACATCCCAAAGCACTTTACAGCCAATGAAGTACTTTTTTGAAGTGTAGTCACTGTTGTAATGTGGGGAAACGTGGTAGCCAATATGCGCTCAGCAAACTCCCACAAACAGCAATGTGACGATGACCAGATAATCTGTTTTTGTTATGTTAATTGAGGGATAAATATTGGTCAGGCCACCAGGGATTACAACACAGGAACAGGTTGTTGGACCCAACCACTCCATTTTGTTGTTTATTCGATGTGAGCAGTAATCCTGATCCATGTGCTCCCCCTGTTCTCAGATCCCTTAATATTCCTTTCCTTCAGCCAACTATCTAACCTATTCTTAAATGTTGCCTCGGCTTCAATCACTAACTCTGGTCGTGTATTCCACAGCCTCACAACCATCTGTGTAAAAAAATAATTCTCCTGCACTCTGCTCTAAATGTCTTACAATTTATCTTATATCTGTGTCCCTCTAATTTAGACCCCTCAATCACTGGTACAGACTAATGTATATAAACTAAAACCAATAGATTTCTTTACATGTAAAATAATATACAGAATCACCAAGACACAGCAAGAAATTAAAAGTACAATATTTATAGCAATAAAGGGTTATAATAGATTTTTTTACACAAATAATCTAAGATTTTTGGATGAAACAGACTTTCATAGATTTTCCTGATGTGATAGCAAACATAAATGACGTAATTCCTAGTGAACCTAATTTCTGGTAAACTGCACACTGAGAAAAGTCACCAGTATATATTTCAGACCAAAGGTCACTGATTAAACAGCTGCCAATCAACCAAGATCAAAGACACAATAGTGAGAAATGTTTGCATTCCATGCTAACAAGCAGGTGTTAATAGTTGAGATATCAACTGGCTTCCTGTCAGACATACTCTTTAATAGTCCAGCCATTAATGTGTTTTTTCCCCACAGTCTGTAGCCTTTCATACATTATTATTTCAAAGTGAGGCTGCCCTTGCCAGCAAACATTCATTGAACTAATCAATTTCAGAATATAGGCAATGGCATCAACAAAGGACAACCGACTCTTATAGAATATTTAGATGGATCTGGCCACCTGCTCCACAATTAATCACATAAAGTTAAATGAGAAATGACCAATTTTAAAATATTTATTATTTCTCAGTACTGCTCTGAAGTAAGTTTATATGTGCTCAAGTCTTGGAATGTGTCTTGAACCCCTTCCCTTCTGACTCAAAGATAAAAGTGCTTTATGACCCTGTGAAAAAGAAAGAAAGACTTGGATTTATATCGTGCCTTTCACGACCATCGAACGTCTCAAAGCGTTTTACCGCCGATGAACTTTTGGAGTGTAGTCACTGTTGTAATGTGGGCACTGAGCAAGTCTTTTACACTTTATTCATATCTAAGGTACCTATGAATAATGTAGCTTCCATGTCATCCATTCTTATTGCATCTATGACAAATGACACCAATTGCCCCACTGGTTGCCGTCGTTAAATGCCCTCAGTGGGGATGAAGTGGTTAAATTCACTTCATAGGTCCCAATTCATAGAGCTACTAAAAATATTTTAGAACCACAACTTAATACAGGTATAAACACACAAAAAATCTTTAAATGTGTTTTAAATCAAATACTACACATACATTTTTTAAAAACACTCTTACTAATGAAGGTACATAAATGTGATGCCATTACCGTAATGAGCTTTGAGTTACTGGACTGTTAGAGAATTGGAACTGTTACTATGGCTGAATATTTGGCAACTGTAGAAAGAAAGCAAAGTCTGGGGAGAGCAAAGAGATTGGGAAGTGGGCAAAATAGTGGCCGGGTAATTTTTTTAAAACATACTTACCTTTGTGTACAACCTCTGGCGGTCCCTATAACGACCCCCTGTTTTAGCTGCTTTAGCCCTGAGAAAACTGATTCATGATCAAATGTGGGAAAGGGGCCTGAAACCAACGTTACACTCTGGATCTGCAGAGGAAGTTAGCCCAACACTAGTTTCAGCTGTGAGCCCTGGACAACTCCAGGGCACTCTAACCATTCAGCATGCAGAGCTCTCCTGATGTGGATTGAAGGTGTGCACACCACATGCCATATTGAAACCTTTAGTGCCCGTTTGTCAGGCGCCACGAACTGGGTGCCGGAAACGATCCTTGCGCCAGTTGGGCCCGAGGCACATCCGATCTTGGGCCTCAGGGCTCATTTACATGAGACCAGCGAGCTGTAAATGTTGCTAGATATCCCCAGGCAGCTCACCAGCGAAGAGTATTTACATTTCAGGCCACACTGTTGTCCTCAGTTAGGTCCTGGTAGAAGTGGGGGAGGGAATCAATCAAGAGACAAGGGGGCAACCAGGAGAAGGGCAAGCAATTGGGTGTGAGTGAGGCAACCAGAAGTGGGCGGTAAGTGATCGGGAGGGAGGGGGCTTAGTGGGTCTTTGGCACTGCAATTGATCTGGAAAGAGCACCACTTCTCTTGGCTCCTCATTCAGCCAAGTATTTTTTATAAAGACGTAACTTTTTGGTTAGACCACATGTAAACCATGTTTCTGAATGCAGCCAGCCCAATTTTGTATAGAGGGCCTCAAAAAGGCATTAGACCTCCATTTGCATATGCAGACATGAAACATAGGAAGGAACATAGGAGCAGGATTAAACATAGAAACATAGAAAATAGGTGCAGGAGTAGGCCATTCGGCCCTTCTAGCCTGCACCGCTATTCAATGAGTTCATGTCTGAACATGCAATTTCAGTACCCCATTCCTGCTTTCTCGACATACCCCTTGATCCCCCTAGTAGTAAGGACTTCATCTAACTCCCTTTTGACTATATTTAGTGAATTGGCCTCAACTACTTTCTGTGGTAGAGAATTCCACAGGTTCACCACTCTCTGGGTGAAGAAGTTTCTCCTCATCTCGGTCCTAAATGGCTTACCCCTTATCCTTAGACTGTGACCCCTGGTTCTGGACTTCCCCAACGTTGGGAACATTCTTCCTGCTTCCAACCTGTCTAAACCCATCAGAATTTTAAACGTTTCTATGAGGTCCCCTCTCATTCTTCTGAACTCCAGTGAATACAAGCCCAGTTGATCCAGTCTTTCTTGATAGGTCCGTCCCGCCATCCCGGGAATCAGTCTGGTGAACCTTCGCTGCACTCCCTCAATAGCAAGAATGTCCTTCCTCAAGTTAGGAGACCAAAATTGTACACAATACTCCAGGTGTGGCCTCACCAAGGCCCTGTACAACTGTAGCAACACCTCCCTGATCCTGTACTCAAATCCCCTCGCTATGAAGGCCAACATGCCATTTGCTTTCTTAACCGCTTGCTGTACCTGCATGCCAACCTTCAATGACTGATGTACCATGACACCCAGGTCTCGTTGCACCTCTCCTTTTCCTAATCTGTCACCATTCAGATAATAGTCTGTCTCTCTGTTTTTACCACCAAAGTGGATAACCTCACATTTAATACATTATACTTCATCTGCCATGCATTTGCCCACTCACCTAACCTATCCAAGTCACTCTGCAGCCCCATAGCATCCTCCTCGCAGTTCACACTGCCACCCAACTTAGTGTCATCCGCAAATTTGGAGATACTACATTTAATCCCCTCGTCTAAATCATTAATGTACAGTGTAAACAGCTGAGGCCCCAGCACAGAATCTTGCGGTAGCCCACTAGTCACTGCCTGCCATTCTGAAAAGTACCCATTTACTCCTACTCTTTGCTTCCTGTCTGCCAACCAGTTCTCAATCCATGTCAGCACACTACCTCCAATCCCATGTGCTTTAACTTTGCATGTTAATCTCTTGTGTGGGACCTTGTCGAAAGCCTTCTGAAAGTCCAAATACACCACATCAACTGGTTCTCCCTTGTCCACTCTACTGGAAACATCCTCAAAAAATTCCAGAAGATTTGTCAAGCATGATTTCCCTTTCACAAATCCAGGTTGACTTGGACCTATCACGTCACCTCTTTCCAAATGCGCTGCTATGACATCCTTAATAATTGATTCCATCATTTTACCCACTACTGAGGTCAGGCTGACCGGTCTATAATTCCCTGTTTTCTCTCTCCCTCCTTTTTTAAAAAGTGGGGTTACATTGGCTACCCTCCACTCCATAGGAACTGATCCAGAATCAATGGAATGTTGGAAAATGACTGTCAATGCATCCGCTATTTCCAAGGCCACCTCCTTAAGTACTCTGTAATGCAGTCCATCAGGCCCTGGGGATTTATCGGCCTTCAATCCCATCAATTTCCCCAACACAATTTCCCGACTAATAAGGATTTCCCTCAGTTCCTCCTCCTTACTAGACCCTCTGAACCCTTTTATATCCGGAAGGTTGTTTGTGTCCTCCTCAGTGAATACCGAACCAAAGTACTTGTTCAATTGGTCTGCCATTTCTTTGTTCCCCGTTATGACTTCCCCTGATTCTGACTGCATTTGTCTTTACTAACCTTTTTCTCTTTACATATCTATAGAAACTTTTGCAATCCGTCTTAATGTTCCCTACAAGCTTCTTCTCGTACTCCATTTTCCCTGCCCTAATCAAACCCTTTGTCCTCCTCTGCTGAGTTCTAAATTTCTCCCAGTCCCCGGGTTCGCTGCTATTTCTGGCCAATTTGTATGCCACTTCCTTGGCTTTAACACTATCCCTGATTTCCCTTGATAGCCACGGTTGAGCCACCTTCCCTTTTTTATTTTTACGCCAGACAGGAATGTACAATTGTTGTATTTCATCCATGCGGTCTCTAAATGTCTGCCATTGCTCATCCACAGTCAACCCCTTCAGTATCATTCGCCAATCTGTCCTAGCCAATTCATGCCTCATACCTTCAAAGTTACCCTTCTTTAAGTTCTGGACCATGGTCTCTGAATTAACTGTTTCATTCTCCATCCTAATGCAGAATTCCACCATATTATGGTCACTCTTCCCCAAGGGGCCTCGCACAACGAGATTGCTAATTAATCCTTTCTCATTACACAACACCCAATCTAAGATGGCCTCCCCCCTAGTTGGTTCCTCGACATATTGGTCTAGAAAACCATCCCTTATGCACTCCAGGAAATCCTCCTCTACCGTATTGCTTCTAGTTTGGCTAGCCCAATCTATGTGCATATTAAAGTCACCCATTATAACTGCTGCACCTTTATTACATGCACCCCTAATTTCCTGTTTGATGCCCTCCCCAACATCACTACTACTATTTGGAGGTCTGTATACAACTCCCACTAACGTTTTTTGCCCTTTGGTGTTCTGCAGCTCTACCCTTATAGATTCCACATCATCCAAGCTAATGTCCTTCCTAACTATTGCATTAATCTCCTCTTTAACCAGCAATGCTACCCCACCTCCTTTTCCTTTTATTCTATCCTAGGCCCTAGGATTGGGCCATTGAGCCCCTCGGGCCTGTTCTGCCATTCAATGAGATCATGGCTAATCTGCGACCTAACTCCATATACCCACCTTTGGCCCATATCCTTTAATATCTTTAGTTAACAAAAAATTATCAATCTCCAATTCAAAGTTAACAATTGATCTAGCATCAATTGCCATTTGCAGAAGGGAGTTCCAAACTTCTACCACCCATTGTGTGTCGAAGTGTTTCCTAATTTCACTCCTGAAAGGTCTGTCTCTAATTTTTAGACTATGCTCCCAGGTTTCCTAATCAGGTTTTAGATTCTCTGCGCAGAACTGCTCACAGTGTGGGCTGATCAGGGTTTTGTATAGCTGCAGCATAACTTCTACCCCTTGTATTCTAGTCCCCTAGATATAAAGGCAGCATTCCATTAGCCTGTTCATGACATTTTAATGATCTATGTATTTGGACCCCCAAGTCTCTTTGGGCCGCCACTATTTTTAGCCTTTCATCATTTAGAAAGTACCCTGTTCTATCCTTTTTAGGTCCAAAGTGGATGAGCTCACATTTGCCTACATTGAAATATATTTGCTGCAGTTTTGCCAATTTACTTAATCTGTCGATATACCTTTGTAATTTTATGCTTTCATCTACACTGCCTACAATGCAGAAAATTTGGATATGTGACTTTCTGTGCTATCATCTAGGTCATTAATAAATACTGTGAATAGTTGAGGCCCCAATGCAGATCCCTTCGGGACACCACTCGTCACATCCTGCCAAGTTGAGTACCTACCCATTATTCCTACTGCCTGTCTCCTCAGCCAATTTCCTAACCAGGTTAATAATTTGCCCTAATTTCCATGGGCTTCTACCTTAGTCAGGATCGAGGCTTGAGGGGCCAAATGGCCTACTACTGCTCCTAGTTCTTATGTTCTTAACAGTCTCTTATTAACGACCTTATCAAATGCCTTCTGGAAGTCCATATAAATTACATCCATAGACATTCCCCTCTCCATTACATTAGTCACCTCATCAAAAAATTCAATCGGGTTTGTCAGCCATGATCTACTTTTCACAAATCCATGCTGACTCTCTCTGATCAACTGAAAATTTTCGAGGTGTTCCAGTCAACCTATCCTTAATTATAGGCTGTAGCAATTTCCCCACAACAGATATTATTCTTACTGATCAATAATTCCCTGATTTTCCCCTCTCGCCATTTTTAAATCAGTGTAACTATTTGTACTGCATTTATTTTGACAGACATGCATCTGTCTAGCTCTCTCCCCCCGCCCCAACCCCCAATGTGCCGTCTGTCAATCTCCGCCCCCCCCCCCCGTCCCGGCCCCGAATCATTCCCTGTATGTGGTGCCGAGAAGCAGGGCCGGAGGCCCAAGACTGCCGACCTGATCTCATCAAGCGGCCGAGAACGTCCGCCGGGGGGCCGAGAGAGAGACTGGGAGGGACTGGGGGGAGAGAGATAGACTAGGGGGAGAGAAATAGACTGGGAGAGAATGAGAGAGAGACTGGGGGGAGAGAGAGAGACCGGGAGAGAAGAAGAGACCAAGGCTGGGGGAGAGAGAGAGAGACTGGGGGCGAGAGAGAGAGAGCGAGAGACTGGGGGGGAGAGCGAGAGACTGGGGGGGAGAGCGAGAGACTGGGGGAGAGAGAGAGAGACTGGGGTGGGATGGGGGAGATACACAGGTGGGGGCGGGGGGAGACACGGGTGGGGGGGAGGATCAAAGGGAAGAGAGGGAACTCAGGGAAGACGGATCACGTTCTTCCAACCCCCTACAAGGGACATCATTGGAGTGGATGATATCCAGAAGTCATGACGCTGTCACCATTCACTTCATACCCAATAAACCTGTTTACAATCTGTATACAATACCCCATCTATGGTGGGGGGGGGTGGAGAGGAGGATGCACTTGTGCTGGGGTAAGGCACCAGCTGGGGGAGGGATGCACCTGTGCTGGTAAGCCATTTTGACTGGGGGAAGGATGTACTTGGACTGGGGTAAGGCACCGGCTGGCGGAGGCATGCACTTGGACTGGGGTAAGGCAATTCGACTGGGGGAGGCATGCACTTGGATTGGAGTAAGGCACTTTGGCTGGGGGAGGGATGTACTTGGACTGCGGTAAGACACTTCAGCTGGGGGAGGCATCCACTTGGACTGGGGTAAAGCACTTTGGCTGGCCCTTGCTGTCTTCTGGGGAGCTCTGTCCTCTGTCGCTTCAAGAAGTCAAAGTGGATTGAATTACAATTTGCAAAGTCAGTGAGACCTTGGGATGGGTGGTTCCAGTTACACGTTCCAGTGAAACTTCAGGGTGTGGCTTATCCTCCACAGGGACCAATCATAGACAAAGGGTCTGTGGAGCATGGTAGCTATTTTTGCATCCTTCTTAAATAGTGGAGTAACATGCGCAATTTTCCAATCTAAAGGAATGGTTCCTGAATCGAGAGAACTTTGGAAGATTATAGTTAGGGCATCTGCAATGTGTTCACCTACTTCCCTTAAAACCCTGGGGTGGAAACCATCTGGCCCTGGGGATTTGTCATTCTTTAGTGGCATTATTTTCTTCATTACTGTTATTTTACTTGAGTAAATTTTATTGAGTCCCTTTCCCTGATTCAATACTAATTTCCTTGGGATTCCCGGCACGCTATCTCTGACGCAAAGTAATTATTCAGCATGTTCATTATTTCCTTATTATCATTGGCAATATCGCCGCTTTCAGTTTTTAAGAGGCCAACATTGCTCCTGACTACCCTCTTTTTCCTACTTTAATTGTAAAAATTCTTTGTGTTCATTTTGAAAACCCTGGCACGTTTCTTTTCATTCTCCTTTTTTGTAGCTCTTACTGTCTGTTTTGTGATCCTTTGCTGTTCTTTGTATCTTTTCAATTCGCCAGGATCTGTGCTATTTTTTACATTTTGTATGCTTTCTCTTTTAGTTTTATTTTCTCCCTTACCTCGTTAGTTGTCCGTGGCTGGTTTTCCTACTTTAATTGAAGTCTTACCCATTAAAAGATTTGCCCAGTTTATTGTCAACTCTTTTTCTGCCTTCACCACTTCTGGTGCGTAATGAGTACGTCTACCCCGCCTGCCATATTGGATGCTTAGGGGCCATTTTGCACCTGAAAAACAAGTGCACGCCATAGAATTTCTCAGAACTGATGTTGTTAAGTGATAATAGTACGTGGATAGACACCCACCCTCCTCCTGTCCTCGCCTGATCCCTTGTATTGCACGCCAGATTGTGCTGCACTTTATTAGTAGTAGCCTAATGAGATATTTTGAGGATGTGGATGTCAGGAAAGAATAGTGTGAGTGATGTGTGAAAGATGGCACAGGTGTAAGAAGGTAAGGGAAGTAATAGTGAGGACAGCAGCAAGTGAAGACTGCTACAGCAGAAGGAGGTGGAGTGATGTTTGTTGCAATGTGTGGAGAACTGTGATAGCAAGAAGGGGAGGGAAGCGTTATAGGTGGTGGGGCTACAGGAAGTGCATGGCTAAGCAGAGAGTGTTAAAAGATATGAGTTAGGCACCTTACCTTCGCAGTGCAGGTGAGATCATTAAACCTTTTCCTGCATTGCAGCCAGGTCTTTGGTGCAATGCTTCTGCACTGACCTGTTCTACCACCTTGCCTGGATATCTTCCCCCCCACTGGCTGGAAAGAGGCCATTCCATTTCCTACCAACCTCTTCCACCAATACCTCCCATCCAGCATCTGAAAATCAATGCATGGAGTCAAGTGCCAGTTAAAAATTCAGCTATGCATGTAGGAGTGTAGGTAGACTGCAATTACAGAGACACCTTGATCTTTGGATCTAAATTGGACCATTTTTCAAAATTATTCTCCTTTGCTGCTATTTTTATAAATCTCTGATTGTAATTGATTGCAATCAAGATGCACCACCCATTTAAGAAGTGCAGGCTGGCTTTATATGGCATCAAGAATGCCCGATATTCCTTTCATGCCTCCCCACCCCCTACCTCTATAGGTGAGCTAACACTGAATAGTGCTGGAAGTCTGCTTATTCTAAGCAAATAAGGTTGGGTGGCCAATTTGGCACATTCTTTGTACCCACATGATCGGGCACGCATTCTGAGCACGCCGCCCATTCCATGCCCGAAAATGGGCTTAAATTAATTTCTTCCCCTAAAGTTCCAGGATAAAGCCCTGTTATCTCTGAATAATCCTATAACCCAACGCCAACCTCTAAAAAGAAAAATAGAAGCATGTACAATTATATTTTTCCTCAGAGTATTGGAAACACATGGACACAATAATCAAAATAAATTTAGAAAAAAGTCCAACTTAGGTCCATAGATCAATGTGTCTCTGTAAGTGCAGTCTATGTACACTTCTACATGCATAGCTGAATTTTTAGCTAGCACATCACTCCATGCATTCATCTGTCTGTGTTTTCAAAGTGGTGCAGAAAAACAGTGCACAATTGAAGAATCCAATGGTTTTCTGTGCAGTGGCACAATCTGCATGGGGTTAAAGGTGGTGCGGGAATTTATGTACCAATAAAGTGATTCCAGATTAGATGTAATAGCCAATTTATCTAGCTGCCAAATACTTCAACTTCGATACGAAAAGGGGGCTAGAGTTTTCTGTAGCCAAATAACATGATTACATTCTAAATAATATGCCCAGTAGCAATCCAGATATAAAATAGAACCAATATACCAGGAAAAAAGCAAGCAAAGTAGAAGGAAAAAAGCAAAAAAAAATGAAGTAGAGTACTTTTAATTCTTGCCTGTTGGAAACCAAAAGAAATCCAGGAATTAAAGGCAAAGCAAGTCCGCAAACCATGCAATAATAATGTGAATGAAATTTGATCCTATCCACTGAATAATCTAAGTAGATTTAAAAATACACACAAAAAGGCATTGTGAAAATGTTTTGAGACTGTTTTTTCTTCAAAATGATATGTGTCATCCATACTGTACAGATCATTAGCGTTTAAAATCCTGTTGTCTGAAATCATTCACTGTCATGAAAATGTTCAGGGTTGGATTAAAACCATCTTGTCACACTCGAAGTTATTCAGTTAAATCCTGAACATTCAAACCACATTTTGTCAAATGCAAACATTATTATACTCAGTGCTAGGTTCCAACTCAAACGTGCAACATTCTGCAGTTTTGAATTGGCCAGTTCAGTGTTAAAAGGGGAGCACTATATGTTTGAGACATTGCTGCCCCCTTCTTAAAGGAGCCTAAGTTAAATAAAGATTAAGTACACATTTCCAATTTCTTGAAATTTATGTGCATTTATTTGACCAAAAACAATAATTGGGTTAGAGGTCAAAATTCTCTGGAAAGCTGTAGATGTAAAACAGACCTTGTTGTGTTGTCATAGTGTCACTGCTGATTCATACCTAGAATACACTAAATGAAGAAGAAGCAATGGTTTTGCCTTGCTGGTGATACAGTGCAATGTTACAGACATAGTAACACTTTTGCAGAACCTGATTAGACAGTTTAGTTTGTAAGTAAACATTTAATATGAAGAATAAAAGGGAATGTTGAATCCTTCTTTAAGCCAGGGAAGAACAACTCACAAATTATTAATGTCTTGATATCAAATTCCTTAAAATAGGACTCTTAATCCTATTTCACAAAATTATAAATCTATTTATTTTATATGAGTTAATGCCTTCATTAAAATAGTTGTCAGGGGAATTTAGTACAAACAATCAGCACTAATGTTGCACAACATGAATTCAACCATAAAAATATGAGTGAGTTATATAGGTACTCCACACCAGCTTTAAAGAACGTTTTATTTTATACTTAACGATCATACAATTTATGCTGTTAATTACATAAAATGGTTTTAGTGAATGGTAATATAAGTATCAAACATATATATTTATTTAATTTTACAAGCTAAATATAAAGTTTGGAGATTGACTTTCAGGGCAATGATACAGCAACATATTTAGAAACCAGTTTGAGATGACGAGTAGCTAAAATACATGGAATTTAATTTGACATCACGACACAGCAACAATAATTGGTGCCCATTTTGTGATTCCCAAACTCAATTTGAACCAAAGAATGGTGATTTAACATTTTATTCTATTCATTATTACATGTTTAATTTACAGTCAGACAATGTTTGCTTAAGGGTTAGTTTAAGCTCTCCTCCCCCGCACCCCCATCCAGTGACATAATTCCTGACAGCATCAAGCAGGAGTCAGAGTTGGGCCATGTAAGTAAGGCCCGGGAGTTGAGATCTCCCAGGCTTCATGCTCCAGAGGAGATGGGAGCAGATGGTTCGGCCGCTGCACCCCCGATTCCCGCTTGGAGTTAAAATCAGCTCTTTAGTTTCATGTGAAACTATGAACATCTATGTTTATTTCCCAGTTTTTCACAGGATATACATTACAGAAATAGGCCATTCGGCCCAACTAGTCCATGCTAGTGTTTATACTCCACTCGAGCCTCCTCCTGTCTTTCCTCATCTAACTCTATCAGCATAACCCTCTATTCCCTTCTCCCTCATATGCTTATCCAGCCTCCTCTTAAATGCATCTATACTATTCGCTTCAACCACTCCCTGTGGTAGCGAGTTCCACATTCTCACCACTCTCTGGGTAAAGATGTTTCTTCTGAATTCCCTATTTGATTTCTTGGTGACTATCTTATATTGATGGCCTCTAGTTTTTCTCTTCCCCACAAGTGGAAACACTCTTTCTGTGGCTGCGCTATCAAAACCTTTCATAATTTTAAGCACCTCTATTTGGTCACTGCCCCCCCCCCCCCCCCCCCACCTCCAGCCTACATAGGAGCATAGGGCTCCATTTGCCTGGGTCATTTGCGGCGTTTTTTTCTCCGGCCATTTTTTCTGGCGTAATTATTTACTTCAAAGTTGCCCCCTGGAATCTGCGCAGGCATAACTGCTTTAGTTATGATTTTTCTACGTTAGGTTTTTTTGACGTTCCCTCATGTCTGCGCCAGTTTTCAACATTTTTCGCAGTTTGCCCAAAAACTTTTAATCCTAGGTCGGCCTATCTGGCCACTCCCGAAAAACCTTCCGGTGAGTTAACAGAAAGCAGCGCACATTGAAAAATCGGCGCTGTAAGACGCCATTGTTTTTCATCGAAGTTTTTGGAGGGAGTCTCTAACACTTGAACTATCCATAATAAAGTTCAACTTTTTAAGACCTTTCAGCGGAGTACATGGAAGTTTCTTGGATTTTTGAAGTTTTCATTTTTATTTACTCACACGCCACCACCGAACATCGTCAAGCAGGGCTGGAGGGGGGTCGTAGCGTCAGCCATCAGAATCAGTCCTGCACCCGACACAGGGGTTCGGGGCTCGGCTGGAAAACAAGCCCGGCGGGGGGCAGGGGGGAGAGATGGCGATCAGAAGGCTGCTGCACTGAGCCCGGAGAGGGAGATGTCGATTGGAAAGCTGATGCACTAGGCACAAGACTGCAATGAGTTGCGGGGGGGCGGGGGGGGGGGATAGGGGAGAAGTCACAAGACTGTAATGATTCCGAGGGGCGGGGTGGGGAGGAGAAGTCACAAGACCTGGGTGTGGTCCATCCATGCAGACCTTGGGGAGAGAAAACAAAAAACCTGTCCTGCCTTCTGTATTAATAATGGAAAAAATAATGACAATTATTCAGATTTAATGTAAAATATATTTTATTCAAAAGTTTAAGAAACAGTTCTTTGTACTTAACTTAACTTTAATAAAATTATTCTTGTATCAAACTTTAAAGTTTTCACTTAGAAACATAGAAAATAGGTGCAGGAGTAGGCCATCCGGCCCTTCGAGCCTGCACCGCCATTCAATGAGTTCATGGCTGAACATGCAACTTCAGTACCCCATTCCTGCTTTCTCGCCAAACCCCTTGATCCCCCTAGTAGTAAGGACTTCATCTAACTCCTTTTTGAATATATTTAGTGAATTGGCCTCAACAACTTGCTGTGGTAGAGAATTCCACAGTTTCACCACTCTCTGGGTGAAGAAGTTTCTCCTCATCTCGGTCCTAAATGGCTTACCCCTTACCTTAGACTGTGACCCCTGGTTCTGGACTTCCCCAATATTGGGAGCATTCTTCCTGCATCTAACCTGTCTAAACCTGTCAGAATTTTAAACGTTTCTATGAGATTCCCTCTCATTCTTCTGAACTCTAGTGAATACAAGCCCAGTTGATCCAGTCTTTCTTGATATGTCAGTCCCGCCATCCCGGGAATCAGTCTGGTGAACCTTCGCTGCACTCCCTCAATAGCAAGAATGTCCTTCCTCAAGTTAGGAGACCAAAACTGTACACAATACTCCAGGTGTGGCCTCACCAAGGCCTTGTACAACTGTAGTAACAGCTCCCTGCCCCTGTACTCAAATCCCCTCGCTATGAAGGCCAACATGCCATTTGCTTTCTTAACCGCCTGCTGTACCTGCATGCCAACCTTCAATGACTGATGTACCATGACACCCAGCTCTCATTGCACCTCCCCTTTTCCTAATCTGTCACCATTCAGATAATAGTCTGTCTCTCTGTTTTTACCACCAAAGTGGATAACCTCACATTTATCCACATTATACTTCATCTGCCATGCATTTGCCCACTCGCCTAACCTATCCAAGTCACTCTGCAGCATCATAGCATCCTCCTCGCAGCTCACACTGCCACCCAACTTAGTGTCATCCGCAAATTTGGAGATACTACATTTAATCCCCTCGTCTAAATCATTAATGTACAATGTAAACAGCTGGGGCCCCAGCACAGAACCTTGCGGTACCCCACTAGTCACTGCCTGCCATTCTGAAAAGTACCCATTTACTCCTACTCTTTGCTTCCTGTCTGCCAACCAGTTCTCAATCCACGTCAGCACAGTACCCCTAATCCCTCAGCACACTACCCCCAATCCCTTACAATCACTTAAAAACTTTAAGATCACTTACTAACTTTTAAAATTTACATAACTTACAAAAATCTTTTAATTTGTGAACAACAGTTACAACAATAACAATAATAAAAACAACAACAGCAGCAGCAAAGAAAGGCTGCACCCATCTCTCCTCCACCTTATTCTAAGACCGCCTACCACATTTGTTCTTGGTGACTCCACTACCCCTGCCCTCAGGCGATGGCGCAGTGTTTTTGGGGTTGGTACCAACCTTATTCTTTCGAAGATCTCGGTTAGTGCGCACCTGTTGAGGGGCGGGGGGGGGGGGGCGGCAGGCAGCAATGTGAAGGGCCCAGGCGGCAATGTGGAAGGCCCGGCTTGGGGCTCTTCAGAGGCTGTTGTGGGGATTGGAGTGGGAGTGGCAGTTGATTCTGTCAATGGGCGCGGAGTCTGGGCGTCTTCCCTTATTGCAGCAACTAACTCCAACATGCCATCCCTCATGCGCCCTGACTGTCTCAACGACCTGCAACATTCCCTCCCTCATTTTGAGCAAAACTGTCTCAACTACCTGTGACATTCCCTCCCTCATGTTCAATGATAGTGTTTGCACCATCTCTGACATTCCCTCCCTGATGTTCATTGACAACGCATCACCTACCTTTGACATTCCCTCTCTCATTTTCACTGACATCGTTCCCATTTTCCATGAGATTGCTGTTACTTGTCCCAACAGTCCCGCTACCTCATCACCCACCCCACTGATGGTGTCCAGGAGTGATCACGTAAGGTCAATGCTCTCCCCACTCATTGCCATCATCTGAACCACATCTGTAAGATCCTGCACCTCAGGAGAGCGCGGTCGAGCTCTCCTTCCCCTCCTCCCCACGGGTGTGGCTCGCACCCCACCACTGGGACCCACAGCTTCAGAAGGTGGGGCCCTGGGTGTACCTCGCTGCACCACACCACTGGAACCCGCAGCCTCGGAAGGTGGGACCCTGGGTGTGCTGCACTGCACCACACCGCTGGGACCCGCAGCCTTGGACGTTAGGAAACCATGGAATGTCCTACCAACACTCAAACCACTACTCACAGAAGGGGCTGGCACCTCAATAGACAGCACCTGCATCTCCACCAAAGTCAGTAAAACAGTGGGAGCTTCATCCATCGCCATCCCCTCCCCCTCCCCCTCACTTCCATGCTCTTGGACTGGAGGGTGGGATTGGAAGATATTCTCCTCTTCAAGCTCGTCCTCGTCTGAATCTTCTTCTGCATCATCAGGGTTGGCCTCAAGTTCTGCAAAATATACCAGAACCCAGACAAATGGTTAGCAGCAGAGGAGGGAGCAGGGTGGGTGGCATGAGTAGGCTCACACAGCGCAGACAGCAGACTGATTTGAAGGACCATGATGAATGATAGCACATTTCATCAAGCGAATCGTAGCTGATGGAGACATCCCCATGAACCGAAGCATAGCTAGCCTGCGCAGTACTTGGTATATGGAGTTAGATTGCAGATCAGCCATGTTCCACCATTCAATGAGATCTGCGATCTAACTCCATATAGCCGACTTTGACCCATATCCGTTAATAACCCTGGTTAACAAAAAGCTATCAATCTCCAATTTAAAATTTAAAATTGACCTGACATCAATTGCTGTTTGCAAAAGACAGTTCCAAACTTCTACCTTTGTGTGTGAAAGTGTTTCCTAATTTCACTCCTGGAAGGTCTGGCCCTAATTTTTAAACTATGCCCCCTAGTCCTAGAATCCCCCCAGCGGAAATAGTTTCTCTCTATCTACCCTATCTGTTCCCTTTGACATCCTGAAAGCTTTGATCAGATCACCCCTTAACACTTTAAATTCTAGGGAATACAACCCTAATTTGTGTAATCTCTCCTCGTAACTTAACCCTTGAATTCTGGGTATCATTCCGGTAAACCCACGCTGCACTCCCTCCAAGACCAATATATCCTTCCTATGGTGTGATGCCCAGAGCCTTCTCCTTTCAAGAGCAAAGAGACCCAGCCTGTTCATCCTTTCCTGATAGGTAGAACCTCACATTTCTGGTATCACCCTTGTAAATCTTTTTTGCACCCTCTCCAGTGCCTCTATAGCCTTTTTATAATATGGCAATCAGAACTGTACGCAGTACTCCAAGTGTGGTCTAATCAAGGTTCAATACAAATTTAGCATAACTTCTCTACATTTCAATTCTATCCCTCTAGAAATAAACCCTAGTGCTTGCTTTGCTTTTTTATGGCCTTCTTAACCTGTATCGCTACTTTTAGTAATTTGTATATTTCACCAATTTTATGCATTTAGATTTTTGAGCTGTAATCTGACTGAGCGAATTGCTTCCCTTTATAGAACACATTGGATTTTCATTCCATTGATTCCTATAGCAGGTGATTGGCCCACTCAGATTAATTCAAGTGGTGAAGATTAAAATCTACCACTAAGAGTTTGAATTGAATTTGTCACGAATGGTGCAAGGCAATTTTGCACATGAAATGCAGAATTAAGCCCTGATTGTAACCTAACATGCCTGGCAAGAACATTGGAAAGCAAAATCAGGCAGGGTGTAAATTGGGCAATCAACCCAAACCTGTCCCGTTCTCGTCAGTGGGTTAGATCAACATTGGGTTTAAAAATTCCATCTCTTAATAAGAAACATAAGAGCATAAGAAAAAGGAGCAGGAGTAGGCCATACGGCCCCTCGAGCTTGCTCCTCCATTTAATAAGATCATGGTTGATCCGATCATGGACTCTGATCAACTTCCCTGCCCGCTCTCCATAACTCCTTATTCCCTTATCGTTTAAGAAACTGTCTATTTCTGTCTTAAATTTATTCAATGTCCCAGCTTCCACAGCTCTCTGAGGCAACGAATTCCACAGATCCACAAACCTCTGAGAGAAGAAATTTCTCCTCATCTCAGTATTAAATGGGCGGCCCCTTATTCTAAGATTATGCCCCCTAGTTCTAGTCTCCCGTATCAGTGGAAACATCTTCTCTGCATCCACCTTGTCAAGCCCCCTCATAATCTTCTACGTTTCGATATGATCACCTCTCATTCTTCTGAATTCCAATGAGTAGAGGCCCAACCTACTCAACTATTCCTCATAAGTCAACCCTCTCATCTCCGGAATCAACCTTATTAACATTCTCTGAACTGCCTCCAAAGCAAGTATATCCTTTCGTAAATATGGAAACCAAAACTGCACACGTATTCGAGGTGTGGCCTCACCAATACCCTGTACAGCTGTAGCAAGACTTCCCTGCTTTTATACTCCATCCCCTTTGCAATAAAGGCCAAGATTCCATTGGCCTTCCTGATCACTTGCTGTACCTGCATACTAACCTTTTGTGTTTTATATACAATTACCCCCAGGCAGCACTTTGCAATCTTTCTCCATTTAAATAATAATTTGCTTTTTTATTTTTTCTGCCAAAGTGCATGTCCTCATACTTTTCAACATTATACTCCATCTGCCAAATTTTTGCCCACTCACTTAGCCTGTCTATGCCCTTTGCAGATTTTTTTATGTCCTCCTCACACATTGCTTTTCCTCCCATCTTTGTATCGTCAGCAAACTTGGCTACGTTACACTCGCTCCCTTCCTCCAAGTCGTTAATATAAATTGTAAATAGTTGGGGTCCCAGCACTGATTGCCCCCCACTTGTTACTGATTGCCAACCCGAGAATGAACCAGTTATCCCTACTTTCTGTTTTCTGTTCGTTAGCCAATCCTCTATCTTTGGTAATATATTACCCCCAACCCTGTGAACTTTTATCTTGTACAGTAACCTTTTATGTGGCACCTTTTCAAATGCCTTCTGGAAGTCCAAATACACCACATCCACTGGTTCCCCTTTATCCACCCTGTTTGTTACATCCTCAAAGAATTCTAGCAAATTTGTCAAACATGACTTCCCCTTCATAAATCCATGCTGACTCTGCCTGACCGAGTTGTGCTTTTCCAAATGTCCTGCTACTGCTTCTTTAATAATAGACTCCAACATCTTCCCAACCACAGATGTTAGCCGAATTGGTCTATAGTTTCCTGCTTTTTGTCTGCCTCCTTTTTTAAATAGGGCCGTTACATTTGCAGTTTTCCAATCTGCTGGGACCTCCCCAGAATCCAGGGAATTTTGGTAAATTACAACCAATGCATCCACTATCCCTGCCTCCCTCATCTACATTACAATCATTTCACACAACTGGAGTTGCTGCTTTGTTTAAAAATAAAAGTTTTAATGGAGCTCTCCTCATGAGAGCTTTTTTGTTATTATTGCACACTTCAGTCGTTTTTAAGAGGCAGGTTGGAACTGAGTGCCAATTGCTAACAATTAACATAATCCGCCCTTGCAGACATATAGCCATGACCACTCATGGGTTACCAGTGGAAAATAGTTTTATCAGACACAGACGAGTAAATTTAATGTTAAGTTAGCTACAAAAATATTGCTTCCCCCAAATCTTTGGAGAAGAAGATCACAGATTAATTAAAATAAATACATTGTAATTTTAATGAGTTTAACCACCACTCATTCCAAGTTTGTAAATAATATTTTCACCACCAGCAATAACGCATCAGTACACACACAATGGGCCGCAGTTGAATATCCAGTTGATTTGTGAGTAACTTATTACTCATGAGTTATCAGAACTGCCTCCCTTCTGGAATAAACTAGATTTGATTCTATGTGATTGTGTATTTTATTCACATCGTTTGTATAAAAATATTACCCTAATTTTAATGTTGTGGGTTAGTTTTTGAACACCTGCTCTTTGTCCAGTTTGGTTCATTAGAGAACTAAATGGTCTTTTCTCAGTGGGTAGGAAGCACAGCATGTTGCAGCAACAATGCAGAATGGTAGGATATGGGTTCACAGCTATAGTCTCCGACACAGTGAGTAACTGGCCAAAAAAGTGTTGATTCCTCAATATTCTTGATCTTGAGTTTTTAACCAGGTTCCCAGTACTTTAGTTTTGATTCTCTTGAGACTATGCTTTTAAATGCATTTAATGAAGAATAGGAACGAAACTTAAATATGTAACAACACACCACTCAGTTGTTTTGTTCCTATCTCCTTGCTAAATGTTACAAATTGCATGTGAGTGTTGCACAACTCTTTTCTCTTTTAACTTATTATACTTGCCTTGTTGTGTTTTCTTGACATATGTAGTTAACAGTGTTTGGTTTACAAGTTTTCAATGTGTGTCAACTTTGCTATGCATAGAGAAATAATACTTTTTAGTTCAGTTTACAGTTGTCTCGAATGCCATACATATTTAATTTGTTCAACTAAACAGTGTTGTCATCACAATACAGTAGCTGGTAGTTTCTACACTCCACAAACCGCAAAATGTTCAAAGCAGTAAAGCTTTGAAGAACAGATATGTGATGGGCAGCGATTTACGAAAAGTAAACCACTGAGTGACCTCACTCGCCCAATGTTACAAGTAATTTATTTTTAGTGGAACTATCGCTATCTGTTGTGTATTCTATTTATACATATACAATAATAGATACCTGGGAGTGAGTTACAAGGTTAAAGTCTGATCGAAGGGTTCATATGATATCCTATATTGCAAGAGCAGAGCTTAAGTGGTTTATCAATGTCATCTAAGATCCAAGATTAGATTACAGTCTTGAGATTTTTCCCTGGTATATTTTATTTTGTATAACCTATATTGTTTACATTTTATTTTTAAGTTTAAAAATTACAACACCTCTTTCTTACCATTGTCAAGAGAGTTTTAGCATCTCAAGCCCCGGATACTCACACAAAGGTATTAACCTCCTCTGTGATATAATCACTGCAATATTATCAGGGAATCATTTTGAATCAAAGTACAGAGTATTTCCATGTACAATACATAGTACAAAGCGTTTTTCTAAATATCAGGACTTTGTTTAACTACCAAGAAACAAAGGGTCATCGGCACTTTTTAGTGACTGCAGCATTTTTTTTTCGTGCTGATCTTCGGGCTTCATGTTTCAGCATTGGTACATGCTAACCATAAACCGTATGGCTGTAAACCAAAGCTGGGACTGCCCAAACACATTGTATAAATCAGATTGAAAAACTAGGGGTTACATCATTTTTTATACTTATTCTTCTATGTAGTGTCTCTTCTTGCAGTCAAAACAGAGCCAATGAGCAGCAGTGACACTGCCACAACAACAGGAGATGGATCACTTGACAGTTACACTGGGTCAGGTAAGGCACTGGCCACATAGTTCAACTCACAGAGCAGGCATCATTGTCCCGATCTCATTGACTGGTGACAAAACTGGAACTCAGACTGTTAGATTAACATGTAGTGCTGCATTGTACCAGTGTTAATGATATTAGAGAGTGAAATGTACTTTCTCTGGCAAGATAATGACTAGTGCATTAATATCTAAGGAACAGATTTGTGGTTAAATAGCTGTGTTTTTCCTTTGGAAAAGGAGAGCAAGAGCATAAATGCTTTGTTTCAAGGTACATCAGAACATGCAGATTACAAAGATATTAAAACAATACAGAACAATTATCTGTCTTGTGTTTCCAACTTTTTCAGAAACTTGAACACCCTTTAAATGTTATATAAGAATGTATTTCACCAAATAAATATTAAATTAAGCAAATGCTCTAATGCCAGCCTGTTACAAGATTTATTCGTAAACTGAGAATGTCGTAATAGGCAATTTGTTCAGGCAAAGATAATAATGTCATACAGTCATCTTCTTTTGCTATGCTAAAGATACCATGAAGGCAGCTCTATGTTCCCTATGCAATAGCACATCAGAGCTTTTGCAGAAATGTTAGTGAAGACTGGAGTGGCCAAGCTAAATCAATAGATGAAGGCACATATTAACTATAGAAATTTACAGCACAGAAGGGGGCCATTCGGCCCATCGTGTCCATGCTAGCCAAGCTATTCAGCCTAATCCCACTTTCCAGCTCTTGGTCCGTAGCTTTGTAGGTTACATCACTTCGAGTGCATTTCTAAGTACTTTTTAAATGCTACGAGGGTTTCTACATCTACCATCCTTTCAGCAATGAATTCCAGACCCCTCACCAACCTCTGGGTGAAAATAATTCTCTTCAACTCCCCTCCTACCAATTGCATTAAATCTATGCCCGCTAGTTATTGACCCCTCTGCTAAGGGAAATAGGTCCTTCCTATCCACTCTAGGCCCCTCATAATTGTATACACCTCATTAGGTTTCCCCTCAACCTCCTCTGTTCCAAAGAAAACAACTCCAACCTATCCAATCTTTCCTCATAGCTAAAATTCTCCAATCCAGGCAACATCCTCATAAATCTCCTCTGTACCCTCTCTAGTGCAATCACATCTTTCCTGTAATGCATTGACCAGAACTGCATGCAGTACTCTAGCTGTGGCCTAACTAGTGTTTTATACAGTTGAAGCATAACCTCCCTCCTCTTATATTCTATGCCTTGGCTAATAAAAGCAAGTATCCCGTATGTCTTCTTAACCACCTTATCTACCTGTTCTGCTATCTTCAGGGATCTGCGGACATGCACTCCAGGGTCCCTCTGTTCCTCGACACTTCTCAGTGTCCTACCATTTATTGTGTATTCCCTTGCCTTGTTAGCCCTCTCCAAATGCATCACCTCACACTTCTCTGGATTGAATTCCATTTGTCACTGTTCCGCACACCTGACCAGTTCATTGATATCTTCCTGCAGTCCAGAGCTATATTCTTCATGATCAATCACACTGACAATTTTTGTATCATCTGCAAACTTCTCAATCATACCTCCTACATTCAAGTAAAGGTTACTCAGGCAGATAGGGAATGGGTGACCATCAGGCAGAGCAGCGGAAGGAAGATAATGCAGGGGTCCCCTGCGGTCATCCCTCTCCAAAACAGATACACTGTTTTGGGTGCTGTTAGGGGGGATGACTCATGAAGGGAGCGCAGCAGCAGCCAAGTTCATGGCACATGGGTGTCTCTGCTGCACAGGAGGGCAGGAAAAAGAGTGGGAGAGCTATAGTGCTGGGGATTCTATTGTAAGGGGAATAGATAGGCATTTCTGCAGCCGCAATCGAGACTCCAGGATGGTATGTTGCAAGGGTCAAGGATGTCTCAGAGCGGCTGCAGGACATTTTGGAGGGGGAGGATGAACATCCTGGTGTCGTGGTGCATATAGGTACCAACGATATAGGTAAAAAATGGGATGAGGTCCTACAAGCTGAATTTAGGGAGCTAGGAGTTAAATTAAAAAGCAGGACCTCAAAGGTAGTAATCGCAGGATTGCTACCAGTGCCATGTGCTAGTCAGAGTAGGAATTGCAGGATAGTTCAGATGAATCCATGGCTTGAGGAGTGGTGCAGGAGGGAGGGATTCAGATTCTGGGACATTGGAACCGGTTCTGGGGGAGGTGGGACCAGTACAAACCGGACGGTTTGCACCTGGGCAGGTCCGGAACCAATGTCCTAGGAGGAGTGTTTGCTAGTGCTGTTGGGGAGCAGTTAAACTAATATGGCAGGGGGATGGGAACCTATGCAAGGAGACAGAGGGAAGTAATATAGGGGCAGAAGCAAAAGATAGAAAGAGGAAAAGTAAAAGTGGAGGGCAGAGAAACCCAAGGCAAAAATCAAAAAGGGCCACATTACAGCAAAATTCAAAAAAGACAAAGTGTGTTAAAAAGACAAGCCTGAAGGCTCTGTGCCTCAATGCGAGAAGTATTCATAATAAGGTAGACGAATTAACTGCGCAGGCAGCTATTAACAAATCTGATATAATTGGGATTACGGAGACATGGCTCCAAGGTGACCAAGGCTTGGAACTCAACATCCAGGGGTATTCAACATTCAGGAAGGATAGACAGAAAGGTAGCATTACTGGTTAAAGAGGAAATTAATGCAATATTAAGGAAGGACATTAGCATGGATGATATGGAATCTGTATGGGTAGAGCTGCAGAATACCAAAGGACAGAAAACGCGAGTGGGAGTTGTGTACAGAGCACCAAACAGTAGTAGTGAGGTTGGGGACAGCATCAAACAAGAAATTAGGGATGCGTGCAATAAAGGTACAGCAATTATCATGGCCGACTTTAATCTACATCTAGATTGGGCTAACCAAACTGGTAGCAATGCGGTGGAGGAGGATTTCCTGGAGTTTATTATGGATGGTTTTCTAGATCAATATGTCAAGGAACCAACTAGAGGGCTAGCCATCCTAGACTGGGTGATGTGTAATGAGAAAGGACTAATTAGCAATCTTGTTGTGCGAGGCCCCTTGGGGAAGAGTGACCATAATATGGTAGAATTCTTTATTAAGATGGAGAGTGACACAGTTAATTCAGAAACTAGTGTCCTTCGATGGTATGAGACGTGAATTGGCTAGGATAGACTGGCGAATGAAACTTAAAGGATTGATGGTGGATAGGCAATGGCAAACATTTAAAGATGACATGGATGAACTTCAACAATTGTACATCCCTGTCTGGAGTAAAAATAAAACGGGGAAGGTGGCTCAACAATGGCTAACAAGGGAAATTAGGGATAGTGTTAAATCCAAGGAAGAGGCATATAAATTGGCCCAGAAAAAGCAGCAAACCTGAGGACTGGGAGAAATTTAGAATTCAGCAGAGGAGGGCAAAGGGTTTAATTAGGAGGGGGAAAATAGAGTATGAGAGGAAGCTTGCTGGGAACAGAAAAACTGACTGCAAAAGCTTCTATAGATATGTGAAGAGAAAAAGATTAGTGAAAACAAACATAGGTCCCTTGCAGTCAAAATCAGATGAATTTATAATGGGGAACAAAAAAATGGCAGACCAATTGAACAAATACTTTGGTTCTGTCTTCACGAAGGAAGACACAAATTACCTTCCTGAAATATTAGGGGACCCAGGGTCTAGCGAAAAGGAGGAACTGAAGGAAATCCTTATTAGTCAGGAAATTGTGTTAGGGAAATTGATGGAATTGAAGGCCGATAAATCCCAGGGCCTGTTAGTCTGCTTCCCAGAGTACTTATGGAAGTGGCCCTAGAAATAGTGGATGCATTGGTGATCATTTTCCAACTGTCTATCAACCCTGGATCAGTTCCTATGGACTGGAGGGCAGCTGATGTACACCACTTTTTAAAAAAGGAGGGAGAGAGAAAACGGGGAATTATAGATCGGTTAGCCTGACATTAGTAGTGGGGAAAATGTTGGAATCAATAATTAAAGATGAAATAGCAGCGCATTTGGAAAGCAGTGACAAGATTGGTCCAAGTTTGCATGGATTTATGAAAAGGAAATCATGCTTGACAAATCTTCTAGAATTTTTTGAGGATGTAACTAGTAGAGTGTATAAGGGAGAACCAGTGGATGTGGTGTATTTGGACTTTCAAAAGGCTTTTAACAAGGTCCCATACAAGAGATTGGTGTGCAAAATTAAAGCACATGGTATTGGGGGTAATTTATTGCCGTGGATAGAGAACTGGTTGGTAGACAGGAAGCAGAGAGTCGGGATAAACTGGTCCGTTTCAGAATGGCAGGCAGTGACTAGTGGGATGCCGCAGGGCTCAGTGTTGGGACCCCAGCTCTTTACAATATACATCAATGATTTAGATGAAGGAATGGAGTGTAATATTTCTAAGTTTGCAGATGACACTCAGCTGGGTGGCGATGTGAGCTGTGAGGAGGATGTTAAGAGGCTGCAGGGTGACTTGGACAGATTAGGTGAGTGGGCAAATGCATGGCAGATGCAGTATATTATGGATAAATGTGAGGTTATCCACTTTGGTGGCAAAAACATGAAGGCAGAATATTAGCTGAATGGCAGCAGATTAGGAAAAGAGGAGGTGCAACGAGACCTGGGTGTTATGGTACATCAGTCATTGAAGGTTGGCATGCAGGTGCAGCAGGCAGTGAAGAAGGCAAATGGCACGTTGGTCTTCATAGCTAGGGGATTTGAGTATAGGAGCAGGGAGGTCTTACTACAGTTGTACAGGGCCTTGGTGAGGCCTCACCTGGAATATTTTGTTCAGTTTTGGTCTCCTAATCTGAGGAAGGACGTTTTTGCTATTGAGGGAGTGCAGCGAAGGTTCACCAGACTGATTCCCGGGATGGCAGGACTGACATATGAGGAGAGACTGGATCGACTGGGCCTGTATTCACTGGACTTTAGAAGGATGAGAGGGAATCTCATAGAAACATATAAAATTCTGACAGGACTGGATAGATTAGATGCAGGAAGAATATTCCCGATGTTGGGAAAGTCCAGAAGCAGGGATCACAGTCTAAGGATAAGGGGTAAGCCATTTAGGACCGAGATGAGGAGAAACCTCTTCACTCGGAGATTTGTTAACCTGTGGAATTCTCTACCGCAGAGAGTTGTTGATGCCAGTTCATTGGATATATTCAAGAGGGAGTTGGATATGACCCTTATGGCTAAAGGGATCAAGGGGTATGGAGAGAAAGCAGGAAGCGGGTACTGAGCTGAATGTTCAGCCATGATCTATTGAATGGTGGTGCAGACTTGAAGGGCCAAATGGCCTACTCCTGCACCTATTTTCTATGTTTCTATATGTCTAAATCATTGCTATATCGCACAAAAAGCAGGGGACCTAGTACTGAGCCCTGCGAAATCCCACTGGAAACAGCCTTCCAGTCACAAAAACATATTACATAGAATCTACAGCACAGAAACAAAAAGCGGCTACTAAATCTCATCAATTAGTGTCTTAAAAGATAATTAATATACAGGTGCAACGTCCAGAATCTGCAACCCTCAGGACCGAGGCCATTCCGGATTCTGTGTTTTTCCGAACTTTGGATCGTTTTTCTAACGTCACAAATCCAGAAATACCCGAGCCCAGGGCAGGGAGGAGGGGGGTCCCAGCCGAGGAGCTGTTCGGGCGGGGCCTCGCCTTAGAGGAGCTGTTATGGTGGGCCCCGCCATGGAGGAGCTGTTCGGGCGGGCTCTGCTGTGGAGGAGTTGTTCAGGCAGGCCCCGCCATGGAGGAGGTGTTCCCGTGGGCCCCACCATGGAGGAACTGTTCGGGCGGGCCCTGCCATGGAGGAGCTGTTTGGGTGGGGCCCCACCGTGGAGGAGCAAGGCCTCACCGAGGTGGAGGTGTTTGTGTAGGGCCCCGCCGCTAAGGAGCTGTACGGGCGGGGTCCGGTCATGGAGGAGCTGTTCAGGCGGGTCCGACCATGGAGGAACTGTTCGGGTGGTGCCGCGCCGGGAAGGAAGTATTCGGGCCGGGGGGCCCCGTCACAGAGGAGGTGTTGGGGCGGGCAGGTGAGGAGGTCCTGAGGTAGTAGCGGCAGTGAGCGGGGCGAGGCGAGCGGCGGCGGGGTAAGGGCGGCGGCGGCGAGGCGAGGCCCGAGGTCGGTCAGCGGCGGGGCCACGAGGTCGGCGGGTCCGGATTCCGGAACATTTTACGGATTCCTGACGACCCTGCCACCAATCGGCCCAGAGTCTGGATTCCGGAACATTCCAGATTAACAATGTAGGCATATTATTTAGTTGGTTAGGTCATCTGTTAAGAAACTTTACGCTTTTGTAACTCATGAGCAACGAAGTTACAATTAATTTTGGAGTTCATGAAAATCATTGAAGACGAGAAGAACCTTTTGTAGCACAGTGTTACATGATTGTTTTGTATCAATGATGGTTTAGTTTAGTGTTGGAATCTTTGAAGTTTCGGGATAGACGTGAACTGAAATACTCAAAGTCAATGGCGTGTTATTGTTACTGTGGCTGCTGAAGCCAGGGCCAAGCGATTGTTTCTGTGAAGGATGACAGTTGAGGGTGGAATGCTAGAAATATATTAATGGATAGGTCATCAGGATTTTTGCATCATTACCTTCAGGGACCTGAGTATATTTGTGGAGATTATATCACTGGGATAGAATTCCTGGTAAGGGTAGATTATGCAAGGTCTTTGAAAGAAGTAGGTTTAATGAGCTGAATGCTTATTTCTATTTTCTTACTTCCTGTTCTTAAGAGTGAAAATGCCTAGCAGAGACGTGTTTGGTTCAGCTTGAGCATTGAATTTTTAATGGAATTCTGGGCATTAAGATAGAATCCATATCAAGTTTGTTAATGAAAGACGTGTTAACGCAACATGCTGAATGGCCTAATAGGTATAGTGGATAAAACACTGCCTAGTATAGCACTAAGCCATACTCACTAGAGGGTTCCAGATTCAGTTGCTGATCTATGCCAGATCTCAGGTGGGACAATCCATCTTGTATAAAGATGTTGCCGCTGGTCTCAATGTTCCTGTGCGATGGAGTGGAAATTCAGAGGTCAGAATTTTCATAGGTAAGGACGATGGGTTGGAGGCGTGGATGGAACCCGCCTACAATCTGCCCACTTTCACCCTTCACTCAGGCAGGATGGGGGAACAAGCTGTCAACCCATTTAAATATTATAATGAAGCCGAAGCCTCTACTTTACTTTAACCTGCTTTGCAACGAGACGACCTCAGCCTCAGGGAGCAATCCTTGTGGACCGGGAGGAGCAGGAATGCTTGCTCACAGCCTCACAAACTCCCCCATCAGCCCCCTGTCCTGGGTTGGGGTTCGGACACTGCCCCTTCCCCCGGGCCTGGAACAACCCCTGGGGCTCATGACTCAGCCCTGGGGTCAGGGATCGGAACACCCGGGGGTCGCGACTCAACCCCGGGGGATCGGACTCCCTGGGAGATGGGAGCTCCCCCCCCCCACCCCATGTCCAAGACCTTGGAACCCCCACCTACCATTCTGGGGCACAGCACCTACCTGGTCCTGTGGCCTCCTGGTCTATGCTCCCCAACGACTGGAAGCCAGCCTGTTAAGCAGGCCGATCTCCGGGGTGGGGAATACATCCTTTCCATGACATGCACGCTGTGGAGTTACTGCATGTGGGGAAACCTGAACTTCCAGGTTTGTCGCCATCTCCCGGATCCTCCTGCACTGTGCAGGTGGGACCTGGGAAAATATAGCCCAGGGTTTGTGTTCTTGATCACTATCCCTGACTTCTGCTGTAAAGTACACATGTGGATATTGGGTGAGGGCAAGATAGGGCTCTTCTGTGTTGCCCTCCATAGAATCTCACTGTTTAGGCTTGCTATGACCACTGAGACAATATATCAGAGGGCAACCGACACCGATGCATCAATGTCTAGGGGCCCAAGTTTCGGGCCGCTCCTATAACACTGCAGCACCGACCCGGACGCCCGTTTTTCGTGCCACAAAGTGCGCCTAAAAAAAATTTACCTATTCTCCGGCTCCCTGCAGGCCCTCTGGAGCCGGGCGCGGCGCAGCACAAGCTGTGGGGGGCGGAGCCAGGTCCCTGCGCTGAAAACAGTGCCGGGACCTCTGCACAGGCACGCTACAGTGGGCGCGCATGTGCAGTAGCTCCAGGCGCCCAAAACTGTGTGGGAGGGGCCCGAAGCACGCAGCCCCTAGCCCTGGCCGAATGGCCTCACTGGGGCTGCATGAATAAGGCTGCTTCCAACGCCAAGCTCCTGCTTCCTCCCAACCAGGACCCGACCCGACTTGACTCCCGCTCCCACCCCCCACCCCCCCGACCCGACCTCCGCTTCCCGACCTCCTCTCCCGACCTCCGCTCCCGACCCCCGCTTCCGACCTCCCGCCCGACCTCCCCCCCGCCCCTGACCAACCTCCACTCCCGATCTCCCCCCCCCCCCGGCCCCAACCGACCTCCGCTCCCGACCTCCCCCCCCCCCCCGCCCCGATCGACCTCCACTCCCGACCTCTCCCCCCCCCCCCCCCACCCCCGACCGACCTCCGCTCCCGACCTCCGCCCCCGACCGACCGACTTCCGCTCCCGACCATCCCCACCCCCCCCACGACCGACCTCCGCTCCCAAGCATCCCCCCGCCCCCAACCGACCTCCGCTCCCGACACCCCCCCCCGACTGACCGACCTCCGCTCCCGACCTCTCCCCCCCCCGCCCGACCCACCTCCGCTCCCGACCTCTCCTCCCCCCCCGACCGACCGACGCCACCCCCACCCCCACCCGACAGACCGACCGACCCGCGCTCCCCCCGACCCACGCTCACGACCCCCCCCGGACCCGACGCCACCTACCTGTCAATCCGGTAAGTCTAAGCTCGAAGTCTTGGGTCCGGCCCGTTCAGCCTCTCTCTCCTTTCTCTCTCTCTCTCTCTCTCTCTCTCTCTCTCTCTCTCTCTCTCTCCCCTCCCTCCCTACTCACCCCCTCCTCCTCCCCCCTCTCCCCCTCCTCCCCCCTCTCCCTCTCCCCCTCCCCCTCTCTCCCCCCTCCCCCTCTCCCCCCCTCCCCCTCCCCCCACCCCCCACTCACACCCCCCCTCTCCACCTCCTCACACCCCCCTCTCCACCCCCCTCCACCCCTCGCTGTCAGAAACACATACACTGACAGACAGAGAGTGAGAGAGACACACACAGACAGACAGAGAGATAGAGATACTGACAGAGACGCGAGCGGGGGGGGGGGCGTCCCAGCACGCTGTTGGAGGACTCCCGGTGTTGCAGTCAGTGAGTAGAAAATGTTTTATTTATTGATTTATTGGTTGATTTATTGATGTATTTATCATTTATTATTAATGATGGCTCTTTTTGTAAAACTGAAGTGTTTAATGTTTGTAAACTTCCCTTTAAACACCCCCCCCCCACCCCCTCCCCACCCAATTTCCTACGCCTGATTTGTAACCTACGCCTGATTTTCTAAGTGTAGACAAGGTTTTTCTGAGCGTACAAAAATCTACACTTACTCCATTCTAAGTTAGTTTGGAGTAAGTTTTCACTGCCTAAACTTTCAAAACGGGCGTAAGTGGCCGGACACGCCCCCTTTAAAAAAAAAACTGTTCCAAACTGAAACTGTTCTAACTGACTAGAACTGGAGCAAACTAAATGCTGAGAATTGCAATTTCTAAGATACTCCATTCTAAACCAGTTGCTCCAAAAAAACAGGAGCAACTCAGGGCGAAAGTTGGCCCCTAGGAGTGGAAGGGATAAAAGAGAAAAAAACTGTGGGGGACTGTAACACATTGTAATAGTTTTGTACACTGGGTCAGGAGTTAATGGACATGGTTGGGTTATGCTCATGTGAGATGGTAAAAATAATGTTAGTTATTGCAGCTTATTCGGTGCTGCTGCGCCCGTAGACATTTCATAAGATCTGAAATTTGAAAGTAATCCTATTTAACTAACATTCTCAAGCAATGTGAATGGAGAGGTTTAAATTAGTGGCACAACTTTTAATTTTGTCTTTGGGAAAATTTTGGTTCCTGTTGAAGAAAAGAATGACTATGTTTGTCAAACAGTAAAATGTCAAGAATGCGCTCATAAACACAATCCTCTGTCAAGTGTTCTGATTTATATGCTGCAGCTGAGCAGCTCTCTATTTTTGCCTTCCTCCACCGGGTAGCTTTAGAGTGGACTGATGTACTGGCTGAGAAATTTGACTTACACCCAAAGCAGGCGCAGATTTGGCAGAGTGAAACCTCCTGTCTGCGCCAGCCTGAGGCCTGAATTTATATGCCGTCGGTGTGCTGCGGGCGTCAAACAGATTGTTCCGGTGAGAGGGCTGTAAATCAGCCGGCTCCGATGCCGGCAGGTCAGGTCAAGGGGCTGGTGATCCTGGCAGGAACCTCGAATGTGCCAGTAGCACTCTGGAGTTTTTTTAGTGGGCAAAGGAGGAGCTCTCCAGAAAAATAAAACCAAAAAATTTCCCGTGCCTTTTATTTTGAGCGGTCGCCTTTAAGGGTTGCTGGGCAGACTGCTCAATGCCTGCTGCAACTATATGGGGTATGCACAGCGCAATCTTTGCCTATTTGTACCTGAATTTCGCATTCGGAGTCCAATTTGCACTTTTAAGGTGATTATCGCCTGTTTCAGGCAGGCACCCTGGACGACAAAAAGTCGCCTAAGTCAATTTGGCATCCATCGCAATTCCATCTTAATTCAGGTGCGCCAGATCGCGACACAAAATCGGAGGTCTGACACCGATTCTGTGCCTGACAAAAGGGTTCTTGTGTGTTGAATTTCTTCCCCATTGAATTTAATCAGCAATTTAAAATGTAAAATATTCAACAAAACTTTGACTTATTAAGCAAATGCTTTTTTTTTCTTCAAAGCAAAAATGTATAAATTGAATGTTCTGAATTTAACACAGGGTTCTCCTGGTCTCCCACCATGATGTAAGCAGGAGATCGGTAGAACCCTCTAAAAACAGCGTAAGTGGGTAAAAATAGAGTGGTGTGGGGAGGGGGCGGTGGGGTCCCTTGCTCTCCCACCAGAGATCCCCTACAGACATTCCAGGTGCTTATTTTTTAGAATTGCATTGGTGTCTCTATGCTACTTTCAGTGTTGCACTTTAACACCATGCTCAGAAAAGCACTTCTTACTGCATCACCATGGAATTTCCATTACCCATGACGCTCATTCTTGTGGCTTCTCTCACTGAGGATGCCAGGTTAATGTCAATTAGTCTTGAATTATGGATCATTTGCCTCTGTGGACTTGCATGCAGTAGAACTACATTTACACGAATTTCACCACCAGAGATAGCATTCTTTCATCCTCAACCCAGGGCTCAACCATTCCCCAGTCCATCCCTACACTCTGTGCTTTATCCTGATTATTTTTAATTTGTTCTTGGGATGTGAGTAACACGAAAAAGCAGTATTAATTTCCCAGCCCTACTTGCCCTAAGGCTATTTAGAGCCGACAGCGTAGTATGGGACTGATGCAGGCCAGACGAGGTAGCAGTTTCGCTTCCCAGAAGGACGTTAGTCAACCAGTTGGGTGTTTACAGCAATCCAACAGCTTTCATGGTCCTTTTTCTGATGCCAACACAGATTTAAGAATCCAGTTTCATAACTTGTCATGGTTGGATTTGAACTCATGACCTCGGAGTTGCATAAACACTAGGCTACTGTATTTTTCTGTATTAGTTCACGCAATGATTCCTCATTAGCATGCCGCTTGCCAATTTCCGAACCAAAACGGCCGAGAAGCCGGTGAGAAGCGGCTGTCCAGCTGTTAAGATCGGGCGGCAGGAGGCTCTCTCCAGGGGTACAGCCCCCGGAATCAGGTGAGTACTCCACGAATAGAATCCCATTTGGGAAGAGGGGAGGAAGCCCAGGGAAGGGGCGGCCCAAGATTCCCTTGTTGTGCCCAAAGGAGCATACCTGCTTCTTACCCCAGAAGGAAACTAAAAATGTTCTTATATCTTCTGGCCTTTTCTTGCCAGGTGTTGCCTGGCAGCGAAGCCACCACTGCTTCCCTACTCAGGCTTCATGATGACATCGGAGCCTGATCTGCGTATTCAAAGAAGACCACACCAGCTTCAGGCGTGTGCCCTTGCCTTCTCATCAGCCATGATCTCATTGAATGGCAGAGCAGGCTCGTGGGGCTGAATGGCCTATTCCTGTTCCTATGTTCTTCAAATTAAAATTGCAGTCGGCCAAATCAGGTTGTGAAAGGAGTGGATAAGTCCCCCACTCCATTTTAACTGCCTCCCCCCCTCCCACCCCCACCCACCCCCAGCTTGGTTTCCGCCAGGCAGGGCAAGTTGAAATCAAGCCCATTACCTCAGCATGATTTTCACTGAAAACAAAACAGAACCATTATACAGATCACTGCTAGCATAGACCTATATAATACACATTTTCTGTTGTGCATTGTAAAATATAGAAATAAAGAACTTTCATATATAATTTATGGATATAAAAGGATTTCATATTAGTACAGTACAGTGGATGGCAAACTTAACAAATGTTGAATCTTAAATTATAACCAGTGAGGTATGGGATCATAATTAAAATCTAAATTATAAATTTTCTCGCAAAAAAGATTTTGGGGGAGGGGGCGCTGTGAGATAACAAATATAATCGTTTATTTATAACTGTTTAAATGCACCTGTAGTGATTCTATAAGTGGCTATAGACTCCACAAACTAGTAATTAATTATTAGTGGGTAAATTCTAGGTTACCTTTAAGGTGGGGGAAATTTGGGTGCACTTTGTGAAATATTGTATACGTGTACGAGGGAATTTCTTTTTACAACAGCAGTTATTACTCAAATACACATGCTATAAAAATATTCTTAATACTATAATGAACAACTAAAGTACCATATTCTTTACTGTGTTCTTTGAAGTGCAGATATGATGGATTAGGAGAGAGTAATTCTTGTGTTGTATAATGTGCCACTTTAATCTTTAGAATAGTGAATGAATAGCAGATGGGATAATAAAGAAACTCTGTGTCCTTGCACAGTCTGGTCTTTCTCTGATGAGATTGGTACAGTTTGTAGTCATTATACATCTATCTTAGTCAAGTCAGGTGGTTGGAAGAAAGCAGTACAGTTTGGAAATGATCCAATTAGGATCTAACTACTATTTTCTGGAGGAGATCGAACCCAACATTAAAGTCCGACACCCAAACCTTTAATTTGAGCCTTGACTGGTCTGGTACAAATGTTAGCAACAAAGTGGGGTTAAGGTTCATACATTAGATATTGAAGCATAGTGTCCAGTCTGAACACAATTTATTTTTCTGAGTTCAGAACAGAATAGTCCCATTTACACTGCAGTGCCTTGCTGGAGCACTTCCATTGCTGATCTCCGTTCTGCCTTTAGTAGTCATGAATTGGTACTACAGACGTGTTTTCAATTGGTACTGCACAATTTAAAATAGTTTATATTTCACACATTGTACCAGATTTGTGGATTGCACGTTTAATTCTGGCATAAAACTGCCAGTATAAATGGGGTATTAGAGATTTTGGACCAGCAAGTTAGCAGCTCTGAAAGACTTGTCTTTCTTATACATTGATGTATTTGAAATGATAATGATTCCTTTTAGTTTTTTGAATGCAAAGTACCTTATACAGATGTGTAGAATATTCTAGATATTGTTTCCTGGTTGACAGCTAATGAGGCCAAATTATGATCAGTCAGCACCTGAAGAATGGGTGCTAAAGTTTTGTTCCCATTGTGCTCCTGAATAACACTGCACCCAAACTTTCTCTATGTCTTTTTACAGTGTCTGCAACCGATTGTGCCAAAAGAAGGCACAGTGATGTCAATTGCATGCAAATGAATGTCAGAGGACTTTGTACTTAGATTCTCTCTAATACTACTGGGTGCAGATCAGGGGTAAACTGTCCTATACAACCTGGCACTACCGATTCCTGAGCTGCTATTTAAGTGCTACCACTCTTAAAGGGCAGGCAGGTATTGTCAAGATAGGTTGTTTTTTTTTCAATTAAAAAATGGTTTTCCTGCTTCAGGACTTGTTGCAGAGTGCTATTAGTCCTTTACACTGAGTGATTGAGGTTATGCCCAGTTTTTGCATTATGGCTTACTTGCAGGCAGATGTCAGGAAACAACCATAAGCCCCTTGGCACCTGCTGAAGTCATTCACTTGTCCCTTTGCTCAGGCACTAACAACTGTTCCCCCACCTCAGAGCAGGAATTTCCTCCTCCCATTGCTCCATGCAACCTTGAATAAAAGGAGAAGCCTTCGAGTGAAACCAACATTCTCCTCCTATTCTCATACTATCATTCTTCATATCCGCACTTGTTTACATTTACTGCTTAGCATCACAGTGCCACCATTTTACCAGGTCCCTCCAGGGCCCCTAGACTGCTGCTTGGATAATCACAGGCAGTGGGAGGCGGTAGGGGGTGCGTGGGGTGGGGGGGGGGGGCGGTGTGGAGGTGGCATTTTACTAAAGGAGAAAACACAGCAATGAAAAATCACAACTTTTGCCACATATAATTAATTTTAGCACTGTAGAGACTGAGGAAGTTGATCTCAATTCTCCCCAAGATGGCCTTCAGCTGGCTTTATAAAGGTTTTTGAATGCTGATGTTCCAGCATGGTTCAGAGGGGAATTGACAGAATTTCACATGTGTGCACATCACGTGAATCAAGAAAATGACATTATGGCAGCTGGACCTCATGATATTGCAAAATGTTTTGAAATGTATTTTTGTCTCTACTCATGTGATTGAACACTGTCCACAAGTGCATCAAGTCTCTTGACATATTGGACGGAGTTTTTCCGCTATGCTCTATGACCATAGTGGGGGGTTGAAAGAACAGCTAGTTCATGCATCCCTCTTATCTCTATTGATCCTATGGAGGATACATCATGTGAGAAACTTAATGGTTTAGAATCTTCCTCAAATGCCATCTTCAGTCAAATCCAGTTTCCTTGCTATAATAAAAGCAGAAAATGCTGGACATACTCAGCAGGTCAGGCAGCATCTGTGGAATGTGAAATTGAGTTAATGTTTCAGGTCAATGACCTTTCCAGTTCCCTTGCACTGGGCAGATTCCTCCTTGACCTTCTTCAGGGTCGTGCAGTTATTTTGACCCCAGGACATTGAAGTATCTGTGATAGGACAACATTTCTGCTTGTTAGCATGTTTTTTGTTTGTGTGCTACATTGCAGCTTATCAATATTCTTTCAAAATTAATTGTAGTCCTTGTTATATTACGCTAAAGTATCCTCTGCCTGTCACATTCTTTTCAGGAATGAAAAAAGGTTTTGCAGGTTGTGATTGTTCTTGTAAAAAGGTGACCTGTTTATTCACATTGTCAAACTATTTGGGTTGTCCAAGGGTTTAAAAACTAGGGATACAATTTGAAAATTGGAAAATTAAGAGAAAATTGGAAATTCAGGCAGAACTATTTCATTTAAAGGGTAATTGAAGTACGAACTAAGTTACAATAGAACATAATGTTAACCTCACCTGTGATAGGGAGGGGGGAGGCCATGGAGGGATTTGAAAACAAGGCTGAGAATATATAGTCATATATATTGGAATAAAGTTTCCGCTTTGGACGCAATCAGCAATCCGGGTGCAAATTGCGCTCAAAATTGTGCTAGTTTTTCAAAGTGAATTTTTTGCTCAAGTTTTCGCTCAGACTCATTTGCATATCGCCAAACATAAAATTTTCCATGAACCAGTGCAATTGGGTAACGTTTTATATTACTTGATATATTTAAGAGTGGTAACCTGGTGCAGTTTTATTAATATAGGGATTATCACAAAAAAGTAAGTGTTTTTAATCAGAGTGTCTTTTCCACCACCTGTGAGTAACCCGATTTTAAATAACTGAAAATGATTTAAAGAAACTGTTCAGAACCATTTAATAGTTATATTGGTGTACAGTAATTAGTTTCATAGTAAATTTAAAAAATAATCTTTAAAAGCTTTTAAAAGGAGCCTATTAGTGCCCTTGCACCTAAACAAAAAGCTTAATTTTAACAACCTCCTCGAAGGCCCGCAAATGGGCGCAATTAGCGGAAACTCACCATAGTGATTAATTGGATCTAGGGCCATTGGCAGTTAACATCGCGTTTCACGTCCGAGCTATGTCATTGGATTCTGACATTTACATATTAATGAGCCCTTTTCGAGGCTGAAGATTGGCTCCACAACTCCATAAGTTCACCAATATAACATCTTTCATCTGTGTGCAATATTTTGATAGTGGATTCTGATACGTTTTGTTTGGTTGCTTAAGTCTTTAATGCTTAGTTGCATTTTGTGGGCAGAGCCGGCTTCCAGCGCAATGTTTATTTTAAACAAGCACGAAAGATCACGGAAACTCAATTTGCATTGGACATAATTTGTGCTTGAAATTCCTTGATCTTTTGCGCTGTTTTGGTTGATTTCAGTCGAATTGTGCTGGAAATACCAGCGCAACCTAACATAAACTCTACCCCAATCACTTGCATTTGTTTCGAAACAAACTGGTGAACAGCAGACTACCTTTGCAAGTATAGCAGGATATAGAAATGTGTCTTTTAATGCCCATACTGATTTTTCCCATTGGTCATTAACTTTTCATTTTGTGGATTGATTAGGTAAACTTCCTTATTACTACAAAGGAAATGAAATATTTAAAGTTTATATTTCCTTATTTCATGTGTGTGGAATGAAACATTTACCATTTCTGTCATGAATCTTGAACTAGGAAATGCCAAGTGTTTCCTGTTCAGTCAGAAGCTGAGCTGAAAATAAAAACCAATTCTGGTTCAAACGTATCGTAATGTTTTTATTTCTATATGTACAAAAAATACAAAGAGAGCGGAGAAAATTCCACAATGGAATAGTTCATTCCATTCCTGTGAGATTTTACCTTATCTAAATTTTAAAAAGGACAAATAGGGAACGTTTTATAGCTGGACTCATATGGATCTACTTTAGTAGTCATTTGTTATTACTGTACTGCATAATAAATACCACAGCTCTTCAATCTACACAGCTAGCAACATTATTGACCTGGTTCACTATCATTTAATTGGTCAGATATAGTTTAATCATTTTCTGGGTCATTTTTCTAAGTTACGCAATCCTCAAATTATTTAAAGGGGAGACCTTAACGTGAAACACATATGATTTAATTTTAAAAAAATTAAGTTTGCAACTAAACATTAAAAACTTAAGCAGCCAAACAAAATTTATCAGAATATCCGATCAAGATATTAAGCACAGATGGAAGATATCACATTGGTGAATTTATCGGGGCCAATCTTCAGCACGTAGGGCTCATTAATATGTAACTATCAGGGACCAATGACATAATTCGGACTCCAACACAATGTTAGCTGCCAATTGCAGTTAATTTCTTTCAGTTTTCCTTGTGGGTGGGGTGGAGCAGGAGGGCTCCTCTGGGCTGCACGAACAAACCTTGAGCCCCTTGCCCAGGGCTTTCCTCCTCTTCTCTGATCACGGTCACATCTGGACCCTCCCCACTTCATTCCGCCCCCAACCACTTTCCATATGTTAGGGAGCTTTCCCACAGATTCCCGGCGGTGGCCTCCGCCCCCCACCCCGCCCCCCAAATCCCAGTCCTGCCCACCGACCAGGTCGTGATTCTCTTCAGGGTAGGGTGCGAATTTGTGTTGGATCATTGAATTGAGATCCTGGAATTAAAATCTCACAGCCCTCACGTTGTGGGATGGGGGTGGGGGAGTGGACAGTTTGTTGTCAGCCTCAGTCCTCCCTTCTTCCTCACCACCCCTCCGTCCCCCAACTATACACTGCAGTTAAGGTTGGGCCTTTCGTTAATTGATAGTTTCTAACTGCGACCCTCAAAAGGTTAAAAATTCCATTGGATATAACATACAGTATAAGAACTAACTTAAACGTTTAAAAACATTTTAAACTTTTAGAATTAAACTCTTGGAGGTCAATACTCAATTCTCAGAATCTCAAATTCTGCTTATATCTTGTGACTTCCAACTGTAGTAATATGGTAGGACTAACACACCCAGTCGACACTAAATAAAATTTTACATTTTATATCCCAACACACATTTTTGCAGACATCTTAATCAATGTTTGTTGCAATTCTTTTAACCATGTTAAATTTTATTTTCCATGTATCATGCATTTATTTCTGCAGATGACAAACTATTTAAGTTTATTCTGTCATCTCACACCTGCTTAACTTGAGTTTGTGCCACAAAATCCAAAATGCATTTGTTCTGCTTGTCATTTAATGTTTCACTTGTCTTTTCTTTTTCCTGTAGTAATAACAAGTAGTGGCTATAGTCCAAGAGGAATACACCAATATTCACCACAGCTCTATCCTTCTAAGTAAGTATAAAAAAAAACTTTTTAGCCAGTCTAAGTGAATGTCTTCCAAGTATTTAGATTTCCTTGGAAACCAAATTGTATATAAACCTGGTTTACATTAGTGACATTTCTCAAATGTGCGAGAAAACGCATCTTCTTTACATTATTCCTGATTATGTTGTCACATAAGTCAAAGTTATATTTTTACATCTGGTGCAATAAAATTGGCACTGACGCTTTTCACAACCAACTGACATCACCAAGTAACACAGTAGAAACGTTTCAGAGGAAAAAAGATCTGGATGTTACTGTTTGGCACAGTGATGCGGGTGTAAACATGTCTTACTCTTTTTGTAGTGGACAGCTTGACATAGCTTTCTCTTCTCCATAGGCCATACCCACACATTCTTTCCACACCAGCAGCACAGTCAATGTCGACTTATGCTGGACAAACCCAGTATTCAGGAATGCAGCAGCCAGCGGTTTATGCAGCATATTCTCAAACAGGCCAGCACTACGGATTACCCACTTATGGTAAGGCAGTTCTCTGAGGTTTTACTAAATTAATTGCTCTACAACATTTTTTTTTGTTGTTTAGTCAGTTGTCTGTGGTAAGACAAAGGGATGAAAATTTTATTTCAATAAACAAGGTTAGAAAATGTAATATTTCAACCAGTTTGGGTGTGCTGTTGACAGGAATCAAGACAGAAGGGGGACTACCGCAAGCACAATCTGCATTGCAGACTGGATGCCTTAGTTACAGCCCAGGATTTGCTGCACCCCAGCCAGGCCAAACGCCATATTCCTATCAGATGCAAGGTTAGTATGATGTTATTTTCTCCCTTTATGTCTACTTGCCAACTAATTTACTTTTGACTATTATAGTCCTGTTCTTATTCTAAATGGTGATACATTGATTTTTAACTGCTATTTCAAGCATTCAAAATAATTGCACTGAGGCTTGAAGTAGTCTCCCACTGCTAAAGTTATTCTGCAAGCCTGACTATTTATTTTTTAAATACTTGAATGTAAATGTTACAACCAGAAATCTTTGCTGCTTACTTTAGGTTATTTCTTCAAATTACTATGGTGCAGATTTTTGTGACCTGTGCCCTGGGAAACCCCTGGATGCAGAGGTCAAGAAAACAACCTGTTACCCGGGTCTCCACCCCATTTACATTGCACCAGGATTTCTGGCGCTTTTTGAGGGAAAAGCTGGGCCTGCAACTGCAATACATGCATGGGGCACCCAGATTCAGGTGGGCTTGTACTGGGGTCTGAGGGAGATCTCGCAGCAATACAAAGAAGTTCAAAAGGTAAGTTGTAAATTTCTTACCATGTGGATCTTTGGCTGATGAGTCTCCTAGCTGCTGCTAGGCCATGTTATGGCTCAGGACACCAAAATTGTCTGCTACTTAGCTGGACAGCTGCAGTACACTTTGGACACAGTGCTCCTTTCCAGTTCCCGGGATAGAGGGGAAGGTAGTAAAATCAACCCCTTTATCTTTATATTAACAAATTTAGAAAAATGATCTCATTAACCTTTTCCCAGCTGAAAATATATTTTTTTATGCTGTAGAATGTCTTTTACTATTCAAATATGCTCAGAGATTAAAGACTTGGGGATAGAAATTGCCCTGTGGCCCCTCCGTGGGCGCTAACCTTTCTGGCCTAGGTCAGTTAACGCCTGGGGCGGAAGTCCAACCCCCAGCGTGAAATTGCTCCTTTGTGTCCCGGAAACGATGCGGAGCACTGCCTCGGGTGCTCCGGCTCTTTCAGGGGCACTCCTGGGACGGTAGTGTGGCGTTGAGGTCAGCGCTACGCAGCTGCTCCACAATAGCGCTGACACGCCACAATGCCCCTCCCCTTCATTTAAAGGGGAGGGCCACTGCGGACTCTGCAGCCCCTTTGGTGGGCACCACCGGGCCACCAGGGGCACTTTCGACCAGGTTAGCAACCCGGCACACACAAGGCGGTGCTGGGCAGCATGATGGCGGCCCGGTCGGAATGAGGACCGCCATTGTCTAGCAGACAATAAAACATGGCAGCCCAGAGCGCACACTTTTAAGGGGCGCCTTGGCCGGATGTCAACACCCGGCAAAGTTATCACCATTTAGAATAAAAACAGGACTACAAAAGTCAAAAGCAATTTCCCCCGCGTCCAGTGATGGGTCGGTGTGCACAGCGATAACGTATTCGCCGTGTGCGCCCCGACACGGAGCGCAAAATGCGGGGCACGGCGCTAACTGCCAATCGCCCCCAAAATCTCAGAGGCAATTTCAGTTAAGGCGCCACCGCCATCCATCCCTGGGCGAAAAGCCTACTAGCAGATGCTAACAGGGCGCAAAAAAGGGGTAATTTTGTTTTCTTTCCATTTTTTTTTTGCTGCACCAAGCACCATGAAGTTACTTTGTTTCATGCTGTCGCAGAGTCAATACGCAGCAGCATTGATCAAATGTAAATGTAAAGAATAAGTCAATTGAAAACGTTTAAGGACCATACTTTATCATTTAAGATTCACCTGGAGAATACTCCAGATGTATAAGCACATGTGCGGAACTAAAATTTCCTTTAGTGCAGAATAGCTCATATTGTTAGGGCATTTTCTGTGCCACTCTGCACTATGGGAAAGCCGATTCTCCATTAGAGTGTGACTGCAGCAGCGAGGCATGAAGACAGGAGGAGATTGTGGTCCCAAATGTTAGACTCCCGCCAAATCCCAGGAGCGTGGCAGAACTATTTATAGATTGAAGCCACAATTCAAGCTGGACGCAGCCGACGACAATTGAGAGGGTTTGGGACGGACGCCCAATTTTACGTTCCATTGACTTCATTGGAGTGTAAAATGAGTAGGGGTGTAAATCAAGAATCCAAACTGAACCCATCCAGTTCCCAACGAGCGAGTTAAGTTAAAATCGAGGGCTGAAATTTACAGGAGTTTAAGCTCCAGAAAAAATTAAGACTAAATACTTTCAGATGTACTGCTGCCAAAAATTCCAATTGTCACCAGGTCAGCAGATCAACTAGCTTAAAGTAGTCTTTCCTGGTCTATGTAAAACTTGCAGCATAGACAAATTTGGCCCGGAATTTCCTTGGAGCTGCTCTCACTCTGCTGCTGTCACTTTGTCGGAAACCCCGTTGATGCAGTTCCAGCGAAGTGACAGTGGCGGTGCGGGATCAGCTACAAGGAAATCCCCGGTGGCAGGGCCTGGAGGGTTTTGAGTGTGCAATTGATCCTGTTCTCTGTCACACAAAAAAAACTATTAGTAGTTTTTTTTTAGAAAATCGTGTTTTATTAGAATTGAAAATCTTTACAAATTGAAAAACTGCAGGAAAAAGCATAAGCTTTGATTGTAAAAAAATGTTGATGTAAGAATGAATAGTAACTTATTTCTTTTTAGAAACTGTACCGGTAATCCTATTTCTGGTCACTTTTTGGCACTAAATTTTCTCAGATTTTCTGCCTCTGCACCCCTGTAACATCATCAGAAGCGCGATAGAAACCCTGGCAGAAGAAATTTGGAGGAAAGTCATGTCCTTCGTAACAGAAACTGTTATAACAATTTACAGTTGGACCCGAGCTTGCATTCCAATCTAATGAGATCTGGTGTGGTTGCTTTTTTCCCCAAAGTCTATTCTCCGGCAAATTTAAACTGTTGAGCAGATTTCAAGATACTATTGAAGAAGCTATTGTTGTTTCAGATCTAAAATAGTCACCAAGATTTCTAGAGCGAACTAACAATTGAAGGGGGGGTTGGCAGTGGGGTGGGAAGGGTGGGTGAATCCATTGCAGCCGAAAAACATCCAAAATAATTATTGATCCTGGGGTAGCCAATAGACACTTTGGCAAAAAGAAAGGGCAGTGATCCAGTGAAACTGGATCCTGTACCAAATTCCACCATTTCTGCATCCAATCAACACATTGGAAATGCCTTCTTTGACCTGGAAACTTTGGCCATCATGTCTCCACGACCTCGCTGGTAGATTAGTCCAGAAATCTATCATTGCATGAAATAATTCTCAATGTGATGAGGTAATTAAAAAAGCTAACAAAATATTTGGATACCCAGTCAGATAAATGAGATACTCTGAGCATGGGAAGCCTAGGATTGAGCCCCTGAGAACATTACATGCGGGAAAAAAAGTACACGTGACTGAAACAACAACAAAAGTATAGTGATTACAGTCAGAGAAGCAAGGCATTCAGATTGCCAATGGGATATGATTATGTAGGTGGTGGCAGTGATCCTCTCGTACGTCCATTCATTGTCATGTTAGCTTGAGTGTAGAACTTTAGTGAGCGATGTGCCTGTGGGGACAATCACAGCCAAACCTTATCCTAACTCTTACTTAGCAGCCATTCACTTGCAGTTCCAGCAGTGGTCACTAATGAGTGATCAGGAGCAGGAACCTAAGCTAGTTTTTCCTACTGACAAGGCCAGGGAAGCTGATTGCAGCTGTAGCACACTAGTGCCAGTCCAGCTGAAACTTGGCACAGATCCAGGAATGGAATAACAACAACAGCTTGTATTTATATAGCACCTTTAACATAGTAAAATGATCCAAAGCACTTCACAGGAGTGTTACAAAACAAAATTTCACATCAAGCCACATAAGGAGATATTAGGGCAGAAGCTTGGTCAAAGAGAGAGGTTTTAAGAAGCACCTTAAAAGAGGAAAGAGAGGTAGAGAGACGGAGCAGTTTAAGGAGGGATGTCCAGAGCTTAGGGCCTTGACAGCTGAAGGCACGGCCACCAATAGTTGAGCAATTAAAATCAGGGATGTTCAAGAGGCCAGAATTAGAGGAGCGCAGATATCTCGGGTGTTGTGGGCTGGAGATTACAGAAAAAGGCAGGGGTGAGGCCATGAAGGAACTTGAAAACAAGGATGAGAATTTATAAATTGAGGCATTGCTTAACCAAGAGCCAATGTAGGTAAACAAGCAGAGGGATGATGGGTGAACGGGACTTGGTGCGAGTTAGGACACGGCCAGCAGAGCTTTGCATGACCTCAATTTTATGGAGGGTAGAATGATAGAGGCCAGGTGTGCATTAGAATAATCAATTCTAGGGTTAACAAAGGCATGGATGAGGGTTTCAGCTGCAGATGAGCTGAGGCAGGGGTGGAAACAGGGGTGTTACGGAGTTGGAAATAGGCAGTCTTGGTTAAGGCACAGATATGTGGTCTGATTGCCAGGGAGATGGATGGATGGCTAGGGAACAGATTTTGTGGTGGTCCCTGAAGACAATGGTCAGAATGTTCCCCGAAAAAAAACGGGTGAGTTTGGAGCGTGGGGGCAGTTAAATTGTTAAAAATGCGATTTCTGACCTGATCCCGCCTCCAACCCGCCCAATTCCGGTTTTACGGGGTGGGGGTGGCGGGGGGGGGCGGGGGCGGGCGGCAGGCGACCAACTCACTCCCAGTAAGCATTACCTCAATTTAAATATTGTAATGAGGGAGGCTGAAAGCTTCTATTTTCCCCTCCATTTTGATTTTAACTGCCTGGGAATGGGTTTTACGCATTTCGTGAAATCCGACAGTTTAGCAGAGGCGGGGACTGCTACATCCAGGAAGTAAGTGACGTTATACCTAACTCCTGTATCCAGGGTCCCGACCATACTGTTATATATGCAGACTATAGTTATGCTCTCTGTGTAGTCACTGTATAGTTGCATAAGATGGAGACTTGTTACCTGATGTACTATCAATAAGGTTTACACTGTGTATATACTATGCTGGCACCACTAGAGGGTGCAACTGGTGGAGACCGGGGTTTCCTGCCCCTGTGGCAGAGGCTGTCCACCAGAGGGCACTGCGGTGGGAGACCTGAGGATCACCTGCATAGGTGTGCAGGGCCCAATATAAAAGGCTTCCCACCATGCTTGTGCCTCACTCTGGAGTTACAAATAAAGGACCACGGTCACTACAGTTTGAGTACAACACATTGACTCGTGGAGTCATTCATAAGTACATTACAGACATAACACATACCATAATCAGAGACCCCACCACGAGGCCTCCAATCGCATTCCCAGGCCATCATTTTACACAATGATTTGCGGTAATTAGAGAGCCCTCTATAGCGAATCTTGGACTTGTGTGTCTCCTCAACCAATCAGATTGAAGAATCCTTACTGAGAGAAGCAGGGGCCGAAATTCAGTGTCCCTGGAGGGACCGTTAATGCGGATTTTCGGCGGCCTATCGGAGAAATCATTTTGTGCCCCCCGAAGCATATTCAGCTCAGGGTGGGGAGTGGGGTGGGGGGGGAGGTTACAGCGGTGCACACTTCCGCCGGAATCAGTGGGGTGAATCAGCGGTAAAGGGATTCGGGCCGTGGTGACATCATCAAGGTACGCACTGCTGCTACGCGGCCATGCTACCCATTATCAGCACTTAAGAGAGGGTTTTTTCGGCAGTGACCCCGCCAGGTTTTTGTGTCGGTCCACTTGCTGTGGAACGCGACATCACTGGACAAGGTCAATGGACTATTCCCGCGATCGGGACAATTTTTGGAGAGAAGTTTTGCTTCTGTTTTTTGCTAACATTGAACCTGCTGAGTGGTGTTCAGAGGTTTTGTGAGAGTTCTGAGGACTTTCAGCTCAAACTTTAGTGGAGGCCTGTAGGCCTAATTCTGTGCTCCAGAAGCCTGTTTGGCAGGGTGCAGCCTGAAAAAGAATGGGCTCAGTGTTGGCAGGGGAACACCTAGTACACCTGGGCAGACGCAGAGCAGCATGCAGGAGAAGGTGTTGCCATCAGCAACGTCTAGAGAGGCAGCAAACAAGAAAGGCAACAGCCATGGCTGCCCAATAGAGAGAAGGGCCTGCAGATGTGCGCAGACCTGCAGCTAGAGAGGGTGGCTAGGAGTGAGATGGCGTCAGGAGGAGGGTGAGGTATGCTGACCGCCCCCCCCCCCCCCCGCACCAAAAAATGGGCCAGGAACCTTGCCAGCAACAGCCTCCAGAGGTACCGGACAATCAGAAGGACCAGGGAGATGGGCATCATCCAGCTTGCCAGGGGAGGTGGCCAAAGCAGAGGTGGGTGAGAGGACCTACCCTCAAAGACCTCAGCTCAGTGGTGAGCAATGCCTGCGAAGGCTAAGATTTAGGAAAGATGAAGGCAGGGAGCTCTGCACTGTCCTGCACAAAGGTCTCCAGCCTCACACAACGCTGAGGACCACCCTGACTGTAGGGACCAAGGTCACCATCGCATTGACGTCATCCCCAGCGCAACCCTATAAGGGAGGTGCAGCTGCGTCTCATAGCTGCCTGCTTCAGATAAACCCATCCACACAGGTCCCTTCAGCTCCCACTTTTAATGGCTATCACAATGAGTGCCTTCACGCACAATTGCCCACTCACAAATGAAACACCTGGCCAGATATAAATGCCAAAAATAAAGGTTTATCAAAATATTCAAGTCCGTGCAAAAACACAACATGAACAAAAAGATTCCCATCAACTAACACCAGTAATCATGTCTTACCCTTGTGCATGTCCTTATAACACCTCTTACGCATGCCTACCCTCACACTATGCCTCAGTGTCTCGCCTGTGCTTTCATCATGAGTCTGGGAAGGCTGCTAGGAAGTCCTTCTCAGATGCCCTCGAACATCTTTGGGCCAGTGAAGACTGGCCAGCACCCTCCTGGGAGGGTGCAGTCTGGTTTGGCTCGGGTGGAACCATGCGTGGAGACACTGGCAGAGTGGGAGGTCTGGGGCCAGGAATGTTGTGATCCTGAGAGAGCACATCATCAGGATCCGAGTCCGAGGAGCCTGCGTCACTCCCTGGGGGCAGCACATTACCACCACCACCAAGCTGAGGGAGGTCAGGTCGGTGCGGTGGTGCAAGACCGGAGGGCTCCCCGTGGCCCGTGTTGGACCCAGCCGTGAATGCAACATTGAGGTGTCTGGTGGCATCGAGCTGAGACTGCAGGAGAGCAGCCAGAGTCTCAAATCCACCAGATATGGCAGCAGTTTGACACTCCATGGCAGCACTAAGGCGCTCCGTGGCCTGTTGCCCAGAGAGCATAAGAGCATTCTGAGCTTCCAGGGCCACGGCTATCCTCTCTATTCCAGCACCGATGCGATTGTTCACTCATGCCTGTGCCGAAATGGCAGCTGCCACATCATCTGCAGGTTGTGGCATCACAGGTGGATCCACACGGACACCTGGGAGCCCACCATCGCCTGCACACTGGCAGTGATGGGCTCCATGGTGTGCACAGAACTGTCGCTAATCCGCCTCCTGACCACTTCCGACAGGCTCTCTGGCAGCCTTGTCAGTGACCCCGACATCTGGGAATGCATGGCCTCCACCCTTCTCTCGTAAGCCGCTACGCCGATGGCATCATCGGAGTCCTCGTCAGCAGAACTACAGTATGGACTCGCCCCACCGGAGAGGTGGCACCTGAGGTCACCTAGCACCGTCACCATGCTCCAGCCCGCTAGGCCCCAGTGCAATACCCAGTCCCGCCCCACCTACCACGCCAACTACCACAGACCGTGCACTCCCACCAGTATCTGAGCTGGTGCGTGTGGGTGGAAGCAGTGACCCGCTTGTGCCATCTGTGTCCTCCTTCTCCACCTCCTCCTCATCAGTTGTCTGGATTAACCGGGGAGTGCTGACAATGGTCTCTTCACTTGAGGCTCAATCTCATCATCAGTGCTTGTCGAGGTTGGAGGGCTTCTGTCCACAGACCTGTACTTCAGGCCTGCAGGTGGTCTCACAGGTGGTGTGCCTGTTTCTGCTGTGCTGCCACTCGCTGTTTCAATCTGCAAGCATAAATGGGAGAAGGGCTGCCATGAGGGGGAGGTTGGGGGATGAAGGCATGGAGGATGCAACTAGCAGACTTCCATGAAAGAAAGGAACAGTAGGTGCTGGCGCATTGAAGGAGAGAGTGCATTCAAGGTGGGCCTTCATTTACCCACATCGGCATCAGCACAACTATCGGCCACAGGGAATGCACCATGCCCACTGACCAGCGCCTCAGCCCTCTCCTCCAGAGCTGTGAGCACCTGTGTATCTGCGTCACCTCTATTGTGAGCCAGTTTAGCCTCCAAAAGAAAGCATGGTTGGTGAGTGTGACTGTGATGACGCAGAAGAAATGAGTGTATAAGTGTTTGTCCGTGACATGCAGCTGAAAGTGTGAGACGAAAGGGAGCCTCCATTGCGAGAACGCACACATATATGTATAGAGGCATGAACAATGAAATGCAGCTTGAGTGACTAAACAGTGAGTATGGGAGCTGAGCATGTTGAAGGAGAGTGTCGCAGTTGCAAGGTCAACAGTTGGTGGAAGAGGTACTCACTTTCATGTGCCAGATGATGCCATGGAATCTCTTAGAAACATAGAAAATAGATGCAGGAGTAGGCCATTCGGCCCCTTGCGCCTACACCACCATTCAATAAGATCATGGCTGATCATTCACCTCAGTACCCCTTTCCTGCTTTCTCTCCAGACCCCTTGATCCCTTTAGCCATAAGGGCCATATCTAACTCCCTCTTGAATATATCCATTGAACTGACATCAACGACTCTCTGCAGTAGGGAATTCTACAGCTTAACAACTCTGAGTGAAGAAGTTTCTCCTCATCTCAGTTCTAAATGGCTTACCCCTTATCCTTAGACTGTGTCCTCTGGTTCTGGACTTCCCCAACATCGGGAACATTCTTCCTGCATCTACCCTGTCCAGTCCCGTTAGAATTTTATATGTTTCTATGAGATCTCCTCTCATCCTTCTAAACTCCAGTGAATACAGGCCCAGTCGATCCAGTCTCTCCTCATATGTCAGTCCTGCCATCCCGGGAATCAGTCTGGTGAACCTTCGCTGCACCCCCTCAATAGCAAGAATGTCCTTTCTCAGATTAGAACACCAAAACTGAACAAAATATTCCAGGTGAGGCCTCACCAAGGCCCTGTACAACTGCAGTAAGACCTCGATGCTCCTATACTCAAATCCCCTAGCTATGAAGACCACATTAACATTTGCCTTCTTCACCGTCTCCACTGGTTCTCCCTTGTCCATTCTACTAGTTACAACCTCAAAAAATTCCAGAAGATTTGTCAAGCATGAATATCCCTTTCATAAATCCATGCTGACTTGGACCGATCCTGTCACTGCTTTCCAAATGTGCTGCTATTTCATCTTTAATAATTGATTCCAACATTTTCCCCATTAATAATGTCAGTCTAACCGGTCTATAATTACCCGTTTTCTCTCTCCCTCCTTTTTTAAAAAGTGGTGTTACATTAGCTATCCCCCAGTCCATAGGAACTGATCCAGAGTCGATAGACTGTTGGAAAATGATCACCAATGCACCCACTATTTCTAGGGCCACTTCCTTAAATACTCTGGGATGCAGACTGTCAGGCCCTGGGGATTTATTGGCCTTCAATCCCATCAATTTCCCTAACACAATTTCCCACCAAATAAGGATTTCCTTCAGTTCCTCCTTCTGACTAGACCCTCTGTCCCCTAGTATTTCTGGAAGGTTATTTGTGTCTTCCTCAACTGGTGTGCCATTTTTTTGTTCCCCATTTCAAATTCACCTTAATCTGACTGCAAGGGACCTACGTTTATCTTCACTAATCTTTTTCCATTCACATATCTATGGAAGCTTTTGCAGTCAGTTTTTATGTTCCCGGCAAGCTTCCTCTTATACTCTATTTTCCCCCTCCTAATTAAACCCTTTGTCCTCCTCTGCTGAATTCTAAATTTCTCTCAGTCCTCAGGTTTGCTACTTTTTCTGGCCAATTTATATGCCTCTTCCTTGGATTTAACACTATCCATAATTTCCCTTGTTAGCCACGGCTGAGCCACCTTCCCTTTTTTATTCTTACGCCACACAGGGAAGTACAATTGTTGGAATTCATCCATGTAATCTTTAAATGTCTGCCATTGCAAGTCCACCATCAACCCTTTTAAGTATCATTTGTCAGTCTATTCTAGCCAATTCACGTCTCATACCATCGAAGTTACCTTTCCTTAAGTTCAGGCCCCTAGTCTCTGAATTAATTGTGTCACTCTCCATCCTAATAAAGAATTCTACCATATTATGGTCACTCTTCCCCAAGGGGCCTCGCACAACAAAATTGCTAATTAGACCTTTCTCATTACACATGACCCAATCTAGGATGGCCAGCCCTCTAGTTGGTTCCTCGACATATTGGACGAGAAAACCATCCCTAATACATTCCAGGAAATCCTCCTCCAACGTATTGCTACCAGTTTGGTTAGTCCAATCTATATGTAACTTAAAGTCACCCATGATAACTGCTGTACCTTTATTGCACGCATCCCTAATTTCTTGTTTGATGCTGTCCCCAACCTCACTACTACTGTTTGGTGATCTGTACACAACTCCCACCAGCGTTTTCTGCCCTTTGATATTCCGCAGCTCCACCCATACAGATTCCACATCATCCAAGCTAATGTCCTTCCTTAATATTGCATTAATTTCCTCTTGAACCAGCAACGCTACCCTACCTCCTTTTCCTTTCTGTCTATTCTTCCTGAATGTTGAATACCCCTGAATGTTGAGTTCCCAGCCTTGGTCACCCTGGAGCCATGTCTCCGTGATGCCAATTATATCATATTCATTAATTGTTGCCTGTGCAGTTAATTCGTCCACCTTATTCCAAATACTCCTCGCATTGAGGCACAGAGCCTTCAGGCTTGTCTTTTTAACACACTTTGCCCCTTTAGAATTTTGCTGTAATGTGGTCCTTTTTGATTTTTGCCTTGGGTTTCTCTGCCCTCCACTTTTACTTTTCTTCTTTCTATCTTTTGCTTCTGCCCCCATTCTGTCTCCCTGCATAGGTTCCCATCCCCCTGCCATGTTAGTTTAACCCCTGCCCAACAGCGTTATCAAACACTCTCCCTAGGACATTGGTTCCGGTCCTGCCCAGGTGCAGACCGTCCCGGTTTGTACTGGTCCCATCTCCTGCACCGCATTAGCGTCTTCTGATATATGAAGGTGCCTGTGCTATCTCATTCCACGCATTATTCATGATCTGTCTGCTTGGTCTCCCCACGTCTGGAAACATCACTGGCCGTCTACCCTCCACACCTTGCATCAGGGTCTCGAGCTCCACATCCATAAACCTATTCGCCCTGCTTCCTGCTCTCATGCAGCCATCCTTCAATTCAACTCCTTCCCCCCGCAGTGCCTAGCTGCAAAAAAAGGCCAGGGAGCAGCTGGCTTGTTAGAAACACTTACCTGCATGCTGAATTTCTGCATGGGAATTCCGCTCCAATTAAGACAACCGCACCGCTGAAAAATGCATTTTGGCAGGGTTCCTTAGCGCTGGAACCCATTGTTTCACTTTTGGAGCTGAATATGGATTGGGCCACCGCCGAAAAAATTTTGGTGGTAATGGCCCCAAAAAGATGGGAAGAGCACCAGGTTTCCAGCGGCGCTGAATTTCGGCCCCGCAGAGTCTAAACCAGGAAGTGTAAGTTAGAATCCCAAATCAAAACGAAATTAGGAGAGGGAAAGAAAGATGGAATTATGAGGGAGCGATAAAAGAGACAGAAAGAAAAAGTTTTAAAAAATTATTTAAATTTTTTTTTGAATCACCAACAATAATTAAAATCTGAAGGAATGAAACTCCACACTTGTAAAAGTTAATTTTCTGTGCCTAGCAGTAGTTAAGACTTATCTCGACGTTAAAATTTCACTTACACGTGAATGGACAAGCCCTAACTTCTTCTGGCTTGTTTGGTGGGTAAGTACAGCAATTTCACGCCGTTGCATGTATGTGAATGCTGAGTCACTCAGCGAGGTACCGGTTTGCGGCGGAGCAGTCAAACTCAGACAGCAACTGCAACAAAAGCAAAATACCATGGATGCTGGAATCTGAACTAAAAACAGAAAATGCTGGAAATCTCAGCGGGTCAGGCAGCATCTGTGGAGAGAGAAACGTTTCGGGTCGATGACCCTTCGTCAGAACTGGAGAGTGTTCGGAAAGAACAGATTCTTAACAAGCACTGAAAGGGGGAGGGATGAAAGAAAAAAAGGGAAGGTCTGTGATAGGGTGGAAGACAGGAGAGATTAGACAGACAAAAGGGATGATGGCCCAAATTCAAATGGTAATGGCAGGAGTTAGAAAAACATTAGTCAAGATAGGGTGTGAATGGTGGGATAATGACCAACTGCCATTAGAGACCAGGAGAGAAAAAGAAAGAAAGAAACGGGTTCTGGGGGCTGGGTGGGGAAGGGAGCCAAAGATTGGCAGCAGCTACACTCTGAAATTGTTGAACTCGATGTTGAGTCCAGAAAGCTGTAAAGTGCCTAACCGAGATGCTGTTCCTTGAGCTTGCGTTGAGCTTCGTTGGAACAGTGTAGGAGACCGAGGACGGAGAGGTCAGAGTGGGAATGGAGTGGAGAATTAAAGTGACAGGCGATCGGAAGCTCAGGGTCACATTTGCGGACTGAATGGAGGTGCTCCGCAAAGTGGTCACCCAATCTACACTTGGTCTCCCCAATGTAGAGGAGACCACATCATGAGCAGCGAATACAGTATACTAAATTGAAAGTACAAGTAAATCGCTGTTTCACCTGGAAGGAGTATTTGGGGCCCTGGATAGTGGGAAGGGAGGAGGTAAATGTGCAGGTGTCGCATCTCCTGCGCTTGCAAGGAAAGGTACCGTGGGAAGGAGAGGGGGTACTTGGGGTGACTGCGGAGTGGACCAGGGTGTCGCGAAGGGAACGGTCCCTTCGGAATGCTGAGAGGGCAGGGGAGGGGAATATGTGATTGGTGGTGGGATCACGCTGGAGGTGGCTGAAATGGCGGAGGATGATCCTTTGAACATGAAGGCTGGTGGGGTGAGAGGTGAGGACAAGGGGAACCCTGTCATGGTTCTGAGAGAGAGGGGACGGTGCGGGAAATAGATCGGACACGGTCGAGGGCCATGTTAACCATGGCGGCGGGGCATCCTCTGTTGAAGAAAAAGGAAGACATGTCAGAGGCACTAGTGTAAAAGGTGGTGTTATCAGAGCAGCAGCAACTTCCTGATTTCCACGTATACTGCGCATGGGCGAACGCCGGAAGTTGCTGTCCGATTTACTGCTTTTTAACCTCACCGTTATTCTTACCGCGAGATCCAGGCCATTGTCTTATCCTCCTAGTAGTGTATTATTTTGTTTTTACTTTTTGTTCCTTTTGTAATCTGTTTAGTATTTACAATAATGACTTAAATGATATATGTGTTAATTTACTACTTTCGCTGAAAACAGTGAGAGCACTACAGTGGTCAAGAAATGCATCCATTTGCAGTTATAATATATTTGTTTTATTATCATCTGCATCGACAAGTTTTACTGTGAAGCTTAATTTGAGATATGTAAAATTTCTAAATATACTATTTCTTTTGATTCTAGGTTCTAGTTTCACACCATCACCGGGTATTTATGCAAGCGGCAACTCTGTTTCCAATTCAACAAGCTTCAATAGTTCCCATCAGGTATAAATCGTAATTTTCTTCTGTTAACCATCTTTTCCTGAAGGCAGGAACATTCGCTCTGGTCCTGTTTCACAGGTGCTGTCAGCCTTCCATTACTTCACATTACTGTCACCTGTGAGCCTGCCCGGTGTGTTGGCTGGCTAACTAAGCTTGGATAACACAGCTCAGCCTGATGCCGTACTACCCAGCACCACACATATGTCCGTACATATGCATTCCAGAAAGGGCCAATAGGTAATGATTGGAAGACGGATCTCTGGCTATTTTGTTCCCTCAAATTTGAGGACGTTAGACCAATTATAGCATCCCCATTACTGTCACTGACAAACTGGCTAACCCAAAATATCTTTTCACGGTGTGATTCATATATATTTTAGAATTATGCTTCAGTTTTTCAAAAGTAAATATCTCGGTGTAAGATCATAACTTAAAAAAATTATGTTAACATCTTTATTGACTGGGTTTGGAAGTGAATTTCAAGCTTATTTCAACAGTATAATTATTTGGTTGCATTTCAACTGGTTTCTACTTCCACCCACTGCCCTGACACCACTGTGACCATGGCCCTTTTTCCTGGGTTGGGGCTCATTAAGTATGCTGGGGAGGCTCCCGGCAGTGAGGGAGCAAATGTCAGCAGTGCTGCAGTGGGACACCAGAAGTAGGAGAAGGCATTTTAAATGGACAAAAGAGCCCCGAGGATTTTTTTTTCCCTACTTCAAGACAGGCTATCCAAGAGGTGAAGGAGATCTAACAAGAGGTAATGGGGTCTTAAGAGAGGGAAAAAAGCCTGCTAGTAGGCCTTTTCCACCTAACATTTTCTACAGCAGGCTTGCCACCCAACATCTACCAACACACCTCTCCTGGCAGTTTCTGGGGTCAGTGGTAACTGATACACGATGGAGGGAAATCGGACAGTTTCCCTGGCCCTGCTCCCCTCACTGTCATTTAAATGCACCATGTTGGACAAAGATCAGATGACCAAGATCCTTGCAAGAGCAAAGGGAGGAAAATCATTGGCAGGGATGGGGGATGTGGCATTAGTCTCCCTCCCCGATTTGTTTTGATTGCCTGCCAGTATTCCACCTGATTTCCAGTATTAATTGTTGTGTTTAGGAGATAGGTCTTGCATTCCTGGTTGCCCGCAAGATCAAAGCTGTCTCCCAAACATTAGGTGTTTAAATATTTAGAGAGCAGGAAGAGGAGAATATCCATTGTCTAAACATTTAAGTTAAGGTTAAGTAGGTTTACAAAATGGACAGAGGATTCGACAGACTTCTGGAGCACTTTGCAAACCGGGTTAATATTTCACTGGATTTAGGCTCCATGCAGCATCAAACCACTTTGCTCAGAACCAGTTCGGGCCTTCACTCCAGATTCACACTGTCAGTTTAGCATCCGTGCGTATCTCAAGTCACTTTACATCGATGCTCAATTTGTGGTGTAAATGCAGCTTCATTATGCAATTTGCTGCATGTAACAAAAATCATGGAGATCCTCATCTTCCACCGTTAGCTCTCCGGTTTTGAACACAGCGGATTGCAGGTGCATAATATTGCGCGACATCATCATGCCCAACACAGTACTCATTGGGGAAAATATTTCAGTCAGTTCCATTTTGTAGCAGGCAACAAAATACTCACAAAGCTGCAGATTTATGAGTTACTCATGTATTTGGCAAATGTCTTTGTTATGTTTCTAAATTGTAGATATTAATTCAGTAGTTTATAAAACACCTGGTACTTGGGCAATACCATTTACTATAAATCATTTGAGTATTTTTTTAAGAAATAATTATTTAAATATTTTATTCCTTGCTTAATACCATATTTTACAGCTAAGAGTACAAAATTCTTTATTGCCATCATATCTAACAGTGACTATTAGCTCATGAGGAAAGTGCACAATTATATTTAATGGTTTTGATAGTTACCAGGTAATATGCAGTCTAGTATTCTATTTACTCTCTAATTTTTTCCCTTACCCCTCCTCTCCTGAAGATAGTGATTCATACTGAGGTACATTTCCACAAACACTTTTGTTCTTCTATTACCTCGCTCAAGTACCATTCTTCACCTGTGAATCTGGCCTATTTAACCATTAAGGCCATCACAATGGAGCATGATTTTTGTCTTCGTCCAATGTATACACACATGTGCATTTCCAGAAAGGTTCCAAGAGATTGAAATCAGGAGTACAAAACCTGACCAATTTCTTTCCCCTTCCCCAGCTCAAGGAAGCTGAAGCCAATCTTGCTTCTGCCCACACACCGCCCCCCCCTCCCAAACCCCCTTCAGTGTATCCAAATATATCCAAAATATTATCCCAGTTGGTTAGGAACATGTTTTTTAGTTGATATATTTATTACATCCGTGCACAGTGTAATTTTATTCAGCTGAATGTATTTCATTTATGACCGTGCTGATAATTTTATGACACTGACTGAACAGTGTAAATAAATGATTTGTGAGATACAGGAGATATTACTTAAACCTGATTATTGCCATTTTAGGATTACCCTTCCTACACAGCATTTGGCCAAAACCAGTATGCACAGTATTATCCAGCTTCAACATATGGCACGTACATGACCTCAAATGATACTGTTGATGGTACCTCTTCAACATCAACAACTTATCAACTACAAGATCCTCCCACTATCACTGGTCAACCAGTCACAGATCTTCCTGGAGGTAAAGAACTTCCTTTCCCTCTGTACTGTAGTCCGTGTTTTAAGACAACTGAAAGATCAAATACCATCATGTCTTCGACAAAGGAAGAAAATGCCTGGTTTAAGTTAGTCCAATAACAGTCCTCATTTTTATATCTTTGACTACAAGTGCCTTTAAGCTATTCTACAGCACACCAAAGTGCAGGCAACATACTTTGAATCAGTATAGAATGAATGTAAGATCCAAACAACTGAAAGATTAATTTAATTCTCATGTGATTTATGCCTTGTATTTTTGCAGATGTAAGGACTTTTTGTAGTTGTAGTCTGTGCAAGGTTCAAGGTACTGTTTTGAAAGTGTTGATTAGAGGGTAAGGAAAAAATAGAAAATCCAGCAGCTTGGTTTACACTTGTCAAAACAAATCCTTTAGTGCTGACTACTGCACTTGCTCCTCTAAAGCAGAAACATGTATTTATGCAGTTAGACTGTCAGAGGGAGAGGTAGTGCCTCAGCTTTGGGGATTTTGTTAAATGAGTTCCAGTTGGGACTGAATCATAAGCACAAAAAGCACACAGACGCACACACCACTAGAGGCAGTTGGGTTGTGTGGGTGTAACACAGCGAATTGTCTTTGGTCCAAGTGGAGAGTAAAGCACAGAGGACAATAACCAATGCTGTTGATAGATTTGTATGGTTCAACATTTTATTATATGGTGTGTGATGTTGAGGTTTAGCCATAAAGTGAATACAGCCAGACCGAGTTAAACAGGAGCAGGCTTCCAATTTAGTAAATAACTAACACACATACACACAGCAAACTGTCTGAAGCATGTGTTGTTCATAATTCAGAATGAACAGGGTCAACAAAAGGATGATGAGTTTATTTATTTTTGAGATTTCAATGAAGGTGTTTTAATTTTTAATTCATTTTACAGTTAAAATGCATTGTAAACAGCTCAAGCTTCGATGTGTGCTTGTTGCAGTTTAATTATCTTTTGAAGGCTCCATACTGTCTTTAAAATGAAGCTAGTACTCCTCATTAATGTCAGTGTGAAAAAGGCATACTCTGTATTATTCCAGAGTTTGACTGTTTTAATTGCAGGTATTTGAACTCTGATATCAAAGCTTCCTTGAGAAACTGGAACATTCTTGAATCTAAAGGCTCTTTTTTTTCCAGTTGTTTTTGGCAGTCTTACAGATTTTTGATTAAGGAAGCTTATCATTCTTCTTCAATCACAGACATTTTCTTTTTCCATTCCAGAGAGTTAGACTGTTTTTCATTATTAAGACATAACAATAAGTGCTTTAAAACCTGTTCTGTTTCCTGTTAACATTTTTCTGTAACACCCTTCAGTTACACTCACTAAACCTGGGTAATGATGTGGGATTCCTGGTCTGTGTGGTCTTCAGTTGCTCTCACTGCCACAGATACCCGTCTAATATTATCCCATCTTGGGCAAGAATACTTACAAAGAAATACATAACAGAAAAGCAATTTTAAAAAAATAATTCAACTTGCACTCCTTGCAAGATCGTCCGCCCCCCCCCAAAAAAAAATGAGTGCACACGTGCCTGTGTTCATTTTATGATTAACATTCTTGGGGGCCGAAATTGTTGAAGGGCAAGGGCCGCCCAAAGGACCGTCAATGGCCGACGAGATACCAGATGGTACTCTGGGCGGGGTTTTCGGCCAAAAGTTCCTTGAAAGGGTGGCCAGCAGCAAAAGAGGGATTTATGCTGACAATCTGGGCAGCGGCGGGCAGGAGCTCTCATTCTCGGCGGCAAAGGCGCTTGCTGCCCAAATGCCGCCAAGGAAATTGGGCCCATGGATGGTCGAAGAGCTGCAAATAAAAAGCAGCAAAAAAAAACATCGGAAGACCTTCAGGGAACCCTATCCAGGTAAGTCGCTGTAAAGAAAATGTTTTAAAATTGTTTACTAACCTTTTTTTTTCAGCTCTTCATACTCACCGTTGGGGACAAACCAGCCTCCTCGCAGCGGTCCACCCCGTTCTGGCGCCGACTCCCACCGACTCCCGCCCACACCGATCTGGCATCTCGGTGGGCGGGAGGTCAGTTGCGCCACTTGGCCGTCCGCTGACATCAGCGGGCGGTTCCCGGCGGTTCTCCCCTCCCGCCCGCTCCAGACCAAATCGAAACTGGCATTGGGCGCAACTCGAGGAGGAATGTCGGCGCCGGTGAACGGCAGTGGACGGCAGTGGACGGCGGTGGGCGGTAAGGCCATCAATTTCGGCCCCTTAGTCATTTTAATTTTGTCCTCAATATTAACATTATTGCTCCACTTGTCTTTTAATTGCATTTTAAAATTGAACTTCATTCAATTTTGGAGGTTCCCTTTTGCAGATGAAGCTGTCAATACAAAGACTAATCATTTTGGTAATTAGAAAATCAGATTAAGGCATTAAGTCCAAAATAATTTCCAAATGTTAGGGGCGGGGTGGGCGGGTGCAGGTGGGTGATGGTGAGTACTTACATATATATTTATTTTAATCAGTACATAATCATTTAGCCCAATTTATGAGGACATAACCTGGACCTTGTCAGCTTTACTCTACCTTTTCAGGCTAGACATTTTACTGGAGTTAACACACAATTTTTGAGTGTGGGTGGAACGTGTTAAGATTTTTATTCGTAAAAGAAGTTCAATGAACTGAATGTAAGAGGAGCAATGCCTGCACTGGTTAGAGTAAAATTGCATTTCTCACAATCTTTTTTTTCTGGATCCAGCTAGGGCTTATAATTTGGTTAGGGTAGATTTTCCACTGGTGGCACTAAAGCAGTGAGGCTGGTGTGTAAAAGTTAGGCACTCACCCATGATCTACATGGCCATTCCAGACAAAACTCCTGCAGTCTGAGGTAATTCGCCATGCATCATGGGAACTGTGTAGAATGTGCCAATGGCTGGGACCTCAGAGTGGCTGGGGGGGGTGGTGGGGATTACAGGATTTCTGAGGCTGCTGCAGATACTTTACCAGCTGCAGTAAAGATAGTCAGCTACTTAAGTGGAGGGGAAAAAACAGTGGAGGCAGCAAATGGAGTATCTAGGCAAATGATTGAGTGGCATAGGAACTGATCCTCCTGCAAAACCTGGAACCAGATGCTGAAGAAGATGGTTACCTTAACAAAGTTTCTGAGATAAGGCTATCCAAAAGTGCCATATACTAAATAGCTGCTACAAGTCAGCATTCCACAAAGAGTTGCCCGTTGTCTGCTACGCATTTACTGCTGATCCGTGCAAAGCCCTCAGACAACCTTACAGCTCTTCCATTGCTTACCATGCATGCCACACATTCGAGCTGCAACATTCAACTGAAGCCCTTGACACACTAACATCTTAAAAGAGCTTCACACAGCAAATCATTTTAACACAACTTAGCTTACTCACATACACTGGTATGCAGGACAGACACTCAGGAATCACTCTATGTGCTTTTGAAACTTTCCACCTCTCAACACTACTCTACTGGCAGAACAAGGTTGTTCATAAAAAGAGGGAGCAACCCTACATGGGAAGAGGGCCTTACAATTTCAAGCCTGTGAGTCAATTCAAAGATGCTTTGCTGGATATCATTAGTGGTGAAAACATAGAGGGAATGAGAGAGGGTGAAAGGGTGGAAGTCAAGGCTTTTTCCTCTCCCAGCTCATTCACTCACAAATTCAAGCACAAAACCATCAGACACCATGTAAACATCTTACAGGCAGAATTATAACAATATTCCTCCTTGGTTTTTGTATTTTGCATGCATAACGAAGCTCCCATATTGAAAACCCAGCAGAAATTTTCATGGACGATTTCTAAAGTAGGACCAGGCAAGATCACTGAAGATATGGAGCCTGAAAATCCACATGCATGATATCCCAGCCTAAGTATACAGGATTGTATGGGGCACTTAATTTTAGTATCGTGAACAAATATGTACCACACCAGAAGTGCATCTCTATCACCACTTGGCTGCCCACTCAGAGAGATGACCAAAATTCCTCATTGGCCCTAGTTCTTCTGGACTGGGCTGGCTCGCCTGCTCTTGCTCAGTGTACTGGCCCATTGCCAACGTGGAAACTCTTGGCCTGGGAGTCCTCTCTCCTAGAGACTCCCATGATGCAGGGGACCACATTTGGGGCAGACAGAGAAAATTAGCTGGGAAGGCTTGGACCTAGCATATAAAGAAAGAAAGACTTGCATTTATAAAGCGTCTTTCATGACCACAGGACGTCCCAAAGTGCTTTACAGCCAATTAAGTACTTTTGAAGTGTAATCACTGTCGTAATGTAGGAAACACACAGCAAGGTCCACAAACAAATGACCAGATAAGCCCTCAACAATGTTAACAACTATATAACCTGTTATTAGTGATGTTGGTTGAAGGATAAACATTGGCCAGGGCGCTGGGGGTAACTCCCCTGCTCCTCTTCGAAATAGTGCCCTGGGAACGTTTACGTCCAACTGTGAGGGCAGACAGGGCCTCGGTTTAATGTCTCATCAGAAAGACGACACCTTCAACAGAGCAGCACTCCCTCAGTACTGCACTGGAGTGTCAGCCTAGATTTTGTGCTTAAGTCTCTGGAGTGGGACATGAACCCACAAACTTTTGACCCAGAGGCGAGAGTGCTACCAACTGAGCCACAGCTGGCAAAGTTACAGCACTTCTGCTGGCCTCCACCAGACACAGCAGAAGTGCGCAAGAAGGCCAGAGATTTTCAAGCCCAAGGTCTCCCAGCACCTCCATACATTCATTTTATGCTAATGGAAATATTCCTGATAATCGAAAATTCACTCCAGCTGTCTCGTAGATTCTTAGGCAGTCCGTACAAATGTCTATTGCAAATGAATAAAAAAATGAGAGTTCCACACCACAGAACCTTAATAGTTCTGGCTGTGGCAACAGTTAAATAAATTGCCTAACTGTTTGTTTTTCTGTGCCTGGTGTATTTTCTTTATACATAATTATTCAGCTGCTGTACCGCTGTCAAACTGAATGCTGTGCAATCATCAGAAATCACTTTGTTCCTGCAGCAGTGTGAACTTGTGGTGGACGCTCATACCTCGTATGCAGAAAAACTCAAGATGATAGTTGTAATCTGAATGGTTGCTTTTACAGGGGAGTTTGATACAGTGCAGAGCCCATCAACACCAATCAAAGACCTGGATGAGCGAACGTGTAGGAGTTCAGGGTCAAAGTCACGGGGAAGGGGAAGGAAGAATAATCCATCACCACCTCCTGACAACGACTTGGAGGTATGCCCTGACTTTAATTGATGAAAACTTAAGATTACACTTATTTTGCAATAAAGGTTGGATGGCAAGCATCATTATATTAATGTAGAACTACAAGCTAAGCATTCTTTCCAAAAAACCTGGTTCATAAAATAAGTTTTCAGCCGAGGTACATAAAGTTGGTGTGAGGTGATTTTATTCCTGATGGTAATGATAGTGCAGTAGGACGATGGCTGCAGCGAGCACTCCGTTGTCAGACTGTATATTTGCTTCTATTGCTTTCTGGGAGGGAAAGAATCAACCTGAAATTATTGAGTGAGTAGCAGCAGAATTAAAAATGGCTGAAAATGTTTTATTGTACACAGTAATGTCATTAGCTCTACTGCAGCTACATTTCTAGAACTATGGACAGAAGTATTGCAAACATTTACTTTACGGGAAAAAAGTAAAGATCCAGAAGCACCAGTATGGACATTGGAACTAAGATTTGTTGAGAGTTCATTCTGTGTTCATTTATGCATTGCCATCATAAGGAGTTGGATGGTACATTTAGCACTATAAAAACAAATAAATCACTATCAAAAATGTTATTGTTTCATACTATTGTTATTATAAAGAACACCACTATGTTTTTCAGTAAGCTTTTATAGTGATTTTACTTTTCCCCATTCCACCACCGCAACCCCCCAACATTTATAAAAATGTTAAAGGGATCCCCTGGAGGCTCACTCAGTAAATGCACAATCGAGTGTGGTTACTGGGCCATATAAATCACAGAGAGCTTCAGTTCAGTTCCTGGCTTGTGCTGAACTAGCTGCCGTCAACTAGGGCAGGGTTAGGGTGAGTTCGGGGCCCAAAAGAGGCGAAGGCCCAGGGGCAGTATGGGCCAACCCACAGTGTGACATGTGTGCGCACTAGGTTCATGCAGCAGAGCTGGTCTCCAGTCGTCTTGGCCCTTGCCATTGGACCAAGACCTAGCTCTGTCAAGCCTGTGTGGTGGCTGGTGTGCAACGGTCACCACATGTTTAAAAAATCCACACACAGGCATCTTCCACCATTCAACATGTAGTTCTGGACCTGGAATATTAGGTCCTTCATTGAAAAACCTATGAACTAATCCCTTTTTGTGTGGAAGCAAGTAATCCTCGATACGCGGGACCGCCTATGATGATGATGATAAGGAACATGACAGTTGGCTGCAGCACCCTTAGGCTATGCAGGTGAAAACCTGCTCTTACAGAACTGCAGGAAAGTGTTTGTGTGGGAGCATTGAGTGAGTACAGAATCGGGCTCAAATATGATGCCACGATAGAACAACCTGAGGATGCTCATTGCAAAGGCTCATGGACATAGACAAGTTGTTTCTCTTCCGCAAAACGGCAGTTGGTGCTGGGTCAGTTCATTTTAAATCTGAGATTGATAGATATCTGTTAATCAAAGGTATTAAGGGATATGGGCCCAAGGCGGGTATATGGAGTTAGGTCGCAGATCAGCCATGATCTCATTGAATGGCAGAACAGGCTCGAAGGGCTAAATGGCCTACACCTGTTCCTATGTTCTGCAAGGCATCTGAGGGCCAACAATGGAACCGCATCTCAGCTTGAGATCATGCCTTCATGAATAGGAGAAGATTCTAAAGAGGTTGCTTGGGAAAGATTGGTGGAAGGGGGGTGGGGTGCGTAAGATCAGTAATCATGAGGGAGGGGGAGCTGGGAGAGATCGCGGGGCAGAAGGTGAGAGGAGATTGGACCGCCAATCGGAAGGGAGGGGCCTGTGAAACCCGGCCCGCAGCCGTTAAATTAAATGGAGTGATTATCTGCACGAACAATTTTGTGTCCTTCTACACATGCGTGCCATGGACACCTATTTGCGCATGCCCGCTCGATCCGGTCGCGCAGGCGCAGTACAATATACGAGGAAGCCGGAAAAGAGTGAGAGAGAGCGAGAGAGAGACTGGGGCAGAGCGAGAGAGGGACTGGGGCAGAGCGAGAGAGAGACTGGGGCAGAGCGTGAGCGAGAGACTGGGAAAGAGAGAGAGACTGGGGCAAAGCGAGAGAGAGAGAGATTGGGGCAAAGAGAGAGAGAGACTGGGGCAGAGCGAGAGAAAGATACTGGGGCAGAGCGAGAGAAAGTCTGGGGCAGAGCGAAAGAGATACTGGGGCAGAGGAAGAGAGAAACTTGGAAAAGAGAGAGCGAGAGAGGGACTGCGGCAGAGAGAGAGAGAGATACTGGGGCAGATAGCGAGAGAGAGAGAGCGAGACTGGGAAAGAGAGGGACCGGGAGGAGGGAGAGGGGATCAGAGGGGAGAGAGAGAAAGAGGGTACTCAGAGAGGAGGTCAGGAACTCAGTGGGTGGGGGGGGGGCGGTAAAGAGCACAGGGAGCACAGTGGGGATGGTGGAAGAACCTGATCCAGCTCTAGAGTGGGGGGTGAGAGTGTTGAAAGTGATCCAGATGGTAAAACGGATCACATTATTCCAACCCCACGCCCTTTACACCCATACCACATTCTTTCTCTCCTCCCCCGACATTTGATTTTTCGGAAAGCTCGGTGCATGTGTGGCAAGTGATATAATTGGACTGGACGAAATCCGGAAGTCACGACTCTGTCACTATTCACTTCATACCCAATAAACCTGTTAACAATCCGTAACCCACACACAATGCCCCATCTATGATGCCACGGGGGTGGAGGTGGAGGGGGGTAAGGTCAGGAACTTGTTGGGAGGGGAAGGTCATGAATCCATGGGAGAGGAACTTGGGAAGGGAGAGAAGATCAGGAACCTGACGGGGTGGGGGGGGGAAGAAGGTCAGAAACTTGGGCTAGGGGCAGGGGCTAGATCAGGTATTGGGCAGTGGGGGGTGGGGGCACGAACTTATTTGGGGGGTGGGAGAAGGTCTTAACCCATGAGAGTGAGCCCTGTCTGTTCCAAGTGAGCTCTTGTGTCTGGAGTCAGCAGTCAGAATGGCTCGAATTACACTTTGCAAAGTCACTGGTTATGTAGGCACGGCAGTTCTAATTACACATTCCAGAGAAACTGCTGGGTATGTCTTATCCTCCAAGGAAACCAATCAGAGCTTTAGGTTTTACAAATAAACGTGTCCTAAATTAAAATCAGGCTCCCACCTGCACTGTGGGAGCCTAATTTAAATATTATAATGAGGTGTCCTTTCTCTTGAGAGTGGGGCACAGACATGCCACGCAGCCCGCCACCGTACAAATGTTGGCAGACACGTATGAGAAATTTGGGGTCGGGTTAACTGATTTATTTTTTATTTTTAACCCCCCAGACACTTTACCGCCTGTTGTGGGGTAGTTAACGTTTCCCCCGTGGCGCCAGGAAAGGAAGAGAAATCCTTCAGGAAAAGATAAAATCAGGAGAAATTCTTGATTGAATAGTTAATCCACATTTAACAAATCGAACTTTTTGCAGTGTTTCGCTAGCTAGAAACTTCGGAAAAAACTGAATAGCAAAAAACAAATTAACATTGCAATTAGCAGCATTAACGTACCAGTCAGTGCTCTGCTTTGGTATTGTAAATCGCTGTATCTTAAATTGGAAAGTAAAATATGTAGGACCCAATGTGTAATATATAAATGGCCAGAATTAAGAGTTCAATTTTCCCCAATTATCTGCGCCGTTTGTTTGGTGTGCACCGTTTTTTGGGGAGTAATTTCAAATCTCCAAGTTTCCCCAAAGTTTCTGCACTGGCGTAATTCACTTCGGTAGGATTTTTTTAAGCTACAATTTTTTTACCTCATTGGGGGCGTATCCTGCCACCCACGCCAATTTTGGCTATTTAAGCAAGTTTGACCAGCTCCAATTTACTCCAATTTTTCTCAGGGCGGCGTATGTGACCATTATGGAAAAACATTCTGGGCAGTTAACAAAATCGGCGCAGGTAAGAGAATCAGTGCAGCAGATGCAGTTCCACGGCCCGGACAGCAGCAGCAGAGAGGGAGAGAGAGGAGAGAGGTGGGGTGGGGGGAGAGGAGAGAGTGGGGGAGGCCTTTCGGCCAGGGTTAGCAGCGGCACCGGGAGGAGGGGGGATAAACTTTTGGCATAAACTCTTTAATAATTTCATGCTGGTAAGTTGCTGCGATGTGCAAGGTGCTTGTGCAGGATGCTGTGAGCTGGCCAGAATGTGTTGTATGTTTCACTTTCCACCCTCAGCCCGCAGTGTGTCCCTCGTTACCCTGGCAACCCAATCTTTTTGATGCAGATCGTAGGCTCCACCCCCCAAAGCTAAAGAACGGGCTATGCGGCGCCAAAATCAACAATTCAAACAGGGAAAGTGGGATGATTTTTTTTTGCCGTTGCTGGGTCCAAATAAAAAGGGCGTAACTCTTCAATTACGCCCAAAAAACGGCTTTGGGGAAAATTGAGCCCTAAATCACCAACATCAATGAAGCCTTGGGAGTCATAAACACAAGCCAAAAACCAGTAGGTCTGCTGAAAATCCTAGCTCAGACCAGTAAAGACCTATCGGCAAAGTGGATGCATTGAACTGGTTTGAATTGGTGGTCAATTGAAATTGAAGTGGGGGAAAAACCTGTCTGTCAGTAATTTATCTTCTGAACATCATTAATTTGCACAATATAAAAGCACAGCAGTAATTTTATTTTATCAATTCCATTTGTCAAATAATTATGTCAGGATGAGTGAACTGCACAGGTGAGGAGGCTGTTGGTAATAACCTGTGGCATCACAGGTGAAAGATTGTAATGGATGTCTGGCTTCAGAGGTGCAGAATTACAGAACAATAATTTAGAAATATTGGCAAAGGAATGTGCAGCTTTCCAAGGATTTAATGTTTAGAATATTTAGACAATCCTGAGAGAACATATGTTGTGACATGATTTTTTTCAAAGAGGAATCGAACACGGTTTCTTGGAAAGAATGAGTGCAAGTATGAAATACCCAACTTTGAAAATACAATGGCGAACAAGACCAAGTTCAGTATTCAGGTCAAGCAGGGCTATATGTGGGCAGTTGATAATTGGATCCGGGGCAGAGATAATAAGAAGCAGAGATAATAAGTAGGAAAAGGTGGATAGACGAAAAGGGAGAGAGAAAGAGCAGCGGAACAGGCGAATTGGGGAGCGGTATAGGGAGGGGAATGGGGGCAGGGGAACTAAGGCAGGGAAGCTATCTCGTTGTGGGGCAAGGGAGCTCCCCTTCCCTACAGCAGGCCCTACAAATTAATCTCAGCGGGTAATAGGAGAATTGCTCTGAGCTGCCCTTTCGTCACGCAGGTTTGGGTTTTCCTCTCAGCAGGTTGGAGGGGACAATTGCAGTGAGTTGGGCTTGTCTCCCGCAGGGCCAGATTTCAGCAAGGGAGGGTGCGTGTTGTGCTGAGCAGTGTTGCACGACTACTAGATTGGATTTGGTTCTCGGGATGGGGGAGGATGCAAGGTTTCCTCTGATATTCAGTGGATTGGAGGGGATTGGGGGCCGCGGGGTGTGATTGGAATCCGGGGGGGGGGCGTCGGGGGAAGGGGTGGTGCTATTGAAACTCTTTGTGGATAAAGAGGTACTGGAGTCAAGAGGAGAGATTGGTGCTCACTGAAAAGGGGAGGTGGATGTTGATGTCCACGGTGCATATTGATGCTCAGTGAGGTAGGAGGAAGTCCGTTACCATTGCTGCTCACGAGGTTTTGAAGGGGGGCAGTTAGAGTTCAGGGCCAGCATTGGTCCTCCATGAGACAGTGATGTTGGACCACTGAACTACCATCCCTACTCACAGGGTGTAACTTGGCGCCTAGGACTGTAATTAATGCTCAGTGATGGAGGGGGTAATACAGGGTCATCAGTGGAGGAGGCAATAGAATGGGAGCCGTGAGGAGAGGCAGTGATGGTGGTAGCCAAGGATGGATCGGCAGCAGGGCTGGGGGTTCAATTGGCCACAGCCTCAGGGAAGTTCTGCAGTGATGAAGGAGGAGCCATCGGCCGCAGTAGAGGAGTGATCGGGGAGATGGTGGGGGGCGGTGGACAATAGGCCGCACCAACAGGAGAGCCATTAGCAGCAAGAGCGGGAGATGGATTTGCAACAGTGGCAGGGGATAGATCATAAGGCTAAATCATGAGCCAAGATGGGAGCTATTTGTGGGGAGGAAGAGCTTGGGCAGAGCTCATTGATAGTAGAGGCCGCTGTTGTCGGTAGAAGAGGATGATCACAGGGTGAGGGTATAGATTTACAGCTGTTCAAATGGGGGATGCAGAAAAAATATATATGTTTTAAGCAAAGATTACATTTTGAAACAAATATTAAAGAATGACTTATCTTTTAATGACCTCAAACCAGAAAACCACATAACAAAACAACACAAGAATAGGCTTCAATGTGCATAACACCACCCAGTAGCCAGAGCCTGCTACTCTAGGCAGAATTAAAGCAGCATGTTTTTCCATTAGACTACATGTACTCTCACTATATAAATCAAATATATCAAAAAATCTCACTGTCACGTAATGTTAGTGCAAAAGCAGAACCCTTTATTACACTGGAATCCTTTATCACAGCACCACCTACAGGTATAACAAATATTGCACTTTTAACATTGATTTTCCCATCGACAGACCTGCTATAAGAGTTTTCAATACATTTTTAAATGGAATGTAGTGACCCAATTATCGATTTTAAAATAGTATACATAATGCAACAGGGTAACTGTTACTTCTAGAAATCATTCTTTAGTCAGACTTTAAATTCTACATAATTAGAAGCTATAAATGTGCTGTATAATTCTTTTCTAATGATTCTTCTCTCAATAGTTTAGCCCCAGCTCGGAACAGTAGATGCTGCACTTCAGATGTAATTGATGTGAGACATGTTAAAGTGGTAGAGGTGCAACATCCCAAATCTGGAGTTCCAAAAACCGGAATGTTCTGAAATTCAGACATCGCGCTGATCAATGGCAGGGTCGTCCGAAATCCAGAAAATGTTCCGAAACCCGGACATTTTTTTTAAAACAACGCACATATTTTTTAAAGGGCGCATTAGAAAATAGTCGTCCGAAAACCCGTCATTTTTTTCTTACACTCAATGATCAGCATGTTCAACGAATGCAGAACAGCTACAGTCATTAAGCCAGACTATACTGCAAGAGATATAAAATAAGTCAAAGTTAAATTTTATTACCTTTTCAGGGTATCTCTTTAATTACAAGGGCATCCAGAAGTATTACAAGGTTTAAGACATCCATTTGTATATGGTCCTTTAGGTTAATGATAATAAGTGCATTTATATGCAGGTGCAACCTCCCAAATCCAGAAACCTCGGGACCGAGGACGTTCCGGATTTCGGGTATTTCCGGATTTCAGAACATATTTCCGACGTCCCAAATCCGGAAACACCTGGGCCGAGGTTCGAGTATTTCCGGATTTCGGAACATATTTCAATGTCTCGAATCCGGAAACACCTTGGCCGAGGTTCAGGTATTTCTGGATTTCGGAACAGAAATCCGAAGTCCTGAATGGTGCATTAAGTTGTCAGTACACAGCGATAAATCGGAAAATACAGATCCTGTACAGCGTACACTAAAGTCGGCTGAAGGGTTTCCGCATTCGGGACTTTGGATTTCTGTTCCAAAATCCAGAAATACCCTAACCTAGGCCCAGGCATTTCCGGATTCGAGATGTCAGAATTAGGTTCCGAAATCCAGAAATACTCGAAATCCGGAACGGTCTCGGTCCCAAGGTTTCTGGATTTGGGAGGTTGCACTTGTATATAAATGCACTTGTTATTATTAACCTAAAAGGACCAAAAGCTGTTTGCGCCTGCCTGGTTTAAGGCCTGTTTACACTGAACTCATTGTCATAGAGAGTAGCAGTTAGGTTGGACTGTCACATATTTTTACAGGGGGTGTTGTCATTTTAAGGAAGTAGGAAGTGTTGTCACTTTAAGGAACAAAGTTACAAATGCATTATCACGACAATGACGTTGTAACGTAATGACCTATTATTCAAGTGACATCATGCTTATAAAATATGACAAAATTGTACCTACCACCTTTCAGGTGTAATGATATCCCTTTAAGCTAATTCTCAGTTGAGTAAATGTTATGGCGCTCTACGCTCTGTGTTGTAATCAGCATTATATGTATGCATGCATCCTAAGCATATGTTGCCAATTCATTTCTGTGTTAGAGAGTGAAAAGTATCAGTCAAACCTGTGCCAGCACTGAACTAATGTGCACTCGCTTCAGATTGTTTCTAGTATAAAATGAATTAAATGTTGACTTCAAAAACAAGAGCTGGTGCAATAGTAACTAGGGTTGTTTTTATTATTATTTTACTTAACACACTATTAAACCAACCAGATGGTATTGTTTAATTGAAACTGCACCAATTTACTTTACTCTGCCCTTTGTCCAAATATTTTCAGACAGCCTAGTTTCCTTGTTTTAATTTGTCCATTCAATCTCACCCAAAAACATTAGAGATTTCACAACCTTTCTCCTAAGCAAGTACACTTTTTCTCAAATAAAGAATCCTGCAGTGGTATTCAACAGGCTAAAAGTTGACCCCCTTCCCCCACCCTCCATCCCTCCCTCCCGAAACCTGATCAGTTTAGGATGCATGATTTCCCCTGTGGTGATAATAGTGAATTTACAGCCAGTGGTGCGAGCAGTAAATCTGCTACCTCTCCAATTTTTTTTGTTTCACATTCACCATTGACTTGAAAAACATTAGCTGCCTTAATATCCGCTAAGCGGACTTTATGTAACACAGGAGCCATTTTTTTCAGTTGCTACACTTGGAGCAGCTGGTGGCAATACCTTCTGTGCATTTAAATACGTTGTTTGTAATTACAATTTTACTTTTTTTTTAATTCAACTTATTTTGCAATGCACAGCTGGAACCCTGCTCTACTTAGGCCACAGCTCCAGGCAACATTCTAGGTTTCAGTAACCATGCAGCTGTCTTTTTGTATTCATCATATAGAATCATAGCAGTTTACGGCACAGAAGGAGGCCAATCTGTCTATCGTGCTGACCAAAAAAAAGCTATCCCGCCTAATGCCATTTTCCAGCTCTTGGTCCGTAGCATGCCCAAGTACTTTTTAAATGCGGTGAGGGTTTTAGTGGAAATAAATGCAGTCCCTCACTAGCTTTTTCTCTGTCACTCATAAAACTGGGACTCAAATGAGACAATTGGGTAGTGATTGTTGGTCCTACATTGCCTCAGCTCTGGTAGTAGCATTCAACCGTTGATACTCGGGGAGGGGTAGGAAAGATGGAAATAAACTCTAGCTAGTGGTATGATTTTCAGAAAATTGTTATCAAGCAGGGCTTTATTTTAGCGCCCAGCCTTTTTGGATTATTCTTTGCAGTCATGCTTGATACAATAACAGCAACCTAGATATTGGAGTTTACATGAAGGTTAGAGCAGACAGCAATCTCTGACAAATGCAGCCAATTACAATGTCAGAGAACAACTTCTGTGTGAACTCCTTTTTGCTGACATTTCTGATTCACACATAACAGGATCTACAGGTCATTGTAGACCATTCAGCGAAATGATACAGACTTAGCAATTTGAAGAAGATCATTTTTCTTTTACCAGTCAGCATTTTGTCATTGGCACTAAAATCCGACAGCTAAATAAATGGCACAATGCAGAATTTCACAGCCACCAATGATGGTATTCTTTCCAGTGACACCTCAGTCAATAGGTATCACTTCACAGTGAATGGACAATCTCTGCTTTTGACAAACTGAGGAAACAAGGATGTAATGAGCACAGGATCCATCTGAGGGAGGAGGGAGAGGTCAATATACCATTGCAAGATTCTTTATCTAAAATGTAATTGCTCAGGAGAAATTATTTGAAATCTCTCTGATATTTTGGGGTGATGTTGAATGGACAAATTAAGACAAGGAAACTAGGCTGCTTGAAGAATCAAATTTAACATGCAGTCATGTTACTTTACTACCACACAACTGTGAAACATTGATAGTTTACAATAGACTTCACATGTGGGGCCTCCATTGGTCAGGCAAGATAACTAACACTGAAGTCCTATTGCTAATGTAGAAAACTCAGCTACACTCACTGGATACGTGACCAGAGTGGCCAATGACCGAAGCTACATTTTAACAGTCAAGTGACAGAAGGCAAGTACTCAACAGTGTGGCCAGAAAAAGTACGTCAAGGATAATCTGAAAAAGAAAATGATGGGAAGACCTTTCAAAAACTCTCAAAACATTTGAAGAGAAGTCAGTATGTAATTTATCAGAAAAGATGACAAAAAGAATAGCACAAAGCACACACATTGACTATAAAGACCTGCTTCTAATCACTGTATTGCACACAGAGAGTGGCCCTGCATATACATCACATGTTGGCCTTGAAAATATTTTCAGAGTCATTGGCTTCTTAATGGTGAGAGATTAGGAGCTGTGGAGAAGCACGGGATTTTGGGTGTCCACCTACACAAATCATTAAAAGCTGGTGCGCAGGTACAAAAAGTAATCAGAAAGTCTAATGGAATGTTGGGCTTTTTTTCAAATGGGCTAGCATTCAAAAGTGAGGAAGTGATGCTTCAGTTGTATATATACATATACATTTTTAAAATGTATTTGTTCCTGGGATCTGGGTATCGCAGGCAAGGCTGGCATTTATTGCCCATCCCTAATTGCTGTTGAGAAGGTGGTGGTGAGTCGCTGTCTTGAACTGCTGCAGTCTGTGTGGTGAAGGTACGCCCACAGTGCTGACTTTGTCGTAGCGGTTTTGGTACAACTGAGTGGTTTACTAGGCCATTTCAGAGGGCAGTTCAGAATCAAGCACATATACATGGTAATAATGCTTTGATGTGAGAAATACATTTGCACTTCATGTGCTTATAAGGAGAGGCAATTACAATACAGGTATCATATATATTCTGTATTTTTAAAGTGATCAGCAATAAAAAATAAATACTATTTTTGCGGCATTGATGCAAATTATGTATTATTTCACTGATTGTTTGTCTCTATATTTACAGCGAGTATTTGTCTGGGATCTGGATGAGACTATCATCATCTTTCATTCTTTGCTCACAGGATCGTATGCACAAAAGTATGGTAAGGTAAGAAATTAAGCCGACCGTGCAATTTGCTTTCATTTCTTTGTGTATAAAAAAGGACTTTATTATTTATGAGGAGTGTCTGCCTTCGTTCTAGGTTTCATGATTTGTTTACTTTGCACTAGGTACTTTCCCAGTGATGTGTGTTTGTCGTGTAAAGGCATACATTTGGCAGCAGGGACTAGAGTTTGCAGCCAAGCTGTGTAACTTTGTTGTTTCTTCCAACGGATAGAGGCTACCTCTGTCTGAGAGTACTGGTAGATGTTACTATAGACAAACACTAAGATTTTAAAAAAGCTTTTGAACATTCTCCTTAACATAATGTGAGTAAAGCATAGCCAGTTTAGAATGCGTTTTGCTCTTAAATTGTTACTGAATGTGAATCTATTTGTGACATTTATTATTGAAAGTACTTTTATAAAAAGATTTCCTGGTGTATGAGGAAAACAGATTACAATGCTGTAAAGTTACAAATCAATTCAGTTTCTGTGGATCTAGTCATAAGGTACTTAATTTTACAAATATGTGCAAAATAATTTAATGCTGTTTATATGACATTTTACCTTTTAGTTTTATTGCATTTTTACTTTCTAAAATAGTAGTTTCAGCTCGTTCTTTAAAAGTTTAAATCGCTGCCTCATCTGATATATTGCGAAATGCCCTAATTCCATAGTAAATATCAAAAGGAACAAAGCTACTAAAAAGTCCACAAGAACCATATAAGGGCAAGCAAACCTTTGAAATTATTTGATCTTCTTGGATTAAGTATTTAGTTGCAACAGTGGTTATGTTCAGAAGGAAAGGCATTTAGCTCGCGGAACAGACATGGTCGAGATGACTGTATCTGACTTTCAGAGGATTAATTGTTGACTGCTATCAGTTAGGCAAGTGGGAGATGGAGGATTCAGCCATCACTCAGCATGCAGTCCACTTTTGTAGTATCCTCATTAACAAAGCAGAATGCCACACCGGCAACATCCACCATCATGGGAGACTAACCAAAGCCTACCCTTGAATTTTGCGGTCAGTAGTTTGTCACATCAGACAGAACTTGAGGATTTATGCTCGCTAGCTTGTAAAATCTGTTCAACAGTCAATTGGGGTCAATGTGCCTGTGATCCTGGATTTTTCCAGGAGTGGGTCAGTGACCCACACCTTATTAAAAATAGTAAAATAAGGGCTAGTATCTAAAGCCGCAGTCTAATTGGATCAGGAAGCTTTGGCGTTGCTGTTTGCTACATTATACAATTTGCTACTGTATTTGACTTTTAATTTTTGTATTCAGTCCACATGTTCTTTTTTTTCCCTTTTTTGTGTTTAAAGAACCAAATCTAACTTCTAACTATGGGTGATCTAAAATATCACTTACTGTCACAGACAGACATTGTTTTTGTTCAGATGAGCAGCAATGCAAAATTTACATGCAGCCCACCTAGGGTTTTGAAGAACGGCCTTTGAATTGCGGAATTGATGATGTATCAATGCACAAAAGTCTCTATTACACAAGCATTTCCTGTACCGTCAGTCTGCTATAAAATCTTTGATCTCCCTCCCCAGTTAATTTAATAAAACTAAAAAAAAATGACAGCTGTTGCCAGCGATATCATTACCCATCAAGTCAAAAAGCATCAGGCTTTTGATCATCAGTAGTTGTACGGGTTGTCCAGCTGACTACCAACAATATCACATGGCAGCGGTGCCCAAGCTGACACCGATCACTCACGATTACAGCTTTGCGCAGCACGTTCATCAGCATCTGAAAGAGAGAAAAAATAGGTGTAAGTTTCAGGTGGAAATCTTTTGTCAGTTCTGGTGGCAGATTCCACTCAGAATGTTAACTTACCTTTCTCTTTTTGAAAATTTTCTGTATTCTCTGTTTTATTTCAAATATCCAGCATTCACTTTTTAATGTAACATAATTGTAGTTGACTTTTATTTTTTACTTATATTTTGATCTTTATCCAAATACTTTACTTTATTTTTTCATGTTTATGTGTTATCTAATTTAGTTTCTTTATGACATAGTAACACCAATGGAGACTTGCAGCATCAGATATCAATTGAAACAATCAGAGTTCAGGTTATGCAGGTCTCTGATGTTCTAAAGAACTAAGGCAGCTGAGCTTTTACGAGATATAAAATGAACAAGATCACCATCACCATCGCAATTCTCCAACTGCGATTTTCCTTCTGGTCCCTAAGCTGTTGGATCTTTGGTGGCACAAGACTTTTGCCCACCCCAGGCCTGTACCCCTCACCTTGGCCGATTTCCCAGGCAAATATGTTGGACATGTTCTCGGTGTTATTCCCACCTGCATTAAGGAAACTCCTCTCAGGGGAAGGAGGGAGGTAATTACTACTGCTGGCCCGGGAGCCTGTAACAGCATAGCGTAACCGGCAGCTGACGCGCATTTTTTTTAATTAAAGGGTGTTTAGATCAATCGCACTAATCAACTAGTGTTGTTGACAGAGAGGTGTTCAGTGTGTTCAAACCCCCAAATTTCTGTGATTTTTAAAAATCGGTCCACACCTTCTTCTGAAAGAATGTGGTAGAAGTTCGGTCACGCCTCAGTTGGGGCGGTGTCCCGGGCGGAACAGTAAATTTTGTGCAGGCAATGGTTTGCGTCTGCCACCGCAAAATTCATCAGCTGGGCCTGGAGTTTGGAGTAACTCAGGGAGTTGTTGCATGTCTCTTTTAGAGCGCTAGGCCAGCTGAGCAAGGGAAAATCCCGAGCTAAAGAGCCGGCCTCAGAGCACCATATCAGAGGCTTGGGGGGGGGGGTGAACCTGAAAAAAATACCAAAAACATTCCCAATACATAGCTCACACCACCACAACATAAATCGCAAAACAAAATGTTTTAAACAATCACACCTTATCTGACTGCAGCCGCTACAGCTTGGAACGCCTGCTTTCACAGGCATTCCCAACAGGGCGCTCTACGGAGCGCTACAGATCGGGCACGATCCAAAAATTGAGCCGGTGTCACTTCCAGTCTAGTCAGTTCCACAATTCGATCTGTGAAAACTGATTAGTTGAGCTTGTGCTGCTGACTGACCACCAAAATTATGAAGTAAAGTCAAGTTACTGTTAGACTAGCAACACATGACCAGCGCTTGAACTTTATGCTTTAGTGCCTTTGCTGACAAGACTGTATTTTCTTTTCTTTTGCTTTATTTGAATTGTTAGATAAATGGAAGTAATAATGTTTCTTTTTGAGCCTTATTGGGAAACTCTTATTTCTTAAATAGAGCTTTTGAAGTAGTTTTGTTTGGTCTGGCAAGTCACATTCAAACATTCCCGCCCCCACCTCCCCCCCAAAAAAATCCAATTTAGGCCACTGGGATCAACTGAGAACTATTTAAACCAGGCTTTCCTAATGGCTGAAGTTATACTGCAGGAAGTGTGAAACGAAAGCAGTATCAATCTATTACTTATCCAAGTCTGTTCAGGAGGCTTCACGCCCAAATTACACTACAGTCTGTGTTGATATACAGCTGAAACCATTGCCATCATTGCAAACTGTGCACTGTAACTGGCCCTTTAGAGACTTCCCTGTAAACTTGTACAGAGATCTTGGAAGGCAGCTTAGATTTATTTCACTTGCATCTTTTGGCATAAACATATTTGCAAAAATGTATTCCCTGCCCCAGAGTGAGCGACAATATAAATGTCTTAAGTAGGCTGTATACGTGACATTGCTAAACACTGATGCTTTATCCCTTCAAGTTTTGTCGAAGGCTTGGCGAAGTAGTGCAAAGAATTGCCAAATTATAAACAGGGGTGGATGTTATTCACTAAAACTTCACCATATTTCACAGATACTTTGAAAGAAGAGAAATCTCTTTGGCTTGAAATTATATTATTGTATGATGATCTATCCCAAAGGTAGAGTTGTTTTTGGAGCTTCTGTAATGCAGCAGATTCTCTGACAAACTGTGTTAGGCTATACCAGTATTAAAATGAAGCTTTATGTTCAAGGTACAGAGGCATACCTGTCAGTGGTCACGTAAACACACCAACATTGTAGAATTTTCTAAATGTTTGCAACCATTAACATTTGTCAAGATATGTAAACTGGAGAAAGAACTGGAAACTCTTAAGTAGCATAATAAATTTATTCAAATAAAACCATCAGTTACAGACAAGCTAACGGATATTGGGCTTGGCGTTAAATTTTGTGTACAGTTGCAGATCATAGAGTTAAAATGCTTCTTGTTGCAATGAACACCCACATCATTAAATTGAACAAAATGACTAGCAGGTCACTCAAAATGGCTGTCTACACTGATTAAAAGTGAAAATAAAATTTTTATATGACAGATATTCTTTGTTGCCCAAATGGTACTGTACTCTTGGTTGATGCTAGCCTACTATTTGGACCCACACATCAGTTGCAATAATTAAAATGACCTCTGTCATGTATTCAACCAGCAATGCAACTCATGTATAATCTGACCTAAGTTATACACCTTGAGAACATTGACCACTAGGTGGTGAACCTGTGGGAGACACTCCTAACCTGAATTCAGTGCTTGTGAAGCACGGGCCATTGTCGCTGACCAAGATGGCCGGTAGACCATGGGCAGCGAACATTGCCCATAGACTTTCTACCGTGGCAGAGGATGTGCTTGAATTTAAAATGTCACACTCGATCCATTTGGAGTAGGCGTCTACTACAACCAAAAACATTTTTCCTATGAAAGGACCTGCGTAGTCCACATGGATACATGACCCAGGAGCTGGCGAGTGAGTCGAAGAAGCTGACCACCATCACGACACACAAGGGGTTGTTTGAGTACAACAGATGTCCGTTCAGGATTCGCTCGGCCGCCGCGATCTTCCAACGAAATATGGAAAGCCTCCACAAGTTGATTCCAGGGACGGTGGTTTTTCAGGATGACATCCTCATCACGGGTTACGATACTGAAGAACACCTCCACAACCTGGAGGAGGTGCTACGCAGACTAGACCGGGTAGGGCTGCGACTGAAAAAGGCGAAGTGCGTCTTCCTAGTTCCAGAGGTAGAATTCCTGGGGATGAGGGTAGCAGCAGATGGGATCAGCCCTACTGCGTCCAAAACGGAAGCGATCCAGACCCCGTAACATGACGGAGCTGCGTTCGTTTCTCGGGCTCCTGAACTATTTTGGTAACTTCCCAAATTGAGCACGCTGCTAGAGCCGTTACACGTGCTCCTACGCAAAGGTCGCGAATGGGTCTGGGGGGACAGCCAGGAAAGGGCTTTTAATAGAACACGCAATTTGTTATGTTCCAACAATCTGTTAACGCTATATGACCCATGTAAGAAACTTGTGTTAACGTGCGATGCGTCGTCCTATGGTGTCGGGTGTGTGTTGCAGCATGTCAATGCCAAGGGTCAGTTACAGCCGGTAGCTTATGCCTCCAGAAGTCTGTCCCAGGCAGAAAGGGACTACGGGATGGTAGAAAAGGAGGCGCTCGCATGTGTATATGCGGTAAAGAAAATGCACCAGTACCTGTTTGGCAGGAAATTTGAGCTGGAGACAGATCACAAACCCCTAACGTCCCTTTTGGCCGACAACAAGGCCATAAATGCAAACGCATCGGCCCGCATACAGAGGTGGGCACTCACGTTAGCCGCCTATGACTACACAATTCGGCAAAGACCGGGCACCGAAAACTGCGCTGATGCACTCAGCAGGTTCCCACTAGCCACCACTGAGGGGGCTACCGAGCATGCTGCTGAGATGGTCATGGCTGTTGAAGCTTTCGGAAGCGAAGGCTCACCCGTGACAGCCCGTCAGATTAAAGTCTGGCCAAATAGAGACCCGCTATTGTCTCTAGTCAAGAAATGTGTCCTGAATGGGGACTGGGCAGCCACATACAGGGCATGCCCTGAGGAATTTAAGGTGTATCAAGGTGTATAACTTAGGTCAGATTATACATGGGTTACATTGCTGGTTGAATACATGACAACCTCAAAAATCATCAGGTCTGCTCACAGAAGTATGCATGGTCAGGCCAGCCTCAATGTATTAACATAGGTTGGGCAAGCACCAATATGAGTGTATCTTGCGCCTCCACTACAGGATGGGGGGGAGGAAATGTGGCACCGGATTGCTGTTTGGGGAGGGCTGCCAGCAGCCTCCTGCCCCTCAGTGTAAACTTCCCCATGATCGACACATTAAAAGGAGAACCAATTAAAACATTCCAGTGGTCATTTCCAGGAGACCCCAGTTGGCCTCACTATCCCTCCTTGGTTGATCTGTGTGCCATGTTCACCCGAGTGTCCAGATCACTGGGAAGTCGGAAGCCCGAGGAAATTTCCATCATGAGCAATCCCTCCACTTGACACTGCCCACACTGATGTCAGGAGCCATGTTTGGGTGGACTGTAGCAATCTTCTGGGTAGAGATTGGTGTTTCTGGGTCATATCTAAAATTAAGACTTGGCTGCCCTTCTAACGCCCTAGTTTCAAAGGTGATCCGCCATTAGGGCTGAAGGTTTTAGGCCCCATTGTGTCTGATCATGCAACCAAGTCAAAAGGGAACCAGAAGAAAACATAGCATTTGATAGCACTCATCTCAAATGCCTGCATTATTGCCTCCATCCAACAGCTTGCATTTATGTTTCATCGTTAAATGTATAAAACATCACGCTATTTTTGGTCAATGTATGCTTCCTATTAATTAAATAAAATGTGTAGTTTCCTCTTGATGTTCTGCAGATTAATGTAACATGCCTCTGCCAAAATGTTCCACATATTTCTAATTGTCCAGTATTCCCAGGATCAGAGTGTTGGAAACGGTGTGAATTTTGAGAAAAATAACAACCTCATTGAAATGAATAAAGCTGAGATTTACTTTAAATGCAAAGATAACTTTTTTATTTTTACAAAGAAAAGCAGCTATCACTTGTAATCAGTGAATCTTTTCTCGCTGTCGATGGTTTATCAATGTACTGGGTGTGAAGAATCGAGATCCCAGTCTTAAAATTAAAGTCAGGTGGAGGAAGTATCAACAGTCTTCCTCAAACTGGTGCAATATGCAAAAGTAATGGTGCCTGCCGGAGTGTCTGATGTGTTTTATCATCATCATAGGCAGTCCCTCGGAATCGAGGAAGACTTGCTTCCACTCATAACATGAGTTCTTAGGTGGCTGTACAATCCAATACGAGAACCATAGTCTCTACCACAGGTGGGACAGATAGTCATTGAGGGAAGAGGTGGGTGGGACTGGTTTGCCGCACGCTCTTTCCACCGCCTGCGCTTGATTTCTGCACGCTCTCGGCGACGAGACTCGAGGAGCTCAGCGTTCTCCCAGATGCACTTCCTCCACTAAGGGCGGTCTTTGGCCAGGGACTCCCAGGTGTCAGAGGGGATGTTGCACTTTCTCAGGGAGGCTTTGAGGGTGTCCTTGTAACGTTTCCGCTGTCCACCTTTGGCTCATTTACCGTGGGCGAGTTCCAAGTAGAGCGCTTGCTTTGGGAGACTCGTGTCTGGCATGCGAACTATGTGGCCTGCCTAGCGGAGCTGATCAAGTGTGGTCAGTGCTTCAATGCTGAGGATGTTGGTCTGGTCGAGGACGCTAACGTTGGTGCGTCTGTCCTCCCAGGGGATTTGTAGGATCTTGCAGCGACATCGTTGGTGGTATTTCTCCAGCAACTTGAGGTGTCTACTCTATTTGGTCCATGTTTTGGAGCCATACAGGAGGCCGGGTATTACTACAGCCCTACACACCATGAGCTTGGTGACAGTTTTGAGAGACTGGTCTTCAAGCACTCCTTTTCCTCAGGTGACCGAAGGCTGCACTGGCACACTGGAGGCGATGTTGGATCGTGTCGTCAATGCCTGCTCTTGTTGATAGGAGGCTCCCGAGATAAGGAAAGTGGTCCACGTTGTCCAGGGCCATGCCGTGGATCTTGATGACTGGGGTGTTTAAGTTGGTAATGAATAATATATTAAACTAATTAACTTATAATATTGTGAGAAATACTTAAATGAATTAAAATTAAAGGTCAGCAAATGCAAAACTACACTTTTGTAATGTTGTCCCACTATCTGAAAGGTACAGTGCAATTGCTATGCCTCGTTGCAAACGTATAAATCATGTTGAGGGTAAATTAGCGAATCCTTGGCCCATGAAGAAACCATAGATCAGATGTGAGGGTCTGGCTCCTCTTCCATTTGCAGAGGAATGATTTGTGTATAATTGGGTCAATAACTACACTATCTGGAATTGCAGATTTCTGCTGATGAAGGTAGCAGATATTTCTCAAGAGCTTATCACTAGTTTGAATTGAACTAATTCCTGATCCCTTGGTCACAGATAGAATGATTGCCCAAACTCCAGTCTGTACTCCTTCAGGAACAACGTATTCCATCTGGCTCAGGCTGACTGTTACTTCATAAGAGCCACTAAAAGCGAACTAGGAAATCCTAACATTCCTAGCTTGTGGCTCACTGCTATGACTGAAGCCACAGACAACTCGAAACTAAAATAAATGGTACTAAGCTAATCAAATGATGAAGACATTGCAAATGGAAAATGCAAATATATAACCAGATAAGCCTCGTCTAAAGGAAAGATATGAATTATTGGAAAAATTGCCTTCAAATACAGAATTAAAGGACAGGCAAAGTGTAAAAACCCGCTCTATAGACTTGTTACTACATAAGCATCCAATCGGATTAATTAGCAAAATCTTAGGTAAAAGGAAAGTCTGGTCTGCTGATTTGCAAACTTGCATATTACAAGCATCAGTCTCTTTCAGTTTCCCTTCGTTATGCCAGTTGATGCTGGTTATAAAGTGATGTGCTTTAGCTGCTGTCCCCATTGCAATGTCACTGGAGCAGAACTCCCACAAGTCACATCAGGAGGCATCCTATACAATAGAAATAATTTCACTGGATGTGAGCACGGAGTTTAGACAGACCTATAACAATATGGGAACAATTTTAACTTCACCTAACCTAACCTAAAGGTTGGGAAACTGACGGGATTGGGTGCAACAAAGTCAATGGAGAGTAACATTGGGCAGGGTGTACAACCAGCCAGACTCCATACCAGCAATGGATCCTCACAAAATACCCAAAGCTATCTGCTTCCAGGTTAGTTTTAATCAACTGTTCTCAGGCAGGGTCACAAACTGTGACAGGCACTGTTGAGGATACAGGCATCTTCCTTTATGACATTTATGATAATGTGACAATTAAGTTTTTAAAAAATCTTCCTCAGTGAACAGTAGCAATGCACTAATCCTGCTGTGCAACAGAAAATAAAGAAAAGCCATTAATTTCATGTGTTGATTCCATGAAATATATCTCCAAGGGAGCTGCCTCACACTGACTTTTTACCTAAAATTATCGACGGCAGGAATATTTCTCCTCAAAATACAAATTGTTCATTTTTGAATTATGGGAACATTTTTATAAGTTGCAATATAACAGTTTCTGTAGGAAAACATAAATTTAGTGTTCTTATATACTGAAGTGGCTTATTGTTGATCCTAACATTCTGCACTGTGTAAATTACTTGACGGCTATGTATTTGGCACTATTTCAAGCCATCTGCATCATTTTGATTTGTCTACAGATGGCCAAAGAGCACAGTATAAAAATGAATCCCAAAACAGGAAGAACAGAGCTTGAAAACTCCTAACCCTTTTTGAAACTTTTTTTTTTTCGCTTGAGTGTAATGTGAAAAACCTGGTACCCTGTAGTTTTAGAAGCAGACAGGGTTCTACTCGATCCCTGTAACAACAGTAGGGTATAGTATAAAGAAAATTATTACTATTGGTGGGGAATTGTGAGCAGTAACACAAATATTCAGATGACTTTCTTCAAACTTGATGTTAGGGTTTATGATGTCTTCAGAACCCTCAGTTGCCCATATATCAGCGAGAGAATTATTGGCACACTATTTAAAGCTAAATATTCGAATTACAAATATGTGTGTGTTTAAGGAAGAGGTCCGTTGTTTTCCACTGCTTGCAATGTAATTGGCAAAGATTTTACTTGGAGCTTTTCCAAAAGTGCCACATTAAATCCCCATCAGAAAATAGCAGCTTTGCAGTATTTCATTCCTGCCAATTTATTTTTTTTCTTTGCCTTTTCATATAACCTTTAGTTTATAAGTTAGATTTTTTTCATCTTTGTACATAACGGTTGTTTGATATTCTTGGCTGAAGGTTATTTCTCCAATTTCTCAACAATTTTTGAATCAGTTTATTCTGCGGCTTGTTTCTTTATTCCCATTTTTATTTTTATTTCATATCTTGCAGTATGTTCGCTGTCTCCCTTTAGTTAAACAATACTCCTGTAATGGCTGTTCGAAAGTGGGACATCTCCAGAAAATGTGCCCACAACTGAGCAAGCGTGCTGCTGCTGCTCATCTTATTGTGGATGATGACCAGTCCAGTGCTGACTTTGATACACAACCTGAGAAGGAAGTTTATAGCTTATAATAACAGGACTCTTGAGTTATTACACTTTTAGTAATATTTTAATTGTTTTTCATATCTTATAGCTGTTGTGTATGCATGCCTGTTTACTGTGTGATGACTGTAACACTGTCATGCAACACTAAATGTACCCTTACACTGTACACACCTTGTCAGTACACCAGAGGATGCTGCTGCTGGAGACCTAAGGGTTACCTGCACACTGCAGGTAACCCAGTATAAAAAGGAACACACAGCTTGTTGTCAGCACTCAGGGGCTGCAAATAAAGGACTGCAGGTCTGCACAGTTTAAGTATCATACCCTGCCTCGTGGAGTCATTATTAAAGATGTCTACATATACTACAATAGCTGTTTATTATCCTGAATTATTCCCTCATTACTCTATTTCTTATTTATATTTGTAAAGTCTTGCAGTTATTATTCTTTTATTATTTGCTGTATTGCACATTTTTCTCACTCCAAACTCTTACTTGGGATTATTGCCTTTCCATTTTAATTTTCTCCTCTTTCTTCTATGCAATGCCCTTTCCCACTATTTTATTCTTGGTGTGTTTAAGTCTGAAGTGCTCCTACTGGGACATTGTCATGTGCACTCAGCCAGAAGAAGAGCCGCACAGTTAATTATCCACCTCCTTAATGAGTGTATTAGCAATGCCAACACCTGTAAGCTTTCATGAACTTTTGAAGACTGTATCAGACATCAAAACAGGATCATTCTTTTCAGAAGAATTAAAAAGAATCATTTGCTTCACTTCGAGGAGCAGGGGTGTTACCCTATTTTTAGGAGTATGTAACCTTAATGTTGGAGTGTGTAAAATCGCCCTGTCTTCCTCTAAGAGAATCCTTTGCTCATTTTACCATTTCCGGTAGTGTTCAAAATCCAGCCAATCTGGAGTCGGCAGTAACAATACTGGTTCACACTTCTCGAGTACTCTAATGATTACATAGCTAAGAAAACTAACAGCAACTGCTTCGCATTTTTTGGGTACCTAAACAGATGCCTAACTAAGAAAACTAACAGCAAAGACCTTTAAGCCTTTAAAACTTTAAACCTTAAAACCTACCTCTTTGTCCAAGCTTTTGGTCATTCGTCCTAATATCTCCTCATGTGGATCGATGTCAAATTTTGTTTGATAATCGCTCCCGTGATGTGCCTTGGGATGTTATACTAGGTTAAAGGAACCTGCGCGTAGATTTAAAAACAGAAAATGCTGGAAATACTCAGCAGGTCAGGCAACATCTGTGGAGAGAGAAACAGAGTTAACCTGAAGCATTTGCAGCATTTTCTGTTTTTATTTCAGATTTCCAGCATCCGCAGTAGTTTGTTTTTGTTGAGCGTAGATTTAGACGGGAGAGAACCAAAGGTGGAAATGGAAGGCAGAACATTAGTAAGTGAGTTTGGCCAACCCTGTGCCTTGAGGAAAGTAAGGTGGGAAGGCCAGGAACACTCTTCCTTACTCATTTAAATGGCGCGCTTAGTCTGCACCTGTCATAGGTGGAGGCAGTTCTCTATCCCGGAGAACCATATAAATTTCAAGGCAGCTTAAAGGAGGTGGAGACCCAGCATTGATGGGTCTCTACCCCAATTCCTGCACTTTGTGCCCAGGAATTAAACAATTTCCAGGCACAAACCACAGGAAAATCAGCCCCTTTACTTGCCAACTGCTTAATAAGAAGTGGGTTCAAATTGAACACCCAGGACGTTAATGCCAACTAGTGCACCTTTGACAGGAAAGGAGTCTGGAATATTAGAAACATCACGCGCAAACACCGCTACAGCTTCTTTCTTAATTTTCTTCCAGTTTTAATGGTCATCATCATGGGCATGAGCAGAGCGAAATATGGCAGATAGCTAATCCATCAACCTGTTTTCTTAATTGTATAACTCTTAATTATTACAATACATTTTTAATGATATTTTAATCAATGTAATAATTAAGGGATTTGATAGGGTAGCTAGTGAGAAACTCTTTTTTCTGGTTGGGGCCCAAAACAAGGAGGCATAACATTAAAATTAGAGGAAACAAACCTTCACACAAAGGGTAATGGCAATCTGGAACTCTCTTCCCCGCCCCCCCACCCCACCCCCAAAAAAATGCTGTTGAGGCTAGGGGTCAATTGAAAATTTCAAAACTGAGATTGATAGATTTTTATTAGGCAGGGTATTAAGGGCTATAGGGCTAGAAACTCCACTTTTTTTGCATGCTTAACGTCCATTTACCGCCCATTTTACCGCTGAAATTACGTATAACGCCCATATGTCGCCCATTTTGGCACAAAATGGAAACTGGCAGGCATTTTTAGGAGACTTATCACTGAGCGTTACTTTCCCCATTGGCTTAACATCGAGACAAAGTATTACCGCCCACCCACTTTTTTTGGGCGGAATCAGCAGAATGGGTGAATTCAACGCCCATAATATCGTCCAGTGTTACTTTCCGCACGGAATTAATGCTGAGATTCAATATTAATGCTGCCCACTGTTTTTTGTCGTAAAGAGCATATTTACCCAAACTAGTGGCCATGGAGATCGCCCATCGTCAATTTCACCACCTCGCACACATATCGCCCACAATATCATTCGCTCAAAAAACCGCCCACAAATACTGGAACTAACCAGAACGAACGCCAGCAGTGTGGCTGGCATTTGTTAAATCCCATCTTATGTGAGGAGCTGATATCTGAAAGATTTGCCTGAAAGAGCGCTGATGTGAGTGACAATGCTGACACACTGCTGTGTGTGTGCAGCTCAGACATCAATGGTGCCCATCATCTTGGTGCCAGTTAAAGTTTACGTTGATTGATAAGTTTTATTTAACCCTTTCATGGTAAGGAATCACAAGTATGTAATGGCACAGCTATTTGAGACAATGCGCAACAAGGTTATGTTCAATAACAAAAATTTATTACCAACATTAGTCTGAAATCATAAGTATCAGAGCCAATAACACCCACACCCGCCCACACCCCACTTTTTCCACTTTTCCACCATTGATAGAAATCACATGTTCAACTTGTCCAGCAACACAGAATACAAAGGCAAAGCAGGAGCATGGTCCCCAGCCCCCATACATTGCAACAAATTGCATACACCCAGATGGAGATATAACACAACCATTACCTGCACAGATGCACCTCACTTTCCTTCCCCCCTCTCCTTCTCCCCACCTCTACCCGTTGCCCTCCTCGCTCCACGGCGCCTGGCCGAGGTGCTCCTCAGGCAGTGCCTCATTGAGGGGGATGAAGGCAGATGCGGTGGTTGCACGGGTACGGGAGCGGGGGGTGCCGGGGGGCAACATTCTCTGATGCAGAAGCAGGTTCTTGGTCCTTGATCTCATCTGCCATTCGCATTGGTGGTGCGGAACCTAGGGGTGGAGTGCCGTGCTCGGGGACCACTGGGAGGCAACAGTGTTCCTGGCTATCACATCCAGGGACTCTGCCATGCACAGAATGTACTTAGTCATGTTGGCCAGGTGTCGGAATATGCCCCCCAATGCTTCAATGAGCTGGTCACCAATGTACAGTCCTCCTGGACAATTGTATCATCTCTCCGCTGTCATGTCGTGCTCGAAGAACAGACCTGCCATGAGGCCTCGGTGAGGTCGGCGCCGTCCTGGGGACAAATGGGGTACTGCGTGGAGAGGTACTTGGGGCTGGTATCTCAAGAGTAGAGGCTGGAATGACCGGAGGACCACTAGATGTCTTGGGATGGAATGGCTTCTGGAGCGTGGCGATGCAGATTCTTCGAAGTCCGCGCTCTCATCCATGGAGAACAGACCCAGCGGATTGACCCAGCTCCTCAGCACCAGATGTAGTAGGATCGTCTGCCGACTCCTGCCCCATGCTTCCACCTTCTGGCCTCTGTGGTCTTGCTTGGGACCACGCTGCTGGCTGAGCTTCAAAACACAAATGAGGTTATTAGAGGAGAAGGGGGTGCTAGGGTGACAAGGTGAGTCCAGCGCTACACACAGCACATGTATGACAAAAGCACCACCGCGATCAAAATCATCACAGACATCACATTTCATGACCATCAACACATTGTGCATTGCAATGATTTTCATTAGGCCAGCATTATTTCTATGGCACTTTTAGAAATCATCTATCATATATGATTGTTCAGATATGAGTTGGTGTGGCATCTATAGACTTTACATGTCGCAATGGTGTAAGCTTTACTCACGTGGCATCACGTCAGGGTCTGCAGATGCGTCCGGGGGTGCTCCCCCATGAGTGCGAGCACTCGCTCCTCAATCTCTGTGATGTCGCTGGGGACTGGTGACCCCCCACCCGTTCGCCTCTGCACGGGCCTTATCATCGATAGCTTCTTCTGTAAAAGGTGACAGGACAACATGACATGAGATCATTGCGTGATATCATTGCTAGATACTGTCACAGAGACTGATACAACACATAACCGACAGATGTAATCATGATTATTATGATTATTATCATTCTTTACCTAAAGACGTACACCGTGGCCGCAGGCTTTGAGTAAAACATTCCCGGTAAAAGTGCAAGACCTCACATCTGCTGATAGTCACTCATGACTGTTACAAATCAAATTATATAAATACATAAGTACATGTAAATCAATATAATACTTACTCTTGCGGATCCCACAAGGTCGTTCCATCATTTGCGGCATTGGTTGCCCTCACGCACCTCGTTGGTCTCTGACGAAACCACCTCTGCTATCTCGGTCCATATCTTCTGGTATGTCTTTGGGGTGGGCTTCCCACACTCTCCCTGTGTCAAATCAGCCCAGCGTGACTCGACCTCCTGCAGGAGGGAGGCATTTGCCTCGTCCGAGAACCTCCTGGCTCTTTTGCGGCTCCAATGTGTTCCTCTCCCACCTCACTGCTCTCTCCAGCGTCAGTCTCCACAGCCTGCTGTAATGCCTCCTCCTCTCCATTATAGGCCAAATTCAGTCAAATATGTGGCTGGTAACACCTACTTTTTGTTTGCCTACTTTGCTGTGAAGTCTCCCTCCTTCCTCCCAAAGCAGCCAAACCACACTCAGCCACGCCTTCAGTGCCTTTGAGCTCCCTCTCTCTCCGTCTCCTCTTCTGCGCATGTCATGGTGACCCTTGACCTCCAGAATCGCGGGAATCGAGCGCTGCCATGCCGTTGCTAAGGACGGCAACACTTTACGGCAGAAGGTCAAAAAAATGTAATGCTGCCGTCCGTTTTCTATTGCTCGCGGTAATGCCTATTTTCAAAAGTGGAGACTAGATGGTTTGAGAATGAGCGAGAAGCCGGCGATCTGAAAACCCTTTTTTACCGCCCACACTGGAAATATCGCCCAAAAACCACAAAAGTGGAGGTTCTAGCCCATGGAACCAAGGTGGATAAATGGAGTTAAGATGCAGATCAACCATGATCTAATTGAATGGCGGAACTGGCTCAAGGGCCTACTCCTGTTTCTGTGTTCCTAATTTTTTAGAAAACACCCGTTAAGAGTGACGAATGATCACGAAACCACTACAATCATGTAGTGCTCAAGGCATGAATTGGATGTTGGGCTGGGGTCAAATTGTTTAATGACGTGCCCAAACCAACTCCAAACCTGTGAGAGAGCACTTTCACTGTAATAATCCAGTATGCCCATCAATTATCTGTAATTTATGATGTGCTTTTTTAAACTTTGGACTGTATTATCAAAAATTTGAATTTTTTGGTGGTTAGTGTTGCCACACAATCAATATTTAAAAGCTTATGCTCAAGGGGATTAATAATATGCCTTTAATCTGGCTAAAGTTAGTTTGTTGAAATGCATTTTTACATGTGGGCCATAGTAAACTGTGGAATAATAAACTACTGGTCTACACGGTGACTGTAATAGATTTGCACTTGCCTTCGGCTGCTGTCAATTTGAATTAAGCAGCAGCTTCTTGCCTTCACACTGTGCTAGAACTATTGATTTTTAATAGTCCCATGTGGTGGGGGCAGACTGAATTTTAACAAGAAAAAGCAAAATTAATAACAAATTGCAATTTTTTATTTAGTTTTCTTCAATTTCATGAAGTAAAATAGGCAGCTTATTCCCTAAGTGTCTGTACTCAGCAGTGGTTTTATTGTTTTGGGAGTCACAAAGCTTTCCTCAGTGGTGGAATAATTATGTTCTACTATTCTCCACTGGGTTTCCATTATATGTAGTACATCATTATTGTTCCTCCATGAGTAACATTCATCCCATAGGCAAAATCTGGTAACCACTATGGGTCCGCAATTGGTGGACATACCGCCGCATACTGCCCACAGACTGCCGACATACCGCCCAAAATCGCGAAATTGATCGAAAAATACTAACATATCGCCCACATATCGCCCGGCCAGAAATTCATCAGCAACATACCGCTGGAGCAGTATGCAAACCGTCCGCCCCTGCACACCTCCGACATATCACCCAAAATTGTCAAATTGATGACTTACCACCGACATACCACCGACCCTGCAGACCACCCTGGAAAAGGTGGTTTTAAGTCGATCTTCAGACGGTATGCATCTTCACCTAAGAATTTTTTTAATCTGTCACCCTCCCAGTCTCTCCTAACCCCCAGTCTCTTCCACCCCCGCAGTGATCTGTCCCCTCCACCCCCCTACAGCAATCTCCCCCCCCCCCCCCCACAAGTAGCGATCTCTCCCCAAGAAGCAACCCCCCCCCCAAGTAGCGATCTCCCCCCAAGAAGCAGTCTCCCCCCGAGAAGTGAATCCCCCCCCCCCCTTTAACATCCCCTTTAACTTCCACCCCACGAGCAGATGTCGGCCCGCTTTGCAACTCACAAGGCTGGCACTGACACTCGCCCGTGCCAGCCTCGTGGGCCGCGAGGCAATATCCTCCGCGGGGCGGAAAGGGGTCGGCGCACGGCGTTAAAGGGTCGCTGCGCGCGGCGATGACATCATTGCTGGTTGCGCGGCCGCCCTGGATGCTACCCGCGGGGCACGGGGCGCGGCGCTGCCATGACAGCGCCTTCGCTAACTCCTGGGCAATTTCCCGAGATCCCCATCCAAGCGAGAAATGATTCATGCCCCATTAATGCCACCCGGAGGCAATAATGGGCAGTGCAAAAAGGAGCAATTTCGACCCCATAGTGGTTAACAGACTTTACTTGTGGGATCAGTGTAACAGATGGAGGAATGTTTTACTCCATGCAATTGAAAAAAAGTAAAATAAGAATTGCAATTCATTGTCAACTTTGTTTTTTATTGTTAAAATTATTTCTGCCCCCACACATAGAAATGCTAATGATAGAATGTACATCAATAGTTTTCCTAGCATGAAAGTAAGAAGCTGCTGTTTAATCTAAATTGACTCCAGCCAAAGGTATCTGTGAATATAACACAGTCACTGTGTGGAACAGTAGTTTATTATGTATAGTTTACTAAGACCCGGGAGGGGAATAGAACTGGGGGCTAGATTGCAGAGTTTCAAACCGGATGGCTTTTGTTTTCCCAATGTTAAGCTGGAGAAAGTTCTGGCTCCTCCACAACTTATCAGACGAGTAATAAAATAGCACAGTGACCATTGTGAAGTCCAGGATAGAGGTGGGGAGGCAGCATTGGGTGTCATCAGCACACATTATGAAAGTTAACCCAATGCTTACAAATAATGTCACCTTGTAGACAAGGAACGGGAGGAGGCCAGAAATGTTGCCCTGCAGCATGTCAGAGCCAACTGTGCTGTTGCAGACCGACAGCCATTGAGGGAGATTTGCTGGATATTGCTGGGACAAGTAAGAGCGGAAAACTAAGTGGATGGTACCAGGGGTGTGAACCACGGAGGAGAGGCAGTGGAGGAGGGGGATGTGTTGAACTGTGTCTAAAGCTATGGAAAGGCGGAGGAGGTCAGGTTAGCAATAGCATGCCATGGCGCAGTCATGCAGTATATTGGTAATATTTGACCAGAGCCATGTGTCCCTGATAAACTAGAAAATGACATTGTGTATATTAAAAGAACTGTATATTAACTACAGATGCTGTGTACTGCTTAAACTTTCTTGTTCCACAGGAATTAAAATAGTTTTATCTGAATCCGTAGCTCTCTTATGCTTACAGGTTTATTTTTCCATTATATATTTATTGAAGCATTTTCAAATCTTATGCAACTTGTTAGTTCAATGCAAAACACATTCTCAAATTCAGGGAACTGAAGATTTTTTTTTAAACTGTTAAATGGATTGCATCACACTAACACATCAGGGACTGTCTTGCAATTAAAGATAACAGTATTAGAAAGCAAAATGTTTTCTCTAGCTAGTGTCCTCACAAACAACAGAAAAAAACATACCAGTGCAGTGTGCTATTTTCTCTTCTCTTATTTTTAGCACATGTCTGCTCACTTCTTTGACTGTTTTCATTTTAAAAATTAATTTATCAAGATTTAAAAAAACAAAAATGCTAATTATAGTTGCTCAAAGCATCATAATAAATATCTTTACAAAAACTAACAATTCTATGTTCAGTTCTTCAACAAAAATACAGCAATCATTAAAAAGTTATAAACAATTAAAAAAAGTTAGTGCCACTGGTAAAAAGGAAAAAGAGGGCTGAACCAATATTCATCTGAGCAGACATTTGAATCCTACTAAATGTATATTTAATCCAGCATTAGCAAGTACCAGTGCATTTACTGTTATAAAATTCTCAACAGCCGTTACAGGTAGTGGAATATAATCATGGAAATACTATTTTATTATAGAAATAATGTATGTTATGGTGATATAACAACGTGTGCTATTGACACGAAATGTACAACAGCTGCTGCATTCCGCTGCTTTTACCCCACTTTCCCTTTTCAGTACTAACAATCTTTTATTGTAATCCTTTGTCAATCGGATGTGTGTGAAATGTGTACAAGGTTTGCTCGAAAAAGTCAGTTTATTTCTAATGAAGAGTAAACCAACCTTCAGAAATGTCAACAAATGTCAGAGCATAGAGTACCTGAGTGATCACTTGGGTAGCAATGAGTCACAATTATATTGCAGATAGGTACAGGAAGCAGTTGTCCATCAATTGTTTTCCCACCAAAGCTCTGTTCGGCATTAATATATTTCTGGACGATGTCTGATGCCAGTTCCTCTGACAATTGTTTGGCAGATCTTTGATATAAACCAGGCTTTAGTATTATTTTGGAAGAAGTTCAAGAAACACACATGATGTTAATGTGCAGGTTTGGAAAGTATATTTCAGATAATTCCAGATATCAGAGGAACATGGTATGGGGGTGATATAGTATCCAAACTGTATTTTAATTGAAAATCTGTTTCCAGTGTCTAATAAACAGATTGTGCAAAACAAGTCAGATGGTATATTTTACAAATAGTTATCCAGTGAGCGTGTTCAATATACACTGCTATAACACCTGTTGTATGTCACTAATTTTCCTGTTTTATGAAAGGATATCTTTGATTGAATATAATTTTACACTTATAAATCCCAGATTTTTAGTTGTAAGATCCAAACCCTGGCATTAAAAGTTCAAAACCATTTTTTTAATTAGCATGATATGTTATTTTATGCTAATTATCCACATATTTGACTTTTTTTTTCTTATAATTACTTATTACCTCGATAGCACATCTAACACATGTTTAATCCCAGCCTTCCTCTAATCTGAAGTTCATGATGTGATCATAAAACAATTGTTTGCATTTTCCCATGTTTTTGTAGTTTACACTCAAACAGTTAGAATTGGGTTTTATCAAGAGGTGCAATATTTCCACCCAGTTTTCAGAGGTCAGCTCATTATCATAATTATGCCTAACTCCAAGATGATATTTAATGAGTGGTGGGAGTGGAAAATTGCATGTAAGTGAAATTTAAAGGGGTGGTGTAAATAAAAGTGTCACAATAGGGTGACAAAAATTCTGAAAGCCTTTGGAAAGGCTCACAGACATTTCAGTACATTGACAATCTTTTCCAAGGCTGATAGGGAAAGGACTAAGAAATGACAGACAAAGATGAAGGAAAAGGAAACACAAGGGGTTTGGTCATTTTGACTTTGGCTGATCAAAGGGGAGATGTATAACGGGCAGCAGAGTTCTTCCGTTTTACACTATCAGAAAAAGTCGGAATTACACCCAAGATGTTTGCCTGCAGGCTCTTGATGGAGCAGCCCAGCAACTGATTCCGCAACCCCCCCCCTCCCCCGCCCCCACAACCCCCCCATTGATGGCTGCTGACGTAGAGGCGGTGCTTCATGAGGGTTGCCATCTGAGCCACTGCATCGCATCATTCCCATAGGTCAGCATTGCAGCATGTCTGTAAGGGGGCGAAGCCAAGCGTCAGGTCACACTGACCACTTCTAGCAGTAGATGTGCCGGTTCTATACTGCATGATGGCTGCAGATGTCCTTGCAGCAGATAGCACAGTTCTGCCACTGGTTCTCTGATAACCTGTGAAGTCAGTTGCCAGGTAGAATAGGAAGCTACAGTGGCTTCCCAGCAGAAGGCCCAGTTAAAATGCCATCAGGGGCCCATTGACGTCATACAACCCTGATTAGCATTTATTCATGAGGCTACCACCTGAGTCACCTGGGCACCTCATCTGCTGCCAAAACCAGTGCCGTTAAAATCGGAAATTGGCAGAAACGGCATTGGAAGTGGAGCCACTCCATTTTAACTGCTTGCTCACTCCGTTCCTGCCAAAATCTTATGAGAAATTTATCACCAGCAAAAAAACAATGAACAAAAACAGTTAAGAAGTGACTGAAAAACACTTGGCTTTCATGACTTTTCACGTGCTTATTACTTAGAAATGACACTCATTTCAGAAGACGTGATTGAAATTGGTCTCAGGCAGTTGCGCCAAACAGATGGTAGCAAATTGGCTACACATCGCATAATTTTCTTTTCCATTGAAGTCAGTGAAAAAGAAAATAAGTCACTGCCGATAATCACCCATTTCAAGCTTTTGCCGAAGACCAATTAGGTTTAAACTGTTGTAAAATTCTAGGGAATCAGGCCATTGTCTAGTCTTAAAATTTCTTTTTTTTTTCCTCCAATCTCCTTTTTTTCCCTTTTTTAAAGTAGTGACTCTTTGGTTCCACATGTATGTGAACCTAGGCAGTGAATGTTAGCAAGCTATGACCATAGAGAAGCAAGATATATCCTTATTCTGTCTTCACCCAAAGTGTATACAGGTCAGCAATGTAGGAACATAGGAACAGGGGCCATTCAGCCCCTCAAGCTTGTTCCACCATTCAATTAGATCATGGCTGATCTGTATTTTAACTTCATCTATCCACCTTAATTCCATAACCCCGAATAACTAACAGAAATCCATCAATTTTCAATTCACCTAGCCTCAACAGCATTTTGGTGTTTGTATTTCTTGCCTTGTGCAGACTTTGTACTCCAGTATCAGAGATGTTCCACAATAGATAAACAGATAATTACAATCATGATTATAACTTTTCAAAAACTGTACATGGGCAGAATTTTCCTTGTTGCCACCGGTCCACTGAAATTGGTTCTACAATATAAGTACAACATTTACAGAATACAAGGAGAAATTATTTATTGTTCAGTAAAAAGTTAAAGATTTTTTTTTAAATTAAGTTTACTAGATAATAATCAGGAACCCTGCAATGCCATAGATAAGGCACTGATGAATCCAACTATTTATGTTTGGACAACTCATGAGGGTATATTCAGTCAAGTTAGGAATTACAGTTTTCAGAACATCAGAATAAGGCGTTTTCATATGCTGTGGTCAAGCACTAAAAACTGTAACAACTGGATAAGGACAATAATGGATAATACCAAAGATCACTAATATAAGTATGATTTTGGCATGCTGGTCTATATAATTGAGTCATTACTGTTTAAAGTGCTTGCTTTAAATATATGTTGCAAAGGATCTAAATGTCAAGTCACAGTGATAAGGGAACCAGCGTATTAGGTATGCATAACCCAGAGGTAATTTGGTCTCTGTTTTCTCAACCACAGAACTAGTGGTATCAATGAATCTTCCAGTTGTCTAGACATCAATAAATTTTTAATTATTACCATACACAGTTCACTCCTCAGGATTTACGTTAGAATGAGAACTGCAGCTAATATGGCAGTAACAGGATAGGTGGGAGGATGAAGGCTATTGACTGTAGGGTATGTGGTATATTTTATCTAGTGAAGTGACAGTTTCAAGAGTTCTTTGGAATACTTTACTAGATGTACACAGGAAGAATTACTGAGCCATTAAATGAGAATGAGACAGTCTGAAAAACAATGTCAAAATAATGGCCAACTTGCCAAGATGTAAATAAAACTGTGGCACAGTGAATGTAATTGCTGTTAGAAGAGGCTAAGAACAAGTATCATTAAAAATACATATTTCTTCTTCACAATATAATGTGGTGTACAGGTATTATTTAGCAGGAAAAATTGCTGTACTTATCATAGTAATAGAATTTAAAAGATTTTGTTAGAAGCAAATGAGCATATCATTTAGGCTTTTCAGTTCCCCATTATAAAAAAAAACCTTTAAAAAGTTCTACATTTACTCAATAGATTTGTCCTCGAGTGCTTTAAAACAAAAATGCTTACACAGTTTACAGCAAAACAAATTTTCATTCACTTTATATACAAGAAGTGCAGTGAATTGTCAAATGATAATGTTCTTTGTAGAGTTTCAAAATATCTTATGGTAGTAAATATATTTTAATTTAGGTTAGTTACCATAACAACAAATAATGAAGACAAGTATTTGACCCGTTATCACCTCTGCTTGATGATGGTTTTTGCAGCTGAGAACCAGTTGGCCCAAATAATTTTTTACAACGCTAAACCCTTAAATAATGGTTCCTGAAGAACAGGACAGATGTCAAAGGAAACTATGTTTGTTTAGAATTTTTGCTGCATACAGTAGTTCAAATTGGCCAATCAATTTATTTTGATAACTCGTATTGTTTTACATTTATTTAATAATTTTCTAAGTGTTTACATCAAAAGCCGTATTGATCTTAATCTAGGCTGAAAAAGTTTCAATTAACATTTTAGAATTAGAGATGGAATAATGCCTTTAAGCTCCATACTTTATTCATCAAACTGGGACTCAATGATGAAAATTCTGCATTGATATCCAATTATGGTCTACCACTTCTGCTGCTTCAAGTTCTAATGTTGGAAAATACTAACTACCCAGCCCATAATCTCATGGATCTCAAACTTTATCCTGCCTTGATCTCACTTCCCACAGCCACAGTTTCACTTTCAGAGAGTCTGAACTACATTAATCTCTATTCATCCTCCCTATCGCATCATTGTTAACCACTTTGATTCAAAAGGGCAACCATGGCGTAAACATTTTAAGGCTGATTGTAGAGACTCTTACCTGCTGGACACATGTTGGAAAATGATGGGTGCACTGCCAACAATTTTCTATCCATTAAAATGAATGAGTGGAAAATCATGGATAGCACACCAGTAGTTTCTCGATGTGCATAGCAGGCAAGACTCCCCATAGAAATATAGAAACATATAAACTAGGTGCAGGAGTAGGCCATTCGGCCCTTCTAGCCTGCACCGCCATTCAATGAGTTCATGGCTGAACATGCAACTTCAGTACCCCATTCCTGCTTTCTCACCATACCCCTTGATTCCCCTAGTAGTAAGGACTTCATCTAACTCCTTTTTGAATATATTTAGTGAATTGGCCTCAACAACTTTCTGTGGTAGAGAATTCCACAGGTTCACCACTCTCTGGGTGAAGAAATTCCTCCTCATCTCGGTCCTAAATGGCTTCCCCCTTATCCTTAGACTGTGTCCCCTGGTTCTGGACTTCCCCAATATTGGGAACATTCTTCCTGCATCTAACCTGTCTAACCCCGTCAGAATTTTAAACATTTCTATGAGGTCCCCTCTCATTCTTCTGAACTCCAGTGAATACAAGCCCAGTTGATCCAGTCTTTCTTGATCGGTCAGTCCCGCCATCCCGGGAATCAGTCTGGTGAACCTTCGCTGCACTCCCTCAATAGCAAGAATGTCCTTCCTCAGGTTTAGGAGACCAAAACTGTACACAATACTCCAGGTGTGGCCTCACCAAGGCCCTGTACAACTGTAGCAACACCTCCCTGCCCCTGTACTCAAATCCCCTCGCTATGAAGGCCAACATGCCATTTGCTTTCTTAACCGCCTGCTGTACCTGCATGCCAACCTTTAATGACTGATGTACCATGACACCCAGGTCTCTTTGCACCTCCCCTTTTCCTAATCTGTCACCATTCAGATAATAGTCTGTCTCTCTGTTTTTACCACCAAAGTGGATAACCTCACATTTATCCACATTATACTTCATCTGCCATGCATTTGCCCACTCACCTAACCTATCCAAGTCGCTCTGCAGCCTCATAGCATCCTCCTCGCAGCTCACACTGCCACCCAACTTAGTGTCATCCGCAAATTTGGAGATACTACATTTAATCCCCTCGTCTAAATCATTAATGTACAGTGTAAACAACTGGGGCCCCAGCAAAGAACCTTGCGGTACCCCACTAGTCACTGCCTGCCATTCTGAAAAGTCCCCATTTACTCCTACTCTTTGCTTCCTGTCTGACAACCAGTTCTCAATCCATGTCAGCACACTACCCCCAATCCCATGTGCTTTAACTTTGCACATTAATCTCTTGTGTGGGACCTTGTCGAAAGCCTTCTGAAAGTCCAAATATACCACATCAACTGGTTCTCCCTTGTCCACTCTACTGGAAACATCCTCAAAAAATTCCAGAAGATTTGTCAAGCATGATTTCCCTTTCACAAATCCATGCTGACTTGGACCTATCATATTACCTCTTTCCAAATGCCACTGCTATGACATCCTTAATAACTGATTCCATCATTTTACCCACTACCGATGTCAGGCTGACCGGTCTATAATTCCCTGTTTTCTCTCTCCCTCCTTTTTTAAAAAGTGGGGTTACATTGGCTACCCTCCACTCCATAGGAACTGATTCAGAGTCAATGGAATGTTGGAAAATGACTGTCAATGCATCCACTATTTCCAAGGCCACCTCCTTAAGTACTCTGGGATGCAGTCCATCAGGCCCTGGGGATTTATCGGCCTTCAATCCCATCAATTTCCCCAACACAATTTCCCGACTAATAAGGATTTCCCTCAGTTCCTCCTCCTTACTAGACCCTCCGACCCCTTTTATATCCGGAAGGTTGTTTGTGTCCTCCTCAGTGAATACCGAACCAAAGTACTTGTTCAATTGGTCCGCCATTTCTTTGTTCCCCGTTATGACTTCCCCTGATTCTGACTGCAGGGGACCTACGTTTGTCTTTACTAACCTTTTTCTCTTTACATATCTATATGGGTAGAGCTGCAGAACACCAAAGGGCAAAAAACGTTAGTAGGAGTTGTGTACAGACCTCCAAACAGTAATAGGGATGTTGGGGAGGGCATCAAACAGGAAATTAGGGGTGCATGCAATAAAGGTGTAGCAGTTATAATGGGTGACTTTAATATGCACATAGATTGGGCTAGCCAAACTGGAAGCAATACGGTGGAGGAGGATTTCCTGGAGTGCATAAGGGATGGTTTTCTAGACCAATATGTTGAGGAACCAACTAGGGGGGAGGCCATCTTAGACTGGGTGTTGTGTAATGAGAGAGGATTAATTAGCAATCTCATTGTGCGAGGCCCCTTGGGGAAGAGTGACCATAATATGGTGGAATTCTGCATTAGGATGGAGAATGAAACAGTAATTTCAGAGACCATGGTCCAGAACTTAAAGAAGGGTAACTTTGAAGGTATGAGGCGTGAATTGGCTAGGATAGATTGGCGAATGATACTTAGGGGGTTGACTGTGGATGGGCAATGGCAGACATTTAGAGACCGCATGGATGAAGTACAACAATTGTACATTCCTGTCTGGCGTAAAAATAAAAAGGGGAAGGTGGCTCAACCGTGGCTATCTAGGGAAATCAGGGATAGTATTAAAGCCAAGGAAGTGGCATACAAATTGGCCAGAAATGGCAGCGAACCTGGGGACTGGGAGAAATTTAGAACTCAGCAGAGGAGGACAAAGGGTTTGATTAGGAGAGGGAAAATGGAGTACGAGAAGAAGCTTGCAGGGAACATTAAGGCGGATTGCAAAAGTTTCTATAGGTATGTAAAGAGAAAAAGGTTGGTGAAGACAAACGTAGGTCCCCTGCAGTCAGAATCAGGGGAAGTCATAACGGGGAACAAAGAAATGGCGGATCAATTGAACAAGTACTTTGGTTCGGTATTCACTAAGGAGGATACAAACAACCTTCCGGATATAAAAGGGGTCAGAGGGTCTAGTAAGGAAGAGGAACTGAGGGAAATCTTTATTAGTCGGGAAATTGTGTTGGGGAAATTGATGGGATTGAAGGCCGATAAATCCCCAGGGCCTGATGGACTGCATCCTAGAGTACTTAAGGAGGTGGCCTTGGAAATAGCGGATGCATTGACAGTCATTTTCCAACATTCCATTGACTCTGGATCAGTTCCTATGGAGTGGAGGGTAGCCAATGTAACCCCACTTTTTAAAAAAGGAGGGAGAGAGAAAACAGGGAATTATAGACCGGTCAGCCTGACCTCAGTAGTGGGTAAAATGATGGAATCAATTATTAAGGATGTCATAGCAGTGTATCTGGAAAATGGTGACATGATAGGTCCAAGTCAGCATGGATTTGTGAAAGGGAAATCATGCTTGACAAATCTTCTGGAATTTTTTGAGGATGTTTCCAGTAAAGTGGACAAAGGAGAACCAGTTGATGTGGTATATTTGGACTTTCAGAAGGCTTTCGACAAGGTCCCACACAAGAGATTAATGTGCAAAGTTAAGGCACATGGGATTGGGGGTAGTGTGCTGACGTGGATTGAGAACTGGTTGTCAGACAGGAAGCAAAGAGTAGGAGTAAACGGGTACTTTTCAGAATGGCAGGCAGTGACTAGTGGAGTGCCGCAAGGTTCTGTGCTGGGGCCCCAGCTGTTTACATTGTACATTAATGATTTAGACGAGGGGATTAAATGCAGTATCTCCAAATTTGCGGATGATACTAAGTTGGGTGGCAGTGTGAGCTGCGAGGAGGATGCTATTAGGCTGCAGAGTGACTTGGATAGGTTAGGTGAGTGGGCAAATGCATGGCAGATGAAGTATAATGTGGATAAATGTGAGGTTATCCACTTTGGTGGTAAAAACAGAGAGACAGACTATTATCTGAATGGTGACAGATTAGGAAAAGGGAAGGTGCAACGAGACCTGGGTGTCATGGTACATCAGTCATTGAAGGTTGGCATGCAGGTACAGCAGGCGGTTAAGAAAGCAAATGGCATGTTGGCCTTCATAGCGAGGGGATTTGAATACAGGGGCAGGGAGGTGTTGCTACAGTTGTACAGGGCCTTGGTGAGGCCACACCTGGAGTATTGTGTACAGTTTTGGTCTCCTAACTTGAGGAAGGACATTCTTGCTATTGAGGGAGTGCAGCGAAGGTTCACCAGACTGATTCCCGGGATGGCGGGACTGACCTATCAAGAAAGATTGGATCAATTGGGATTGTATTCACTGGAGTTCAGAAGAATGAGAGGGGACCTCATAGAAACGTTTAAAATTCTGACGGGTTTAGACAGGTTAGATGCAGAAAGAATGTTCCCAATGTTGGGGAAGTCCAGAACCAGGGGTCACAGTCTGAGGATAAGGGGTAAGCCATTTAGGACCGAGATGAGGAGAAACTTCTTCACCCAGAGAGTGGTGAACCTGTGGAATTCTCTACCACAGAAAGTAGTTGAGGCCAATTCACTAAATATATTCAAAAGGGAGTTAGATGAAGTCCTTACTACTCGGGGGATCAAGGGTTATGGCGAAAAAGCAGGAAGGGGGTACTGAAGTTTCATGTTCAGCCATGAACTCATTGAATGGCGGTGCAGGCTAGAAGGGCTGAATGGCCTGCTCCTGCACCTATTTTCTATGTTTCTATGTTTCTATGAAACTTTTGCAATCCGTCTTAATGTTCCCTGCAAGCTTCTTCTCGTACTCCATTTTCCCTGCCCTAATCAAACCCTTTGTCCTCCTCTGCTGAGTTCTAAATTTCTCCCAGTCCCCAGGTTCGCTGCTATTTCTGGCCAATTTGTATGCCACTTCCTTGGCTTTAATGCTATCCCTGATTTCCCTTGATAGCCACGGTTGAGCCACCTTCCCTTTTTTATTTTTACGCCAGACAGGAATGTACAATTGTTGTGGTTCATCCATGCGGTTTCTAAATGTCTGCCATTGCCCATCCACAGTCAACCCCTTCAGTATCATTCGCCAATCTATCCTAGCCAATTCACGCCTCATACCTTCAAAGTTACCCTTCTTTAAGTTCTGGACCATGGTCTCTGAATTAACTGTTTCATTCTCCATCCTAATGCAGAATTCTACCATATTATGGTCACTCTTCCTCAAGGGGCCTCGCACAACGAGATTGCTAATTAATCCTCTCTCATTACACAACACCCAGTCTAAGATGGCCTGCCCCCTAGTTGGTTCCTCGACATATTGGTCTAAAAAACCATCCCTTGTGCACTCCAGGAAATCCTCCTCCACCGTATTGCTTCCAGTTTGGTTAACCCAATCTGTGTGCATATTAAAGTCACCCATTATAACTGCTGCACCTTTATTGCACGCACCCCTAATTTCATGTTTGATGCCCTCTCCAACATCACTACTACTGTTTGGAGGTCTGTACACAACTCCCACTAACGTTTTTTGCCCTTTGGTATCCATCAATAACATGCATTCACAATATTGGCTCTGTTAAGTGTTTCGAGCTTCATTTTATCAGAGCAATAAGCCTGAAAGCGCCACAACCTCATGAGTCTATCTTTAAGAAGAAGGCATAGATTTGCAGGACAGGGAAAGGGCCGGGGTGTAGAACTAGCTGAAGTGCTCTTGCAAAGAGCCGGTATGGGCTCGACAGGCCAAATGGCCTCCTTCTGTGCTGTTCCATGATTCTATGATTCAAACCTGCCACTTTAGAGTTCATAGGTGAGTATATTTCTTGGTTTGCTTTTTTTATTGTTTAAATTGTGTTAAATGTGCAGTTTGTAAATTGTTGAAATGCCACTAAGCTGCTGGTTTATCCCAGTTTGCATCACACCAAGGGGCCAAAATTGCCCTGTTCTGCGCCTCCCATTAGTGTCTCTGGGGGGTGCTACCGGGATGTGAAACTTTTTTCACCCGGGGGGGCAGGGGGGGCTACCAGCTCCCGCGAAATTGCACAGGAGTTAGTGGAGGCGCTGACACAGTAGAGTCACACCCCACTAGTAGCGCCCTGGGCCACAATGCAACAGTCGATGACATCATCACCATGCGCGGTGACCCCTTAGCAGCCTGCGGTGACCCCTTTCTGCCCCGCGGTGGAAATTGGGCAGCACCCCGCGAGGCTACCACAAGCGGTGTCAGCACCAGCCACGCGGGTCGCGAACCAGGGCGACCTCTGCTCCTGAGCGGAAGCTAAAGTGGAGGTGCACTGTGCCGCCATTTTTTTCCGGGCCGACTCACCCATCTGCCCGTTGTAATCTACTGTCACATGGTCCAGGCTGCCATCGTGTAGCTCAGCACTCCATTTAGGTGCCGGGCTGCGGCCACAGCACCACGCAGTCCTGGTGGCCCAGTGGAGGTCATCAAAGTGGCTGCAAAGCTCGCAGCGGTCCTCCCCATTAATGGAACGGGAGGGGCGTTGAAACGCATCAGCGATACGCGGAGAAGCCATGGAGTGCTTCCAAACCCACCCAAGTAGCGCTCCCGAACCCACCCCACAGGGAAGTAGAATGCGCGACATTGCACTCCACTTCCTGTGAGGGGCGGGAACCACAATTTCGCGGCCGGGGCGGGACATCCACGCCGGGCACAGGGAATCCCACCCCAACTCGATTACCGCCCCCAAACGGGGCACAGGGCAATTTCACCCCCCTAAGTTCTTAATCTGGCCATGTAGTAAAAATAATAAAAGGACCACTCAAAAATATCTCCCGGTATTTGATTATAAAACATCATAAGTAGCAACAGGGTGGAATCAGGAAGTTGCATCAATATTATGCGCCCAATTTGCCGATGTCTATTTACACCCAAATTTCCTGCCCTTCTAATTTGTAAAAATGGGCGTAAACAAGCAAAAATTGCGTGAACAAGAAAGAAAGCACCAAAGTCGCACCATATAGTCTTCCTTTAAGTGTGAAAATTAAAGTTTCAAGCCATCTGATTATCATCATGCACATTAGGCACAGCATGTTTAAGAATATACAATCATGGAAGCTGTTCAATATTTAATGTGATATATATTGAATGAAACAAAAAATACAGAGCAGATCTCAGTGAGGATAATTATTAATAATCACTCAAAATTTAAATAAAACACCACAAAAATTGTTTTGTTTCCTGCTGCACCTAAAATTCTGAGCTTAGTTTTACACACATTTTGAACCAACGTAATTGCAGGAAATTCGCATGTACGACTCTTGAATCTGGGGGGCAGAGCCATTATATTGAGCACAGGAATTGATAGACGTGCATAAAAAAGCAAAGAAATTTGGGCACGTTGGTTTCTCACACGTTTTTAACTGAGCCCATCAGAGTTAAAAGCATTGGAGGCATGCATACTGCACACCAGAGATTCAAAGTATCCAGTTCATTAAGGGCCTTGTTGGCAGCTTCACAGGTGGCTTAGTGGTATTGTTGTAAGTGCATTCTGATTGGCTAATCTGCTGTATGTACATTCTAATGAGTCAAATTTTACAGAAATTGCACAGTTCAAAATAGTGTGTTCCTGAGAGTTTATTACTGAGCCAGGGGATAATGTAACACACCGTTTACACAAATTTACCGTTTGATAACAGGAATGTTTTCTCTTTAATTACTATTGTATTTTACTTTAATGAAGAAATTGTTTGTGGTTTTAAAAGAAGCAAATTGAGTAAATTTATGTGTAAAACTCTGAAGTGCTGTTTCTTGGTCACTGCCTCATTCTCATTGTTTATATAGGTTGTGGGTACAGTGTAGTGAGCTCTGGAATTTACAAAACAGCATGCTGATTCTGATGAAAATGTTTGTTTTTCAGGATCCACCTATGGCTGTTACACTTGGACTTCGAATGGAAGAAATGATTTTCAATCTGGCTGACACACATTTATTTTTCAATGATCTAGAGGTATGGACATTTTATAGTCTACATAAAAAGTTAATTTGGCTAGTGTTCAGAAGTTTGCAAAATATGTTTTCAGTTTTATGGGAACTCTGTCAAACTTCATGTTTAATGATTTTCACTTGGATTAATTAAAGCCTTTTGATGATTAAAGAGCAAATGTGAATTGTATGTATTCCTATCATATGTTTTCTGTTCATTATGTCAAACCCTGTTGTACTGGTTGATGCAAACGCCATTAAAATTAATGTTGTTTCGCAGCATTCAAATGGTAAATGACTAATTATTCAGAGGAAATTCTTCATTTGGTTTGGAAAAAGAATGATTCTATATTCTGTTCTGACTAGGTAGCAGATATATCAGATTTACATTGACTTGTCAGTTTATATGTGAATTTATTTTAAACAAAGGAATTAAAAAAGAAAGGAAAAGTCTCTGCCTGATAGCTCAGTTAGTTAAGCCTTTGACTTCCAGCCAGGGGGCCATTAGTTCAAGTTCCAGCTTTGCCTGACACTCAAGCTTGTCTGCTTGTTGGATGTGTTTTGCCAGTTCTCAGCCAGGACACATACTAGTTCTTCAGGGAGGAAGGGCATTCCTCCTCAATAACAGAGTAAAAACAAATCAGAAGCTCATCCCACGTCTTGCCCTTTCCCTCTCCAGCAGCTCAGAGATTGATTAAAGAGTGCCATTGGCAGCAAGGGTGTAAAACAAAGGGTAAGGATTACATTTGAGGGAAATGTTTTTTCTGAGGAGAAAATATTTTTTAAAGTTGAAAATGGCAGTATGTTGTGCACTGAATGTTTTGTACTTGAGAAATTCGGTGTCAGTTACACATCAATCCTGTTTGACTGAGGTTAGAAGGGGGAATAAAGCTATATTCATGTTAGCAGCAGCACCACTTAACCCCGTACAGCATTCCCCTGTACACAAGTAAATAATGCATTCCACATATATTATGCAACAATGGAAATGTAGATGAAATGGTGATTGTAATGAAGTGAAAAGAAGCACAGAAAAATAAATTACCTATAATTGTCAGTGGCACGACAAAGAGGAAGCAATCAAGGATTTTAACCGAGTTTTAGGAATTAGCACATGTTATTGTTACAAAAGCAGAGAGCAGGGAAACTAGGCAAATGGTAAGCAATGGTATTGGAATCCTTCTTTCATCAAATTAAATGTAATCCTACCACAAGGATGCTAATTGAATTGAGTGATATTGAATGGAAAATGTAGGCTTCAGCTGTAGCAGGTTAAATGAAACAATACCATTGGAGGTGAATGTAGATGCTTGAGCATTAAAGCATTAATAATGATTTTACGTCTGAGTACAATAACACTTTCCATTCTGTATGAATCTACATGTGCTGCTACTTATTTATGACATAGTTATTATAAACATGGAACGTGCTAGTTCTGATACCATTTAAATGTGCCCTTATTGTGCAAGTTTATGTACTGTTCATCAACTGTAATGTGAATTAAAATAAGCTTTTTTTAACTGATAGCATTTTGGAAAAAGTGTGTTCCTTTTTCTTTCCTAGTGTAGCTAATACTTCCTATCAACAACAGCAAATTGCATTTATATAGCGCATTTAACGTCATAAAACATCCCAAGGCGCTTCACAGCAGCAATATCATACAAAATTTGACACTGAGCCACATAAGGAGATATTAGGAGAGATGTCTAATAGAGGCAGGTTTTAAGGAGCATCTTAAAGGATGAAAGAGAGGTAAAGAAACGGAGAGATTTAGGGAGGAAATTCCAGAGCTTAGTTCCTCAGCAGCTGACGGCACGGTCGCCAATGGTGGAGCGATTAAAATTGGAGATGCGCAAGAGGCCAGAATTGAAGGAGCGCAGATATTTTGGAGGGTTGTAGGACTGGAGGAGATTACAGAGATAGGGAGGGGTGAGGCCATGGAGGGATTTGAAAACAAGGATGAGAATTTTAAAATCGGGGGCCAATGTAGGTCACTGAGCACAGGGGTGATGGGTGAATGGGACTTGGTGCGAGTTAGGATACAGGCAGCAGAGTTTTGGATGAGTTTAAATTTATGGAGGGTGAAAGATGGGAGTTCGACCAGGAATACATTTTTTTATTCATTCATGCGATGTGGGCGTCGCTGGCAAGGTCAGCAATTTTTGCCCATCCTTGATTGCCCTAGAGAAGGTGGTAGTGAGCCACGTTCTTGAACCGCTGCAGTCCATGAAGTGAAGGTACTCCCACAGCTTTGGAATAGTCCAGTCCAGAGGTAACAAAGACACTATGAGGGTTTCAGCAGCAGATAAGAACATAAGAACATAAGAACATAAGAATTAGGAACAGGAGTAGGCCATCTAGCCCCTCGAACCTGCTCCGCCATTCAATAAGATCATGGCTGATCTGGCCGTGGACTCAGCTCCACTTACCCGCCCGCTCCCCATAACCCTTAATTCCTTTATTGGTTAAAAATCTATCTATCTGTGATTTGAATACATTCAATGAGCTAGCCTCAACTGCTGCCTTGGGCAGAGAATTCCACAGATTCACAACCCTCTGGGAGAAGAAATTCCTTCTCAACTCGGTTTTAAATTGGCGCCCCCGTATTTTGAGGCTGTGCCCCCTAGCTCTAGTCTCCCCGACCAGTAGAAACAACCTCTCTGCCTCTATCTTGTCTATCCCTTTCATTATTTTAAATGTTTCTATAAGATCACCCCTCATCCTTCTGAACTCTAACGAGTAAAGACCCAGTCTACTCAATCTATCATCATAAGGTAACCCCCTCATCTCCGGAATCAGCCGAGTAAATCATCTCTGTACCCCCTCCAAAGCCAGTATATCCTTCCTTAAGTAAGGTGACCAAAACTGCACGCAGTACTCCAGGTGCGGCCTTACCAATACCCTATACAGTTGCAGCAGGACCTCCCTGCTTTTGTACTCCATCCCTCTCGCAATGAAGGCCAACATTCCATTCGCCTTCCTGATTACCTGCTGCACCTGCAAACTAACTTTTTGGGATTCATGCACAAGGACCCCCAGGTCCCTCTGCACCTCAGCATGTTGTAATTTCACCCCATTCAAATAATATTCCCTTTTACTGTTTTTTTCCCCCAAGGTGGATGATGTCACACTTTCCGACATTGTATTCCATCTGCCAAACCTTAGCCCATTCGCTTAACTTATCCAAATCTCTTTGCAGCCTCTCTGTGTCTGACGGGTTTAGACAGGTTAGATGCAGAAAGAATGTTCCCAATGTTGGGGAAGTCCAGAACCAGGGGTCACAGTCTGAGGATAAGGGGTAAGCCATTTAGGACCGAGATGAGGAGAAACTTCTTCACCCAGAGAGTGGTGAACCTGTGGAATTCTCTACCACAGAAAGTAGTTGAGGCCAATTCACTAAATATATTCAAAAGGGAGTTAGATGAAGTCCTTACTACTCGGGGGATCAAGGGTTATGGCGAGAAAGCAGGAAGGGGGTACTGAAGTTTCATGTTCAGCCATGAACTCATTGAATGGCGGTGCAGGCTAGAAGGGCTGAATGGCCTGCTCCTGCACCTATTTTCTATGTTTCTATGTTTCTATGTCCTCTACACAACCCGCTTTCCCATTAATCTTTGTGTCATCTGCAAATTTTGTTGCACTACACTCTGTCCCCTCTTCCAGGTCATCTATGTATATTGTAAAATGTTGTGGTCCCAGCACCGATCCCTGTGGCACACCACTAACCACTGATTTCCAACTCAAAAAGGACCCATTTATCCCGACTCTCTGCTTTCTGTTCGCCAGCCAATTCTCTATCCATGCTAATACATTTTCTCTGACTCCGCGTACCTCTATCTTCTGCAGTAACCTTTTGTGTGGCACCTTATCGAATGCCTTTTGGAAATCTAAATACACCACATCCATCGGTACACCTCTATCCACCATGCTTGTTATATCCTCAAAGAATTCCAGTAAATTAGTTAAACATGATTTCCCCTTCATGAATCCATGCTGCGTCTGCTTGATTGCACTATTCCTATCTAGATGTCCCGCTATTTCTTCCTTAATGATAGTTTCAAACATTTTCCCCACTACAGATGTTAAACTAACCGGCCTATAGTTACCTGCCTTTTGTCTGCCCCCTTTTTTAAACAGAGGTGTTACATTAGCTGCTTTCCAATCCGCTGGTACCTCCCCAGAGTCCAGAGAATTTTGGTAGATTATAACGAATGCATCTGCTATAACTTCCGCCATCTCTTTAATACCCTGGGATGCATTTCATCAGGAGCAGATGAGCTGAGGCAGGGGCAGAGTCGGGTGATGTTATGGAAATGGAAGTAAGCAGTCTGAGTCATCAGTTAATTACCAGCAGCCATTGGATATAAACTTATCTCCTTACTGACAGGGACATGACATGATAGATAGTAATACCTTGTATGTAATCTCAAAAGGTTTAAACACAGTGTAGCACTCAATTTAATGAGCAAAAATATTTTATGGTGGTGTCAGAAGCATGTTCATATGAAGTGTTTTTTTTTAGCTTACATTTCATTGTAATATTGTGATGATTACTGTGTGAATATGTAATGTCAAAACAATCATAAAATACTACATACATTTTAAGTCTATGGTTGGTTCTCAGTGAAGATCCCTGCTCTTGTAATGCTGTGACATGGAAACAGTTTGTCACTTTTGGTAGCAGTTTGTAAAGGTTGTATTGATTGAGTGATTTGATCGAAGTTTTCAAGATATTGGGCCCAAGTTTCCACATGATTTGCGCCTGATTTTTAGGAGCAACTGGTGGAGAACGGACTATCTTAGAAATCGCAATTCTCCACTTTTTTTTTCTGCAGTTCTAGTCAGGTAGAACAGTTCTACTTTGGAACAGAATTTTTTCTTCAAAAGGGGGTGTGTCCGGCCACTGATGCCTGATTTGAAAGTTTCCACAGTGAAAACGTACTCCAAACTAAAGTAGAATGGAGCCAGTGAAGATTTTTGTAGAACTGAAAAAACCTGTTCTACACATTAAAAAATCAGGCGCAGGTTACAAATTAGGCGTCCAGAACAAGGTGGGGGGGGGGGGGAGGGGGGGGAAGGGAAGTCATTAAATTCTACAATAAATCCTTATTATACTTCTACAAATATTATACAAATAAATCCAACCTGAATAAACATTTATAAGCCAAGAAAAGATTAAATAAACCATCTTCCTACCTGTGTGAAAGTGCTTCAGGCACGGAGAATTCTGCAGCCGTTCGTGCCGCTGAGCGGGAGGGGAGGGAGGGGGAGAGAGAGAGAGAGAGGGAGGGAGAGAGAGAGAGAGGGAGGGGGAGGGAGAGAGAGAGAGAGGGAGGGAGAGAGAGAGAGAGAGGGAGGGGGAGGGAGAGAGAGAGAGGGGGAGGGAGAGAGAGAGAGGGGGAGGGAGGGAGGGAGGGGGAGGTCAGGTCGGATCGGATCCAGTCCGGGAGCGGGAGTCGGGTCCAGTGGGGGGGGGGGGGCGGGGCGGGAGCGCGGGTCGGGTTGGGTCCAGTCGGGGGGGGCGGGGAGCGGGAACAGGAGCGCGGGTCGGGTCAGTCGGCGGGGTGGGGGGGGGAGCGGGTGTCGGGTCTCGGGTCGGGGCGGGGGAGCAGGTGTCGGGTCTGGTCCGGAGGCAGGGGGAGGAGCGGGTGTCGGGTCTGGTCCGGAGGCGGGGGGGGAGCGGGTGTCGGGTCTGGTCCGGAGGCGGGGGAGGAGCGGGTGTCGGGTCTGGTCGGCGGGGGGGGCGGGGGGGGGAGCGGGTGTCGGGTCTGGTCCGGAGGCGGGGGGGGGAGCGGGTGTCGGGTCTGGTCCGGAGGCGGGGGAGGAGCGGGTGTCGGGTCTGGTCGGCGGGGGGGGCGGGGGGGGAGCGGGTGTCGGGTCTGGTCCGGAGGCAGGGGGAGGAGCGGGTGTCGGGTCTGGTCCGGAGGCGGGGGGCGGGGGGGGGAGCGGGTGTCAGGTCTGGTCGGCGGGGGGGCGGGGGGAGGAGCGGGTGTCGGGTCTGGTCCGGAGGCGGGGGGAGGAGCGGGTGTCGGGTCTGGTCGGCGGGGGGGCGGGGGGAGGAGCGGGTGTCGGGTCTGGTCGGCGGGGGGGCGGGGGGGGCGGGTGTCGGGTCTGGTCCGGAGGCGGGGGAGGAGCGGGTGTCGGGTCTGGTCCGGAGGCGGGGGCGGGGGGGAGCGGGTGTCAGGTCTGGTCGGCGGGGGGCGGGGGAGGAGCGGGTGTCGGGTCTGGTCGGCGGGGGCGGGGGAGGAGCGGGTGTCGGGTCTGGTCGGCGGGGGGGCGGGGGGGGAGCGGGTGTCGGGTCTGGTCCGGAGGCGGGGGGCGGAGCGGGTGTCGGGTCTGGTCGGCGGGGGGCGGGGGAGGAGCGGGTGTCGGGTCTGGTCGGCGGGGGGGCGGGGGGAGGAGCGGGTGGTCGGGTCTGGTCGGAGGCGGGGGGGGGGGGAGCGGGTGTCGGGTCTGGTCGGCGGGGGCGGGGGGAGGAGCGGGTGTCGGGTCTGGTCGGCGGGGGGCGGGGGGAGGAGCGGGTGTCGGGTCTGGTCCGGAGGCGGGGGGAGGAGCGGGTGTCGGGTCTGGTCGGCGGGGGGGCGGGGGAGGAGCGGGTGTCGGGTCTGGTCGGAGGCGGGGGAGGAGCGGGTGTCGGGTCTGGTCGGAGGGCGGGGGGAGGAGCGGGTGTCGGGTCTGGTCGGCGGGGGGGCGGGGGGGGAGCGGGTGTCGGGTCTGGTCGGCGGGGGGCGGGGGGAGGAGCGGGTGTCGGGTCTGGTCGGCGGGGGGGGGCGGGGGGGAGGAGCGGGTGTCGGGTCCTGGTCGGCGGGGG